>NC_081264.1:12655374-12955374 GCF_030490865.1 Poecile atricapillus | reverse complement strand
AATGCCTCTGGAAGAGGAAACACCTCAGGGAAACACCTTGCATGAGGAAAGAGGATCATGAAGGGTCAGGTACAATTCCCTCTTCCTGCTGCTGCCTTTGTCTCCAGGCAGGTTTGAGCTGGGGTAAAGCAGCTTCTGTCCAGCAGGAGCGGCCCAAGAGGTGCCAACAAGGATGAACACGAAGGACGGGAATAACTCCCAGTGAGGCTGGGCGTGGAAATCTCCTGGGTTATGGAGGAGATTTTTCCTCACCTTGCTTTGGCTGTGTGGGGAATCCTCCCCCTGGGCTGGAGGATGTGCTCTGGGATAGATCTGCTCTGCTCAAACCCCCCTGAGAGCTGGGCAGAGCTGCTCTGATGGAAGTGGTGAACGGAGAGAGAGCTGCCCAGGGAAACATGGAAACGCCAGGGAAAAGGGAAAACTCTTCCTTATCCCTCCTTTGGGGGTCACAGATGTCCAGTGCTGGCACTGCCAGGGAATGGGCACGGCCCCGAGGCTGCCAGAGCTCCAGGGATGCCCAGGGTGGGGTTGTTGGGGGGTCTGGGCAGGGACAGGGCTGGGACTGGATGATCCCTGGAGGTTTTTTCCCTCTCGGGATATTCCACGATTCTACAACAAGCCCAGGCCTAGGATTTGGTTTTAGGGTGTTTCATCCAAGGTCTGCACCTCAGACATGGAGTTGGGAAGGATCCTGTGGATCTGAGCCCTGGAGGGGCCATTCCATGGCAGAGACCCCTGGCCCAGAAATGCCCAGTTTGGGAAGAGGGGGATGGCACATCTGGGACCGCTCCATCCCTCCCTGTCCTCGAGAGCCATTCCGCTGCATCCAGCGGTGCCGCTGTGCCCCGCACATCTGTATCCCGCTGCTTTCGGAGGAGGAAACCCCTCCAAGTCTCCAGGGAAGCGGGAGCTGCTGGATTTTTGGTCACATTTGCGGTTTTCCGAGCGCTCCGAGCGGAGCCCGCGTTGTGCGGAGCGCAGTTGCCATCTAGTGGGACAGAGCATCCCTGCAGAGCCGCTCGGGGCATCCCCGCTCCCCGCCCCGGGATTCATCCCCAGTGGGAATTGTCCAACGGGAAAAGATTCCATTTAACCCTTGGGATGAGCACAGAGCCTCCCACAAGGGGCCACCGCTCTCCATCTGCAAACTGAGCAGGGATTAAATGCATTCACCCCGACCTTGCTTTTAGCCCCAAACTTGCTTTTATCCCACTAATTTACGTCAGGATGGATCCTCTGTGTGTGGACACGGGAAGGAAAAAGCCTCAGGATGATGTTCTGGGAATTTCCTGCCTGCCTGGGACTTGCTTTGGGCTCTGAGGCTGCAGCTGCAGCTCCAGTGCAGCGTTCAGTGACTGCAGAGCTGTTCTGACTCCTTCCCTAATTGCCAGATTTTCCAGGGTTCTAATTAAAACAGGAGCTCTGTGTAATTCCAACACCCATTGGATGCAGCTCCTGCAGGGAATTGGATTAAAAAAAAAAAAAAAAAGTAATAAACCATTTCTTTTCCTACAAATGGCAGCTCCTACAAATCAGCAGCACACAAAGGGTGTGTGTCCCCCTTTATGTTGGGATCCCACCCTAAACACCCCCAAATTCCCCCAAATACCCCCAAAGGTGCTCAGGCTGCAATTCCTGATGGCAGCTCCACAGCTCTGCCTTCTTTGAGTATCCCACATTTTGAAAACAATTGGCAGATGTTGCAAGTTGCTGATCTTTGTCCTGTAAGCACCAGGAGTTCTCCAGGGTTTCACAGAATCATGGAATGGTTTGGGTGGGAAGAGACCTCAGAGCTCATCCCAATCCACCCCAGCCATGGCAGGGACACCTCCCACTGTCCCAGGCTGCTCCAGCCCCAGTGTCCAGCCTGGCCTTGGGCACTGCCAGGGATCCAGGGGCAGCCCCAGCTGCTCTGGGCACCCTGTGCCAGGGCCTGCCCACCCTGCCAGGGAACAATTCCTGCCCAATATCCCATCCATCCCTGTCCTCTGGCAGTGGGAGCCATTCCCTGTGTCCTGTCCCTCCATCCCTTGTCCCCAGTCCCTCTCCAGCTCTCCTGGAGCCC
The DNA here is from genome assembly GCF_030490865.1 of Poecile atricapillus. Taxonomy (NCBI): domain Eukaryota; kingdom Metazoa; phylum Chordata; class Aves; order Passeriformes; family Paridae; genus Poecile; species Poecile atricapillus. The sequence goes on along the minus strand of NC_081264.1, from coordinate 12,953,309 downwards.
CTTTAGGCTCTGGAAGGGGCTCTGAGGTGTCCCTGGAGCTTCTCCTCTCCAGGTGAGCAAGAGGGAAAAGAAAATAAAGTAGAAATAGGAATAAATAAATTAGCGGGGGAAAAATCACTCCTTGAGTAGAATTAAATTCCTTGCCCTTGGATCATTCCTTGTGCTTGGTTTTGTGTCAGTGGAAGGGAGATCTTGCTCTCAAAGTTCCATGAAATGAATTTTTTTCTTATTTCCACAGTTTTTCTAATTGATTCTCCCATTTTTTTCCCTCATCTTCTTCAGGCTTTCTCCCGTTTTGCAGTGAAGTGTGAAAAGTTTTTTTCATCAGATTTTACCTTTTTTTTTTTTTTTTTTCTTTACTTTTTCCTGGGGGAAAAGTGATGGGATTTTTCCCCTATTCCCTCTGGGATTGGGAAGTGAGGCAATTTCCCTGCTCTGCTGCTCCCTGGCTGTCAAAATCCTTAATCCCAGCAAGGCAGCAAAAGTTTTATCTCTTTTCTTATCATTTATTCCCCTACAAAATGGTAGCAGATATTGTTTTTTGTTTTTCTCCCTTCCTCCCCATAATTTTCCATCTTTTTCTGTAGTTTGCTTTTGTTTTTATTTCCTTTTTCCCTTTGATTTTCCATCCAGTTTCTCACATCACCCAAGTGGAAAAAATATTTTCTTTGGTCCTGCTTGGGTGGGTGGGTTTGTTTTGGGTTTTTTTCCCTCTCATTCTCTTTTCACAAGGGATGAAGAAACATTCCAGAGGGGAGGAATTAAATCCCATCCCATTCCACCCCTGCCATGGCAGGGACACCTTCCACTATCCCAGGCTGCTCCAAGCCCTGTCCAAGCCAGCCTTGGGCACTGCCAGGGATCCAGGGCAGCACTTCCAGGATCAGCCAGTGACAAATTTCCTCCTTTTCCACCCTCATTACTCCGATTTTCCCAGGAAAGGTGGGAATTTCTCACCATGGGCATGATCAGCTGGGAGCATCCACAGGGAATGGGAATGAGAAAAAAGCCCCAAAAATTGGCTGCCAGAGCCAGAAATGGCAACAGGGGTTGCTCAATGTGAGTATAAAATGCATTTAATAAGTTTAATTGCACCAAAATTAAGAGAATTAATTGTCCCTGTTTAATGGGCATTGATGGTTGAGGACTGAACAACAATCCCAGCCATTCCATGGAAATTATGGGATTTCAACAAAACACACACCTGATGGAGCAGAGCTCCTCGAGGATGGAAAGAGTGGAATTCTCCAGGCAGGGTGGGAATTTTTGCCGTGGGACCACCAAAATCCCCTTCCAAGCAGAGTTTCCCTCAGGAGTGAAACACTCGTTGCCATTTGTGCCTTTCAGAGGGGTTTAGTTACAAAATGTCTTAAATTGGGAATAAAGGCTCTGCTGGAGCAGCGTCCTACAGGAATTCCTGGAATCAGGAAGAAGACAGCGAATGCACCTTTAGCTCAGCACTGCTGCACCCTCATTCCTGTGGGGAATAATTAACCAGGAGAATAAAAATGTCTTTTCCAGGCTGAAATTGCCTCAGAATAGTCGGAATTAATCCCTGAACCCACCCTGTTCCCTGTGGCACGGCTGGAGTTCATCATCATCATCATCATCCAAGGAATCGAGGTGATGAACCAGGACTGGCCAGGAAAAGTGGGAATGAGGGAGGTACGTTTACATTTGAGGTTGCTCCAAACCCCATCCAGCCTGGCCTTGGGCACTGCCAGGGATCCAGGGGCAGCCCCAGCTGCTCTGGGCACCCTGTGCCAGGGCCTGCCCACCCTGCCAGGGAACAATTCCTGCCCAATATCCCATCCATCCCTGCCCTCTGGCAGTGGGAGCCATTCCCTGTGTCCTGTCCCTCCATCCCTTGTCCCCAGTCCCTCTCCAGCTCTCCTGGAGCCCCTTTAGGTCCTGGAAGGGGCTCTGAGGTGTCCCTGGAGCTTCTCCTCTCCAGGTGAGCACCCCCAGCTCTCCCAGCCTGGCTCCAGAGCAGAGGATGAAGAATTCCCAGATGTTTTACTGGGAAGTGCTGCACTTCAGACCCTTCAGCAACATCAGCAACTTCCCAAGCAATCCCTGGGATCCTCTGGATGGCTCCAGAGCGAGGCAGTGGCTGCGGTGTCCCAGCACATTCCAGCTGCACCCCAGGGTGGGAAAAAAGGTCAGAAATGGGGGGGAAAGGTGAATTCATGGATATTTGAAAACATCTGACTCCATCTGCTGCCTCACAGCTCCTTTAGAGGCTCCTCCCAGGAAAGTGTTCAATTGGTTCCAAAATCCCAACAGCACCACAGGGCTGGAAAACTCCATCCCAAAAACATTCCCAGCTCAATTCCCACTGGAAAGGATCCTGCTCCAGAACCAACCAAAAGATCTCCTTTAAATCACGTCCATTTTACTCTTTTGTTTGCCCTGGGGAATAATTTCAGTTTCTTGTGGCAGTGGATCCAAAGGATCCAGGACCCCACACATGGCACCAGGACCTGGACCCAGGCACCAACACCGGGACCCTGAACCCTAAAATTTGGCACCCACCCCTATGTGGGACCCTGCACCTCAACATTGGCACCCTACAACCCAAAACTGGGTCTCTGCACCCCAAAACTGGATCCCTGCACTACCTGGGACCCAGCATCACCCCAGGCTGTGCCCCAGAGGTGCCCCCAGGATTCCCTCCCTGGTTCTGCGACATCACGAGGGAGCACCTGGCACTTGGACAAGCGGAAAATCCCCCGGGATGAAGTCCTGGCTGTGACCATTCAGGGATTTGGGAACCATTTCTCCAGCAATCTCCTGCTGAAGGGTCAGTTTTGTGTCCCTTGGTGCCATCCACATGTCCAGGAACCCTGAGGTTGGCAGAGACACCCACAGAGCCTTGCAAACATTTGGGGTTTAATTAAAAACTGTATAAAAATGGGTTTGTGGCACTGTCCTGCTTGTGAAACTTAAAAGGAAAATAATAAATTCTGACCTTCAGCCAGGGACTGGCCAAGCATCCTGAGGGATCCCACATTGCAGAGAAACAAACAAAACTCACTTTTATTTTCATTGGAAAGAAAACACACAAATATTCCAATCCTCATCCATTCCCTCCCCTGGGCAATGAAATCCTGCAAGAAACTCCCATTTTTCCCTTTTCACGTGTAGAAACTTTCCTTGGGTGTTCTCCTGCAAATTAAAACCAGCATTTCCCAAGATGTGCAGAGATGGAGGAATGGGTTTCTCTTTTTTCCAGATTAAATTAAAGCATCCAAACAGAACAGTTCCCTTGGATTTTCTCTGTCGCAGGGTCAGCGATCCCAGCCTGGCTCCATGGGCAGATCCCACCTGTCCAAGGGCACTTGGCAGCTCCAGGATCTGTCACAACCTCGTGGTGCTTTTTGAGGAATTTTCAGGAGCTTTGTTCTGCCTATTGTAATTCCATAACTGAGACCTCAGTGTCCAGGGAGAAAACTCAGAATCACGGAATCATTAAGGCTGGAAAAGACCTCCAAGATCATCAAGTCCAACCTTTGAGCAAATCCCACTAAACCCCATCCCAAAGTGCCACAAGGACCCGTTTTTTTGACACTTCCAGGGATGGTGATTTCACCACTGCCCTGGGCAGCTTGGTCCAGTGTTTAACTTCCTTTTCAACTTGGAATTTTTCCCAAATATCCAACCGGTGTCCTCGTGGTGGAACAGAAGAGAAAATGTCACCTGCAAGCTGCCCCCGGCTCTGTCCCAGAGTGAGAGATGGGAGAGTGACCAGGGGAGGATCTGCAGGGTGGGAAGAGGATGTGGGAGCCCTGTGCCTGATCCCTGGGATTCCATGGCCATCCCACCTGACTCCCTCAGGATCCAACAGTGACCCTGGGATCACTGGTGCCGTGGGGTGGTGCTGGTGGGACCTGCCTGAGGGCTGTTCCCACCGGGAATTCTGCTCCATGGTGGAGCTCAGCCCCTCTTCCTTTCCTTGGATCAGCGCTGGGCCGGTGGCAGAGGGGGAGTCCCCACCCCGGGCTGGCCCCGGGGCTCCTCTCTGGTGCCCGATTGTCCCCCAGGGCTGTCGGGCTCCCAGTGTCCCGTGTCTTCTCCAGCTGCAGCTCCTGGAAGTGCTGCTGGAGCTGCTGCAGGAGCCCCCGGGAGCTCAGGGCCAGGGAGGGATGGGGATGTTCCCTCTGTCCCTGCACAAGAGAGGGAAAAGTCAGCTCGGCCCAGGTTTGGGAGCTCCAGGAGGATCCTGCCCACACATTCCTGGTTTCTCTTGGCTTGGAGATCAGCCCTGGACTTCTGGGGCTGGACCTTTCACCAGACAGCGCTGACGGAGCCTCCGGAGCTGCTCCGGGGGTGCCCGTGGCTCTCTGAGACCCCAACCCCGCTGAGACCCGGCCCGGCCTCGGAGCAGGAGCAGGAGCAGGAGCAGGAGCAGGAGCAGGGACAGGAGCAGGAGCAGGAGCAGGAGCAGGAGCAGGAGCAGGAGCTGGAGCAGGAGCAGGAGCAGGAGCAGGAGCAGGAGCAGGAGCAGGGACAGGAGCAGGAGCAGGAGCTGGAGCAGGAGCAGGAGCTGGGCATTCACCTGGACCAGGGGCTCCCTCGGGGCTCCTGGAGCTGGGACCTTCTCCGGCTGCTGCCTCTGCTCCCCGTCCTGCTCGGGGACAGAACCAGGGCTGGCACCCAAAGGGAAAGCTCCAGGGGTGAGGAACGGGGCTGATGCTGTCATGGGCTCCGTGTCCTTCCTCCCAGCCCCCGAATCACCTCCTGCCTGTGTCCGGCGGCTCCCAGGGCTCTCTCCAGCCTCTGCCACTGCCCGAGGCGCCGCTGGATTTGCTGCCGGAGCCGCCGCAGGGCAATGAGGGCGCGGCTGGGGGAGGGCAGGGATGAGCTGCGGGGACAGGGAGGGAGGGAGGGAGGGAGGCTCGCACGAGTGGGACCCCCCGTCCCCCTGGGCAGCTCCTGGGACCCACCCGAGCGCTGCCGGCGAGGGGCCGGGTCCCACGGCACTGCTGGGGCGGGGGGGGGTCCCCAGGCCCGGGGAGCCCCCAGCCCGCCCCGGCACCGCCGGGTCCCGCGGGCGGCTCGGGAGATGCTCCCGCAGGATCCTCCTGCCGGCCCGACCCTGGAGGAGCAGGGAGAGAGGATCAGAGCAGCACCAGCTCTGTCCCCCGAGCCCACGCAGCCTCTGCTGGGAGAGCTCTGGAGCCAGGTCAGAGCTTCAGGGAACATCCGCAGCCCCCAGGGCCGAGCAGAGGTTTGGCAGGAGCAGAACAAGCACATAAACACCCGGAGGGCGCCTCCTCTGCCCCCCGAGCCCCCTCCCAGCCCAGTCCGTGCCCCCGACACCGCCGTCCCCCCCCCCAGCCCCTCTCCTGGAGGGGACAAAACCTCTGGGTGGCCTCAGAGGAGCAGCACATCTGGGCTGCTGTGCCCCCCGGCTCTGGGGCCGGCTGTGTCCTGGAGCTGCCCCACATCCCCACCGCTCCCTCTTCCCTTCCCTGACCTGCTCCAGGGCCTCCCGGAGCTGCCGAAGGGTCTCCGCCTTGTCCCTCTGGAGCAGCCCGTGGAGCCGCTGCAGGACCCGCAGCCGCTGCTGCAGGAGGGAGCGGCTGCCCCGCTCCAGCTCCCGCAGCCTCTGCAGGAGGAGCAGAGTCACCCTGGGGCTGCCCAGGGCCACCCCCGGCTCCTGCAGGGCTCTTCCCACGGGCAGTGTCCGGGTCCCTCCCGGCCAGGGCGGCACCACCCCCGCCTTGACGCCCATTGGAAAAGAGCTGAAGTTTGGTGGGTCAGTGCCAGGAATTCTCACCCCTGCCTGCTTCTCTGCCCTTCCCAAAATTCCAGCTCTCCCTGCCTCTGCTGGGGCTCTCCAGGGAGCTTCTGACCTGCAGACAGTCACCCCAGTTCTCCTACAGCCACAAGGGTGGATTTCCCCACAAATCCTTCTCCTAAAAGCCTCAGTCCCTCAATAAAACCCCCCGGTGGATAAATCCAGTTTGGTTCTTCAGGAATTTGGGCAGCACGGAATGTTTCCCAAGGCATGCACGTGGCTGGAAAAGGGGCTGAGCTGCTGGCAGGGGTGGGATGTGTGTGTTCCTTCCCACGGCCCCGCCGGTGTGATCCTGGCCCCTCTGGAAAACCGGGAGTGCGCTGACCTCCAGCAGCTCCAGTTTCTCTTCTTGTGAAGTTTTCTCCTTGTCCAGCCACTCCTGGCCCACACAGGCTCTCTGCCCCTGCCAAGACTGGAAAAAACCCCTCTTTTCCCATTCCCACATCTTTGCCTCTTGCAGGAGCCGGCTCTGGCCCTCCCATCGCAGCCAGGAGCAGCAGAGCCCCCAGCCTGTCCCTGCCACCTGCAGCAGTGCCAGGCCAACCCCTGCTGGGGCCACCTCGAGGTCACCTCACCATCCTCTGCAGGTCTGTGTGGCACCGGTGGTTGGTGTCCCAGGTGTGTCCCAGCAGTGCCAGGCCAGTCCTGTGCCAGGGACAGCGTCACCCACGTCCCCAGCCAGGCCCCAGCCCAGCCCTCAGGGTGCAGGACCCGTCCCTGGAGCCCCCTTACCTGGCTCTGTCCCCTTTGCTCCAGGGCTCGGCACCGGATCCCGGCTCTCGCGTCCCCTCCTGGCGGCTCCGCAGGGACCAGCGCGGTGGCACCGGCTGCCCCGTCACCCCCTGGCACCCAGGACCGGGGTCACAAACCCGTTTTCCCTTTTCTATTGCGTTTCCTCGTGCCTTTCCGTGGGACACAAGGAGCAGGGCCAAGTGTGGTGTCCTGGCCACATCCCGCTGCTCTCCAGCAGAGCCAGGAGCATCCCTGCACCCATCCCTGCCCCCACCAGTGCATCCTGTCCCAGCTGTGCCTGTGGCAGACCCCAAACCCCAGAGCCCAGGGCCGTACCTTGCAGGGCAGCCCCCCTTTCAGGTCCCCACGCAGCCCTGGGGACACGGGTGACCCCCAATGCCCGGGGGCTCCCAGGGCTGTGCCAGCACCTGCGGGGAAAATGGCATTTGGGGGAGGGGGCCCCACAAACCCACAGAAACCCCACAGGCAACTGGGGCTGGTCCCTGCCACTGTGTCCCTGGCCCTGCCATGTCCCTTCCCCTGCTTGTCCCAGCCCTGCACCTCCCAGTGCCCCACGGCCAGCCCGGACTCACTCCTGCTGCCGCCTGCTCCTCCCCTGGCCGTGCCATCCGTGCTGAGGGTGACATTCCCTCCATGTCCCCAGGGAGCCGCTGGCTCCCGTGGCCTCATGCCCAGGACGGGATGTCCCCCGGCTCTGGCACTGCTGGCCCTGGGAAAGCTGCTGCCAGGAGAGCCTGTCCTTGTCCCAGCCCTGCTGGTGCCAGCAGAGATCCCTGGAGTTCTCCAGGAATGCCCAGGGGAGGCGGTGGCCAGCAGGTCCCCACGGGGAGAGTCCCTGTGGCCCAGGGCTGGCTGGGCAGGGGGGGATGGCCAGGGGACCCCCCAGGCCACCCCCACATGGCTCTGGCTCAGGCGGGAGATCCTCGCTCCCAGGGACTCCAGGCTCTCCCTCCTGCTCCGGGATGGAGATGGGTCCTGCCAGGGGGCTCTGCCCAGCCGTGCCCGCGTGTCCCGACTTCTCCCTGTGGGGAACAAGGGCTCATCCTGCCCGGGGTGAGCTCCTTCCGTGGGGCCATCCCCAGCAGGCTCCTGCTGGCACAGCAGCGGCTCCACCATCCCCTCCCAAAAGCTGGCAGCAAAGTCCTCGGTGCAGACGGAGCTGGAGCTGCTCCAGTGCCCCGGGCTGGGCTGGGAGTCCAGGAGCTGAGCCCAGGAGTGCTCCTCTTCCCCTGGGACAGGGCTGTCACCCCTGGTGTACCTGGCACGACGTCCTGCCAGCTCTGTGGGGGACAGCAGAGCCATCAGCCCACCCCAGTGGGAAGGAGCCATCCCATCCTGCTGGATCTGAACCGCCTTGGAGGGGCTGGCAATTCCTATTCTTATCAAGGAGCACTTGGGGAGCACCAAAGCACCGACACTGAACACATCCCACCCTCTCCTGAAAGATCCTCAACTGCTTCCAGTAGGAAAAGCCACGGTATCATCCTTATTTTCATTTTAAACCAGGGTCATTTTTGACCTTGATGCTCCCAGGGTCGGCACAGCGTGGCGGGGGCAGTGCCAGCGAGGGCTGGCAGCACCCAGGATGGGGCAGGGATGTTGTCAGCTCTTCCCAGGAGGAAATTATCCCTAATATCCAATCTAAAGCTCCCCAGCATGACTTGAGGCCATTTCCCCTTGTCCTGTCCCTGTTCCCTGGGAGCAGAGCCCGACCCTCCCCGGCTGTCCCCTCCTGGCAGGGAGTTGTGCAGAGCCAGAAGGGCCCCCTGAGCCTCCTTTTCTCCAGGCTGAGCCCCTTTCCCAGCTCCCTCAGCTCCTCCTGGGGCTCCAGCCCCTTCCCTGCTCCCTGAACCTCTGCTCCATCATCATTCCCAGCCAGGCCTTGCTCTGCAGGAGAACTGGCAGAGGGGGCTGGGGGCCCCAGGAGAGCTGGGAGAGCCTCAGAGTGCCCCATCCCCACTCACCGGCCATCCCAGGACGCTGCTGCGATGGATGGCACCGTCCCTGCTGCCACCAGCTCTCGACACAGCCACACGTGGGTGCTGCAGAGAGCGGAACAGGGAAGGGAACAGGGAATGGAACAGGGAATGGCACAGGGAATGGGACAGGGAATGGGGCAGGGAATGGGGCAGGGAATGGGGCAGGGAATGGGACAGGGGATGGAACAGGGAATGGGGCAGGGAATGGGACAGGGAATGGGGCAGGGAATGGGGCAGGGAATGGGACAGGGAATGGGGCAGGGAATGGGACAGGGAATGGGGCAGGGAATGGGACAGGGAATGGGGCAGGGAATGGGACAGGGAATGGGGCAGGGAATGGGACAGGGAATGGGACAGGGAATGGGGCAGGGAATGGGACAGGGAATGGAACAGGGGATGGAACAGGGGATGGGACAGGGAATGGAACAGGGAATGGGGCAGGGAATGGGACAGGGAATGGGACAGGGAATGGGGCAGGGAATGGGACAGGGAATGGGGCAGGGAATGGGGCAGGGAATGGGACAGGGGATGGAACAGGGGATGGGACAGGGAATGGAACAGGGAATGGGGCAGGGAATGGGACAGGGAATGGGGCAGGGAATGGGGCAGGGAATGGGACAGGGAATGGGGCAGGGAATGGGACAGGGAATGGGGCAGGGAATGGGGCAGGGAATGGGGCAGGGAATGGGACAGGGAATGGGGCAGGGAATGGGGCACTGCCAGATGAGTTCACCAGGGGGGACAAGGCAGGAGCTGGGCTGTGTCTTCATCCCCACATCTGAGCCCCACAATGGAATCCCCCATTCCCACACCCCACACCTGGATTTGCCAGGCATCAGCAGGGTCCAGGTCCAGGATCCTGGAAACCCTGGGGTCCAGGGCTGCAAAGAGGAGAGAACCACCGATGGTCCTAAAGCCCTTGGGGTGGGGCCAGAAATCCCATGGGCGGTTCTCCAGTGGGGCCAGGCAGGGCAGGCACCGCCCGGCCCTCCCAAACCGTGGAGGGGATGGGGTAGGTCCGTGCTGGAGCAAAGGAGTGCGAGTCCCGGTGTGCTGGTCCCGGTGTGTCTGTCCCAGTGTGACTGTCCCGGTGTGACTGTCCTGGTGTGCCTGTCCTGGTCTGTCTGTCCCGGTCTGTCTGTCCCAGTGTGTCTGTCCCGATGTGTCTGTCCTGGTGTGCTGGTCCAGGTGTGTCTGTCCCGGTCTGTCTGTCCCAGTCTGTCTGTCCAGGTCTGTCTGTCCCGGTCTGTCTGTCCCGGTGTGCCTGTCCAGGTGTGTCTGTCCCAGTGTGTCTGTCCCAGTGTGTCTGTCCTGGTGTGTCTGTCCCGGTGTGTCTGTCCAGGTCTGTCTGTCCCGGTGTGTCTGTCCCGGTCTGTCTGTCCCGGTGTGCCGGTCCAGGGCTTAGGGAAGCTGCTGAGTCTGACACAGCCCGGCCCGGCTGCCCCCGGTTCTGATGGGCCCGGGGAATGTTTTTCCTCAAACCCAGGACACGGCACCGGAGCTGCCCCCGGAGCTGCGGTCCCGGGGCCACCGCCGTGCCCAGCGCCCCGAGCCCCCGGCGCCCAGGGGGGGTCACAGTGCCCGGGTCCCCCCAGCGCAGCCCCGACTCACCTGGGGCCGGCACAGAGGAGGCAGGAGCGGGACGGGCAGGGCTGTGTGTCCCTGTCTCCTGGCAACATCCCGCAGGGACCGGCCTCAGCCTGCCCGGATCAGCTCCTGCCCACCAGCCACAGGGAACCTCCGTGTCTGGGAACCTTCCCTGAGCCCCGTTTGCTGCTCCTCATTCCCTGCTCCTCCTCTGGGCCAGACTCCCCTGGGACATCTCCCTCCCGGGGCAAACCCTGCCCTGGTTCTCCTCCTTCAAGCTCCCAGATGATCTCTTTTCACATTCCTGCTTCCCTGGACCTCCTGCCCTTGGACACCTCCTGCCTTGGACAACTTCCCCTGGATCACCACCCCTCCTGCCCCTCAAACCACCCTCCCTGTTCCATCTCTTCCCCTCAGCAACTTCTCCCCCAGATCCTTCTCCTTCCCTGAATCACCACTTCCCTGGACTTCCCTATACTTTGGGCAACCTCCTCCTTTGAGCAACATTCCCTGGATTTTCTCCTTCCTCTGCCACCTTCCAGGATCCCTCCCCATCCTCCTTGGAGGATGCCCAAGCTGTGTCCATGTCCCCTCTCACACCCAGAGCTCCTCCAGGACCTGCAGCCCTGGGGAGCCAGAGACCATCTGAGCACCACGGCTTTTAAAACTCCCGAATCCAAGTTTTATTTCCGTGTAGGAGAAGAGGGATCACTCACAATATATTATTGTTCAAAAAGAAAATACATTCAACAGCATTTACAGTGGAATGACATTAAAATCCTCGAGGAGGAACAGAAGGACCAGGAGATGGTGCTCTGGTTAAGTGCTGCTGATAAGATGATTTCTGGAAGATGGAGCAATTTTTTCCATTAGCCTAAAATCCGGGGGATTTCTGGGTTGGGGTGCTCCCCGTGCTCCCCCCGCTGTGCAGGGTCAGTGATGGGCATTCCCAGATGGACACAGGGGAGGGCACAGCACAGGGGACCCCTCAGGACCAGCAGGACCCTCGGTGCCAGCACTTAGGGAGCAAAATCCCGCTCCCTGCTCTGCTCTGCCCAGGAACACCCCAATCCAGCTTGGGAACAGCCTGTGCTGGAGCTTCCCCCTGCTCCAAGCTCCCGGGTGACGCTTGCATTGACACAGCAAAAAGGAAAATAAGGCATTCTGAAGAGCTCCATCACGGACCCGGCCCAGACCTCGCGTGGGACAAATCCCCCAGGACACTTCGGGGCTGCCACAAGCCAAGGCAGCAGCATCAGGGATCAGTGGGAGCATCCTCCCTCTCCCAGGTAGGACACCTGGGGCCAGGGCACAGGCAGCTCTCCACAGGCTGAATCCCACACTGGATCATTTAAGATCAGCTTTCCCGAGCCAGGGCAGGAGGGAACATTCCAGAGCAGCAACTCTCGGGACACTGGGAAGCAGCTTGGAGCACCCCACTCCCAGGAATCCCCAGTGCCGCTCCTCAGACCACAGACTCATCGTTTCCAGATGGGAATGTCTCTGGAACACCTTTTCCATGCTACAGGATCCAGCTTTGGAGCTTCCCTGCAATGGGAATCATTCCACTACCACCCGAGCTCGGGGATGAGCCAAGGGGAATCGTACTTGTGCTGTAAAAACTCAGACAGACACCTCTGTCTTCATCATTTTTCATCTATTGTGTACCATAGAAATTTAAGCAAAATAATTTTATATATATATATTTTATATATATATGTATAAATTAGAAGCAAATAAATAAGATTAAAGGGTGCACTGAGAGCAGTGGGGGCTGCCCCGCACCACGGTCCAGGGCCATGGGGACTGTACATTGTGGGGATCACAGGGATGGAAGTGCTGGAAGCTGATCAGGAGACTGATGGATGAGGAACCTGATTGCATAAGTGTCCCATGTGCAGCCTGGATATTCCAGTTACCATTGCCTCAAGGTTTGTTATTGCTAATTAACTTCCACGTGGGTGTGATGGGCCCGGCCCAGGGCGGCCCTGGAGGCAGGGTCAGTGTGATATGATGGAGTGGGAGAAGGAGACAGCAAAAATGGGATCCAGCAGGGCCAGTGCAGATCTCCAGGTGCTCCTGCTACTCCCTGGCCCAGCAGATCCCGTATTTGGGGTGCTGCCACCTCCTGCTTCCCCTCGGTGCTCCTGATCCTCACCTGTCACCAGCAGAGCTCGCTCCACTTCTCCCGCTGCATCCAGGGCCAGGCAGGGCAGTAGCACCCAGGAGGGGTGAGGGGACAAGGGGTTTCCTGCCCTGCCAAACTGGAACCGCTGCAGGGAGAGGCCAGGATGAGGGAGGAGAGGAACAGGAGCCAGGAGCAGGAGCTGGGATGCAGGGACCCTCCAGCCTCAGCCTGTGCCCAGGCCTGTCTGGCTGAACAGGAGATGCAGGACCGAGGCTCCATCCCAGCGGGACCACAGCATCTCTTCCCTCCTCTCCCACCCAACATCAGGCACAGCTCAGCAGGAGACACCGATGGAAAAGCCAGCATGGAGAGCCAGCCCCCGTGTGCAGGGATATGGAGCAGGGACACGGAGCCAGAAGCATCTCTGGGATAAAAACTCCTCACTGCACCAGCCTGGCATTCCCAGCCTCGCTGAGGCCATTTCTCCCTTCGGATGTGGTCGCAGGAAAACCAAAGCAAACCTCACTCAAACCACTCCCACATGATAAAGACAGGCCCAAGCTTTGCCTGAACACATCAGACTGTGGGGAAGCGCCTCCAAAGCTCTTGAAAAAGAACAAAAACCACATCAAAAACCCCGAAGTCACCAGCTGAAATATCCTACTGGGTGTTACTGGGATGACTGGGCACTGTGGAACCACCAAGAGCCTCTGGGATCAAGCTCCTGGGGACAGTTTTCCAAGCAGAGTTGTTCGTGTCCGTCTTTGAAGGAAACCTGAACCAGGAGCAGGATTTGTTTTTTTAAAAAAATAATTCCATAAAGTCCACACAGAAATGGGGTCAAAAAAAAGAAAAAAGAAAAAAAAATGGCAAAGAGAAGAGTTCACACAAGCACAGCATTCCCACACCCCAGGCATCTTTGGAAGTCGACGTCTCGGCCGCCGGAGCCGAGGCGCTGGAGGATAGAGGCAGCAACTCCTGACAGCAATGAACATCCTAAACCCAAACCAGCTCCACGTGTCCTCACTCCTGAGCAGTCACTGGAAAAGCCATCATTATAAAAAAAAATCAAAACAAAAAAACCAAAAACAAAACAACAAAACAACAAAACCCAAAACAAACAAAAAAAAATTAAAAAAAAAAAAGGATGCTATTTATTAGTGCATAAAAAAATAGGTCTGGAATCCCTGTTTGGATCTCTGTGTGTATTGACTGTGCTGGCCCGGCGGGACGCTGCCGGCGTGTCCTCGCTGTCCCTCGGGCTGTGCTGCTGTCCCAGGGCTGGCCCCGCAGCACTGGGGGGCTCAGAAGATGTCGGGGCACGCGCTCCAGTCCTGCTTGTCCTTGGCCTCCCAGTAGCCGCCCTTGTAGACACAGATCAGCTCCCCGGTGACGGCGTCCACCTTGCGCTCGAACCACAGCGGGATGTACCCCTCGTAGTCCTTCCCTGGCCGGGCAGGACGGGGGTCAGGGGGGCTCCTCCACCCGCAACCCCGTGATCCCACAGCTGCCCCAAGTGCCAGGACTGGCTGTTGCTGCTCCCAGAGCTCCCAGACTGGTCTGAGCCCAGCCCTGAGGGTCACAAGGGCCAGGTCCCCAAGGGGACAAAGTCACTGCTGGGACATGATGGCCAGGGACACAGTGACCAGCAAGGCAAAGCGGCCAACAGCCCTTCCTGCCAGAGCCCACTGCCCCAAAACCCCAACCAGCCCCACAAGTGCCCCAAACCCACCCACAGGAGTCCCCAAAGCCACCCTCCCATTGCAGGGTCTGTCCTCCACAACCCTCCCACAGCAATGGCAGCGCAGTCCCTGCATCCTGAACCATCCTGAACCACCCTGAACCCTCCTGAACCATCCTGAATCATCCTGAACTATCCTGAACCATCCTGAACCACCCTGAACCATCCTGAACCACCCTGAACCATCCTGAACCACCCTGAACCATCCTGAACCACCCTGAACCATCCTGAACCACCCTGAACCACCCTGAACCATCCTGAACCACCCTGAACCATCCTGAACCATCCTGAACCATCCTGAACCACCCTGAACCATCCTCAACCATCCTGAACCATCCTGAACCATCCTGAACCACCCTGAACCACCCTGAACCATCCTGAATCATCCTGAACTATCCTGAACCACCCTGAACCATCCTGAACCATCCTGAACCATCCCTCACCTTCCTCCAGGGCCTCCACGGCCTCGGCCTCCCTGCGCCGGCGCACGGCTCTCTGCTTCTCCTCCAGCCTCTGCTTCTCCACGTTGGCCTCATCCCAGCGGCCGCTCTCCATCAGCCGCTGGTCGGGGCGCAGCCGGCTGTCCGTGGGCGCCACGCGCTCCTCGGGCTCGTTCAGCGTCAGCGCCAGCTCCGAGAAGAAATACATGTTCTCTGCGTTCTCCCTGAATCCAGAGAGCCTGCTCAGGCTGGGGGATACCTCAGGAACAGCCCCCCAGCCCCACTGATCCACTCTCGCTGTGCTGGCCCTGCTGGGGCACCTCCAGTGCTGGGGCAGCTCTGGGACCCTCCTGACAAGAGAGACCTGGAGGGGCTGCAGCGTGTCCAGGGCAGGGAACGGAGCTGGGGAAGGGGCTGGAGCCCCAGGAGGGGCTGAGGGAGCTGGGAAAGGGGCTCAGCCTGGAGAAAAGGAGGCTCAGGGGGCCCTTCTGGCTCTGCACAAGTCCCTGCCAGGAGGGGACAGCCGGGGAGGGTTGGGCTCTGCTCCCAGGGAACAAGGGATGGAATGAGAGGAAATGGCCTCATGTTGCACCACAGCAGTTTTAAATTAAATATGAGGGGAAAATCCCTCCTGGAAAGGGTGGTCAGGTATTGGAACAGGCTGCCCAGGGCAGTGGTGGAGCCCCCATTCCAAGAGAATATTCCCAAAGCAGGGCTCTGCTCCCAGAGCTCCCAGACTGGTTTGAGCCCAGCCCTGCCAGGGTCACAAGGGCCAGGGGAGGACTGGTCTCCAGGGGGACAAAGTCACTGCTGGGACATGATGGCCAGGGACAGGGTGACCAGCAAGGCAAAGCGGCCAACAGCCCTCCCTGCCAGAGCCCACTGCCCCAAAACCCCAACCAGCCCCACAAGTGCCCCAAACCCACCCACAAAGCCACCCCCCCCTTGCAGGGACCTATTCTCCCACCTCAGAAAAAGCCACTCAGCCCCACACATCCTCAGTCCTGGGCACATGAGCCTCCCATTCCACAAGGCTCTGAGAAATCCCATCCCTGTCCTGCTGCTCCATCCCACCCCCAGGGGACTCACGGCAGCGGGTACTTCCTCCACAGGACCTTTGGGGACAGTGTCTGGTAGACAGTTTTCTGCTTGCCCTCGGTGCTGGTGCTGCCATGGCTGCTGTGGACAATCTTGGAGCACTCCATCTTCTCATCCCACGTGCCAGACATGACGTAGTGGGCTTTGCCATCGGCGTCGCTCACCACCCCCGTCACCTGGCAGGGGGACACGGCTCTGGTGGCATTTGGGAATGTCCAGATGGACACCACAGCCTCCAGATGCCCAGCTGGATGTGGTGCTGTGTCTCCTGGGACATCCCAGCTGGGTGCCCAACCCACCAAGCCCCTCCCAGGCCTCAGTGCTGCAGCTCCAGCACATCAGAGCCAAGCCATGGCACATGGTGGTGCCACCCAGCCCTCCCTGGTGACACGTGTCAGAGGGGCCTGACCAGCCCCTCAGCCCTGTGCTGGGGCTCATCCCAGTGGTACTGGGAGCCTGGAAGAGCCAGGTCTGACCCCTGAAGGAGCAGAGTCCCTGCTGGATACTCACCTTGCGGGGGACATCCCTGGAGAAGTAGCTGTAGGGGGTAAATTTCAGCTGGCATTTATCTTTGGACTTATGGTTAACAATCTCTATTTCACCAGACTGGATAAAAGACAGAAAGAATCCCAGCAGGGAGAGACAGAGGAGGTGTTAGTTGTAGTGCAGGTACCAGGGGCTGTCCCACACAGCCACCCCCACCACACCTGCTGGCCTCGGGGAAGGCTCCGGGAGGCCTTTCCCATCCCTGCAGGGAAGCAGCTTCCCATCGTGGCAGGAGCACGTGCCCCAGGAGGGCAATGCTCCTCCAGCCCCCCAGAGCCAGGCAGAACTGTCCCCTCAGCCACCTGGTCGATCCAGAGCTTGCCCACGATGATGTTGTGCACAGTGGAGGTGACTTTCCTCCAGACGTAGTGATTCCCGCTGGAGTGGAACTCCAGGTGGATGGCGCCTGTGGAGAGAGGAATGATCTGAGCTCAGCGGGGCCAGATGTTCTCCAGAGCCCACCACCTCCCCAGCACTGTGCTCATCCTCAGAGCCATCCCTCTCCCTGCATCCCCCAGCCTGGTCTGGCTCTGGATTCATCCCTCCCAGGCTGCTCCAGGAAGGGAGGGTACAACTCCTGCCAGGCCCTCTGCCCAAAGCAGGTCAGAAATGTGCTGCCTGGTTAATTAAGGCACTGGCACCACTGTGGGAATGCTGCCCAGCCCAGGGACAGGCAAAAGGAAAATAAAATGCTGGAAGGAGGCAGCTTATTGCACTTGACTGGCAGAGAGAGGGTTAAAACAGGCAGCAAGTTAACTTCAAATATCATGGAAGGAAAAATCGATTTCTGGGCAAAGCAAAGGAGCCTTTGCAGCTGGCATCATTTCCACTTCCAGGGCAGACGTTATTGTTGGATCACTGGATCAGGAGCACAAATCTGGGCTCCTTAATTGCTTGGGGTGGAATTCACTGAGCCCCAGGTGAGCCCAGGGAATTCCTAAAGGCTAAGGAAGCAGTTTCTTTAACTGCTGGGTTTTGTATGAGCAAGGCCTATCAATCCCAGTTAATTCCAGAATCCATCACCTACCCAGTGGCATGATGGAGAGGTATTTGCCCCTGAACTTGCTGGCGATGGTGATCTCCTGCCACAGCGTCCACCCTCGCCTGGAGTACACGTGGTGGGCGGCTGCTGGGGGGTGGTGGCTCACCTGGGGACAGGACACACAGCCCATGAGAGCCCAGCTGGGTGCCTGGAGCAGCTCCACACCAGCCCTGCACTAAGGATACTCCAGGCTCTGCATATCCCAGTCTCCTCCTGGCCAGCAGGGGGGTCCCCATGCAGTGCCCTGGCAGCAAATGCAGACACACCAGGATCCTGCCAGGATTTGCTAAGGCTCATTTCAAAGCATGATCCATGAAATCTTCACTTGAGCAACCACTGCTGAGAGATGCTGTTGTTTCCTGACCCCAGAACATGGCCCTGCTTTCCTGGGATCCTGGCTGAGAAACACTGATGTGCTGGCACCCCAGTAATCCCAGAGGAACAGCAGCTGGGAAATCCCAGAGGACACAGGCTCACAAGTTGTCCAAAACACACAGCAAGACTTTGGCTTTTCCCCCCCACACACACCAGGCTGGAAAAGCCAACACAGCATCCTAAACCCCGAGAGTGACTTGTTAGAGGATGGTGCTCACAAGCCCTGCCCTGGAAAAGCTGCCCAAAACAAAGGTGGGAGCAGGAAGATCCCAGGCAGAGGGATCTGTCCTCAGGCAGGCTCTCAGCTCGTGGCACAGCCTGGCACAGGCACTCACCGATCCCCAGAGCTCTGGGATGATTTCCCTGCTGTAATTACAGGCTGAGCGCCCCGAGCTCTGGATTACACACACGGGCAGGGCCAAGGCCTTGCCATTAAATCCCAGTCACCAGCAGCAGGAAATCCTATTTGGATAACTGGATTTCAGGCACTGGATTATCACTGCTTGGTTGGGCGTGTTGGCAGGCTGAGCAGCACAGGCAGCATCCAAGGAAAATTCAGAGCAGTGGGAAAGGCAGCTGGAATTGGTCAGGAATAGCAAATCTGGGTACAGAGGAAAACTGGGACCAACCAGAGAAAGTAATTCTGGGCAGGTTATTTATTTGGGAGGGAACAGGGCTGGAGGAAGGAGCGTGGTGAAAAGTGGGGGTGAAAGAATGAGAACAGGGATGACAGAGTTTGGGAATGATGCAGTCTGGGTGTCCAGCAGTACTGGACAGGCAGGATTGGGAATACTGTGGTCTAAGGTATCCAGAGCCAGCGTGTCTGAGGGATGAGGCCACCCCTGACCCTGGAAGGCAGGAGGGCTGCACCAGGGCACACCTGCTGCAGCCACGGGCACTGGGATGGCTCCCAGGCTGGGATGGGCGATCTGGGGACATGCAGAGCTGGGTGGACTTTGGGCACACAGAGCTGTGGGGTGTGGAGGGACGGCAGAGCCAGGAATTTTGGGGATTACCTGCTTCAGGACCTTCCCTGGGTCACACTTCCAGGAGACCCCACACAGCCTGTTCTCTGCCACTGCCCAGAGCAGCACAGCCTAGAGATGCAGGGTGGCATGGCATGGCATGGGATTTGACAGGAGGCCCCATCCTGCCTCAAGCAAGTGCTGCACAGGTGTCTGACAAGTTTGGGTACTCAATGCCAGGGAGGGCTTTGCCCACCCCTGGGTGTCCTGCAAGGAGCTGGTGGCAGAGCCTGGCACTGCTGCAGCAGCTGCTCCAAACCTGGGGATGAAGGGTCAAACCCATCGAGTCCAACGTGTTCCCAATGCCCCCCTTGTCACCCAGCCCAGAGCACTGAGTGCCACGTCCAGTCCTTCCTTGGACACCCCCAGGGGTGGGGACTGCACCGCCTGGGCCACATCCCACTGCTGGGAGAGGAGCCCACGGGAGGCTCAGGGAGGTGCTGGGTGCCCCCAGCAGGACAGGAGCAGCAGCAGGATGATCAGGATGATCCCACGGAGCCCCAGCCCTCACCTGCTCGCAGAGGGAGCGGAATCCCAGCTCCTCCAGGCGGTCCAGCTCGTAGGTCTCCCCCAGGAGGGGGTTGAATGGCTTTGCAGTGCGGTGGACAGTGGTGGAGTAGGAGGACACGGAGAAGGCGGCCACAAAGCACATCTGCTCCGTGGAGCTCTCGCACTTCACCGCCTTGTCCAGCAGCTCGTGGTACTCCAGGTCCTCCGTGAGCCGCTGCAGCATGGACAGGGGCTCGTTGAAGTTTACCTGCAGGGGAACAAGGCAGGGTTAAGAAAGCAGGAGAGATCCCCAAGAGGCACCACCGAGCCCAGAGGGAACATGTGCTTTGCTCCCTGATCTGTGCCAGGCAGCACCAAGGGGTGTGGTGGAGCCAACAGCCCTGTGAGATAATCAGGGATCACCCCAGGTTACCACCCTGACCCCAAAATGAGCTTCAACAATGAGATCAGCCCCCTGCTGCCTCCACCGGCCACAGGACAGGGATGTGCTGCTCCCCAGCCTGCCCTCATCACCTTCACCCCTGAGCCAGGTGACCCAGCTGCCCAGAAAACCTGGAAAAGCTCCATTCTGGGGTCTCCCTGCTCCTGGGACTCGAGTCACATGACAGCACCCCTATTTTTCACACTGAAAATAATGAAATTAAAAAATAATTGAAAGAAAGACAGACCCTCAAAAGGTCTTCTGCCTTTTTAGTTCCAGTTCAAAACATAGAAATATATTTTAAGAAGAGCAGATGGCTGAAGGATGGGAGAACCACTTCTGCAAGCCAAGTTAAATATTTCATAGTAGAAAAAACAAACTCCAGATTCCAGGATTTAGCTTTTTTTAGATTCTCCACTCAAGGATTTAGCCTGTAAGTGGCAGGGATCTTACAGTATCAGAGAAGGAGAGAGCTGGAAAGAAAGAGCAGCATCAAATCCACATAACGAGCAAATCACTTGGGATAATTCTTGGGAGAAATGCAGAGAACAAAGCCAGCAGCTGCATCCTCAGAACCACTCAGGCAACAGGGAGCGAAACCCTTCTATAGGGGAAGAAGATGAATCCACCCAAATTCCTACAACTGTTTTCCTCCTTTTCAGTGCTGCAGGTTTGTTCATTTAGAAGGAAAATCAAGGAGCTGTTTGCACAAGAGGTTTGTCAGTCCATCACATCCCCAGGAAGGGGATGGATCTCAGAAGAGCTCAGAGAATCTCAGAAACACTCTTAATTCGTCAGGAATCTCCCCAGAGAATGTCCACATGCAGCTGAGCTTGTGGAGTGGATCCTGGTGCATCCTCTCATTTCACAGTAGGATCCTCCAAGATTTCACAGAATCCCAGAACAGTTTGAGTGGGAGGGACATTAAAACCCATCCAGTGCCAGCCCTGCCATGGCAGGGACACCTCCCACTGTCCCAGGCTGCTCCAAGCCCCAATGTCCAACCTGGCCTTGGGCACTGCCAGGGATCCAGGGGCAGCCCCAGCTGCTCTGGGCACCCTGTGCCAGGGCCTCAGACCCTCATGGGGAACAATTCTTTCTTATATCTAATCTAAACTTCGTCTCTTCCACACTGCCCTCAGGTTTGGACTCAAGCAGCTCCCAGGATGATTTGATTGATAGGGAAAATATAAATTTCTCTCTCCAGGCACCAGCAGCTGCTGGGATTTCACATCCTGAGCTTATTCCTGTGTCCATCACACCCTGATCTGCTGCTGCTGCAGAATTGGATGGTGCTGGGCTGTCCATCCTAGCTGGAAATAGCACAAGGAAGAGACAGCTCATCACTCAGCCAGAGCTCTGAGCTCTCACTCAGGCTCTGTTTGAAGAGACAGAACACAACCAATTCAGCATCCCAGCCTCTGGAATGAGCTCCTTGCTCTTTACCCAAGAGAGGATGGACCATGAATGCAGCTCTGTGCAGCCCATGTGAGGGGCTGTTCCACACAGAACCCCCAGCAAACCCTTTCTGGCCATCACGGGGAGCCTCTGCCCCCAGGGCTGAACCAGCAGCACCCAAAGTGTGCCCCAGCACCTCCTTCACCAAGAAGCTGCTCTCTGTAAGGAAAATGAGGCTCACTGAGCCCCTGGGATGGAACCCAGCTCTGCTGTGCTTGGTGCAGGTGGGACTGAGTCCTGAGTGTCCTGACCTAGATCACACCAGGGAAAACATCACCAGCAACAAGGTCCCTTCTTCATGAATCCTCAGGGATTCACAGTGTCCTGCTTCCCTCCACGCCTCTGCAACAGCCGGATTTGCAGAACACACCCAGGCAATGCTCCCTCTGCTCCAGCTTGCCCAGGAGCCAGAATGTGCTGGAGCCAGTCCAGAGGAGGCCAGAGATGCTCCAAGGGCTGGAGCCAGGCTGGGAGAGCTGGGGGTGCTCACCTGGAGAGGAGAAGGCTCCAGAGACACCTCAGAGCCCCTTCCAGGGCCTAAAGGGGCCCAAGGAGAGTTGGGGACGGACTGGGGACAAGGGATGGACAGACAGGACACAGGGAATGGCTTCCCACTGCCAGAGGGCAGGGATGGATGGGATATTGGACAGGAATTGTTCCCTGGCAGGGTGGGCAGGCCCTGGCACAGGGTGCCCAGAGCAGCTGGGGCTGCCCCTGGATCCCTGGCAGTGCCCAAGGCCAGGCTGGATGGGGCTTGGAGCAGCCTGGGACAGTGGGAGGTGTCCCTGCCATGGCAGGGGTGGCACTGGATGGGCTTTAAGTTCCCACCCAAACTGCTCCACAATTCCATGATAAGCATGCAGCAGTTACAGAGGGCTCTGCCAGCACAAAATCCAGGCCTGGTGCCAATCCCCTGTCCCTGCTTGGGGCTGCTGGGGCACCACAGCACCGGCAGGACCATGCAGAGCTGTAACCCAAACCCTCTGCACAGTCAAGAGCTGCCCAAACACAGCCCCTGTGCCAGCCCTGGGTGCCAGGGACACTCAGACTCACGGGCATGGGGATCTTGGAGAGCTCTTTGCCAATGCAGTTCTTCATGATGCTCCAGAGGTTAAGGCTGTAGTTGGGTTTGTCAGGAATGCGAGTCCGTCTCCTCTTCCTCGGCAGGAGATCTTTGCCCATGGACTCATTGTAGCTGCTTTGATTTGAACTCTCGAAGACCTGTGGAAGCAACAGAAGGAACTCAGGTTTAAGCTGGACTCAACCAGACACAGCAGCTCCCAGGAACAGCAAGCACAGCCCAGGAGACACCTGAGGAGCATTGCTGGAAGCCTGCTCTCCAGGGAAACATGGGTACAATTGTCCCCCAACGCTCTCCCGCTTCCCTCAGGAGAATGTTTAGGACGCTGACGACTGCTGATATCTGACCCCCACCCATGACTGACAGAGGAACCACCACAGAGCACCCAGACCCAGATGGAGGGTCCCTTCACAGCCATCCCCTCTCCCCTGCTTTCACCCCACCAGGACCATCCTTCCCACTCTGCCCAGCAACTCACACTGTCCTCCAGGTTCCAGTCCTCGGGGTGGCCCTCGCTGGCCCCGCTCAGGTTGCTGCCCGAACGCCTGCGGGAAGGGAACAGCGGCTGGTGAGCACAGGTGAGGGCAGAGCAGGGGAGAGAACACCCAGGGCTGGTGCAGCATCACCCAGAGCATCTCCCTGCACCACCCCAGGGGACTGCCAGGAAGGAAGAGGGGTGACAGAGGCTGTGCACGGCTGTTAGGAGGGGATTCTAAGGACAGGACACACAGGAAGGGATTCTCAGCCCCAGCCCCGGTGGCACAGAAATTCTGCTTTCATCACCAAGCCCAGTGATGTGACCATGGGTCAGACCACAGGTTCCTCCAGCCCAGATGTCCATGGAGGAGTAAGAGCAGGTGACAGCAGACAGAGAGCAGGGTTTGATGGGGTATTAGGAAGAAAATTTTCCCTGTGAGGATGGTGAGGCCCTGGCACAGGGTACCCATGGAAGCTGCGACTGCCCATCCCTGGCAGTGTCCAAGACAAGGCTGGATGAGGCTTGGAGCAACCTGGGACAGCAGAAGGTGCCCCTGTCCATGGCAGGGGTGGAATGAGAGGAGCTTTAAAGCCCCTTCCCCATGGAATCCCATGATTCCATGATTCTGTCTCAGCAAGTTGTTCCCTGCCTCTGCCCAACACTCGGAGGGATTTCCCTCCAAGTCCCTGCTCCCATCAGCTGAGGGGCAGAGGATTAAGCTCTCCCACAGCACCTGCCCTTCTTCACCTGCTTCACTACAGCTGGGAGCCATCCTCAGCCTTGCTCCAGGAATGCAGGAGCACCTGGACACAGGATGGAGCCCTGGACAGAAGCTGGGGAAATTTTGGAGTGACTCTGCGGGAGGTGCTGCTGCAGGAGAATCAGCTCTTCCCAGCCCTTCCCACATTCCCAGGCAGGCTGGGGACGGTACCTGTGGTGCTTGGGGTCTGCGGTTACAGTGATAAAAGCTGGTGCATCCTCCATGGCATCGAAGTACTCTGTCTCCTCATCTTCATCACTGGCCTCTCCTTTGGCAGACTGCACACTCCCTGCTGGCACAGAGCCTTTGAGACATCCTGTGCTGCCGTCCCCTCCAGAGCCCACAGTGCAGGATCTCTCCCCAGAGCCCCCCTGTGTCCCCTCCTCACCAGCTCCCTTCACAGCCTGACCCCTCCTCCACATCCCACTCCACACCCTGAGGATGCTGAACCGATTTCCAGCTCTTAGGAGCAAGGATGTGCCCTGGCACACAAGGTGACCCTGCCATGCTCGGGAGCACTCCCGAAAATGCCCCCAGGCCACCTGAGGGTGACACGGGTGTGCCCAACCCTGTCTGATGTGGCTCCGCTCCAGCACCGCCCCATCCACTGGGAAATCCGGTTTGGATTAAAACAGGAATCAAAAGTCACGTGTTTCAGGTGATGCTCAGAGAGGTTTCCCAGTCCTGAATTTCCAAACATTCCTCCACTGCGGCGGGAGGGATCGATGGCTGCAAGTCCCGGTGCAGCTTCCCCGCTCCTGCCCCATCCCGGACAATCCCATTCCCTGCCTCATTCCCACTCTCCAGAGGAGCAGGGTCACCACCTCAGGCCGATTTGTGCCTGTCCCTGCAGCGATCCCCACCCTGCCCTCCCCACCTGCACCTCCCACAATGGTTTAGGCTGGAAAAGCCCTCTGGGAACATCAAGCCCAGCCTTTCCCCCAGCACTGCCCAGGCCACCACCAACCTGTGTCCCCAGTGCCACATCCATACAGCTGGTAAATCCCTCCAGGGATAGGGACACGGCTGGACAACCCCTTCCATGAAGAAATATTCCCCAATATCCAAACTAAACCTCCCTTGAGGCCGTAGAGGAACGAGGGCAGTGCCTGGCACCAATATCAAACCCCCCCCAGCAGCCTCTCTCCCTCGGGTCTGTATTTCCTTTAAAAGTAAGACCTAGTACTGTTAGCAGTTTTTGTGGCTGTAACTAATGCTTCCCTGGGGGAAGGACATTTGGCAGGAATCTGCAAAGCTGTTGGATCTTATTGCAAACAAGCCCTGGCCGTTCCCCTGCCACCCCATGCAGCCAATTCAGCAGTGCCAGGGGCCCCTGAGCCTTGTTCCAGTGCCATGGCTGCCCTCCAGCACCCGGAGATGTGCCCACCCACAAGGGTTAAAGCTCCCAAAATAGCCAGGAATAGCATGAGTGAGCTGGGGACACAGCCCTCCCTCACATCTGAATCTTGGGGACATCCAAGTCCCTGAGCAAGGACAATTAGGAATAATTATGGCATAATGGGATCCATTTAAAAAAATACCATGGGGATACAGGGCATTGCCTTGGGCATCCTTCCCATTGCTGCCAGCTCGCTGGGAGCAGCCAGGCAAAATGCTCTCAACCCTCCCAGAGGTGTCTGAGCAGCCCTGGCCTGTCCCACGGGTCCCTGAGCAGCCCCATCCCATCCTGGGGGTCCCGAGCAGCCCCATCCCATCCTGGGGATCCCAAACAGCCCCGTCCCATCCTGGGGATCCCGAGCAGCCCCATCCCATCGTGGGGATCCCGAGCAGCCCCGTCCCATCCTGGGAATCCTGAGCAGCCCCGTCCCATCCTGGGGATCCTGAGCAGCCCCGTCCCATCGTGGGGATCCCGAGCAGCCCCGTCCCATCCTGGGAATCCTGAGCAGCCCCGTCCCATCCTGGGGATCCTGAGCAGCCCCATCCCATCCTGGGGATTCCGAGCAGCCCCATCCCATCCTGGGGATCCCGAGCAGCCCCATCCCATCCTGGGGATCCCGAGCAGCCCCATCCCATCCTGGGGATCCCGAGCAGCCCCATCCCATCCTGGGGATCCCGAGCAGCCCCATCCCATCCTGGGGATCCCGAGCAGCCCCATCCCATCCTGGGGATCCTGAGCAGCCCCATCCCATCCTGGGGATCCTGAGCAGCCCCATCCCATCCTGGGGGTCCCGAGCAGCCCCATCCCATCCTGGGGATCCTGAGCAGCCCCATCCCATCCTGGGGGTCCCAGAGCAGCCCCAGCCTGTCACTCACCCTTGGCAGTGCTGGAGATGCTGGCAGAGCCCGAGGCCAGGCCGGGTGCCCCGCGGCAGGCGCGCTCCAAGCTGTTGTGCTGCTTGGCTAACTGCTCGATGGTCTCCTCCAGCCGGATCCGCTGCTCCCGCTCATGCTGCAGCAGCCGCTGCCATTTCCGGCTGTGGCTCTCGGCTAAATCCAGGAAATCGCGGCAGGCCTGTGGCAGGAAGGGAAAGCTCAGCTGGGAGGTGTCATGGTGACTCCGGGGCTGGTTCCCCAACGCCCCCTCCTGCTCCTCTCCCAGGAGTGTGGTTTGGTTTTACCAACTCCCAGAGCTCTGCTCAATCCCCACATCCACAGCTCAGCTCCGGCCATCCAGAGCTGAACCACCCCACGGAGGTGGCTGCAACACGGACACCTGTCCAGGGCAGCCTGGCCTGTGCCCATCCCTGACCCCACTGTGCCCCCCAGGCTGGGCCCTCACAACCCTCAGCCAAGCCCAGAGGTCTTCAGTGGCACCTTCATGCCCAAATTCAGCAAATAAGAAGCTGAATGGGACCATGGTCCCTGGGGTGACAGCCATAGACAGGAGAGGATCATAGAATCATGGAATGGTTTGGGCTGGAAGGGACCTAAAGAATATCCAGTTCCATGGGCAGGGACACCTTCCACTGTCCCAGGCTGCTCCAAGCCCTGTCCTGCCTGGCCTTGGACACTTCCAGGGATCCAGGGGCAGCCACAGCTCCTCTGGGCTACTCAAGCCAGCAATCCCTGTGCTCCAGGGAGGCAGAGCGGAAGGATGCCCAGCTCCTCCCCAGAGCTGCACAGCCCAGGACACGGCACAGGGCCTGGCCTGGCCCCTGCAGCAGAGGGGGCACATCCACCATAGCCAGAACCCCCCATTCCCTTCCCCAGCGAGCCCGGGGGACCCCCCCAGCCATGGAGACCCTGCAGGTGCACTGGGCACAGGGAAGGAGGGCTCAGGGAGTGCTCCAAGGGAAGCCTTGCAGTGCACACAGCATCACCATCCTGTGCCACCAGGCAGAGGACAGCCAGGACACCACAATCCAGGCTGGCAGGGAACCCCTTGGCACCAACCTCCCTCCCAAAGCCCCCTGGGCTGGCATCACCCAGCTCCAGCTGTGCAGGTCCCACAGCAGATTTCCGGGAGCAGGACATCCGCCCGGGGCCAGGACACCGGGACACTGCTGCCTGTCCCACACTGCCTCATCCCAAACAATGGTCTCACAGGACAGCCCGGCCCTCACAGCTCTATTTTTAGGTTATTTTCCATCTTGGATGAAACCCTGAGTTCCCGTGGCCTCGGCAGTTCCTTTGCCATCAGCCCCACGTGCAGCTGCACACGGAGGCAGGGATGCTCCTCCCGCCCCAAATCTCTGCCAGATTCGACACACTGAACTCCTTCTTATGTTTCAAAGTAGGAAAAGAGGATTTTTATGGAAATTCTCCAGGAGCTGGCAACATGAAGGGAAATTAACTGTGCTTGTGCAACTCCTCGTCATACCAAGCAAGTCCAGTGGATAAATGCTGGCTGAAAAACTCAAAGCTATTCAAAAGTACTAAACCCGCAGAGTTCTGGAGGTTCATTCCAACATTCACAGGACCTGCTTATTTTCTGTTTCCAGCTATTTGGAATCTACAGATTCCATCCAGCTCTTGGCTTGGTTACTCAGCATTTGGGCTGCAGGTGGCACCTGAAGATCGAGGTAAGATTCAGGGCTTCAGCTGCCATGACTTGCTCTGATTTTACCAGGATTTGTCCAAGAAAAGCTCCAATTCATCAGTTCTTCATCAAACCTTTCCTTTGAATAGGAGCAGGATTTGAGACTCATCTAGTTAAGAAGTTTTTCCTTTAAGGTTTTGTATCACATACACCTGGAACATGGAGGGACCAGACCCTGCATGTGTCCCCTCCATCACCCCTTTGCTGCTTTCCCTACTGAAGGCAGGGAGGGCTCAAGGTCCTGTCCCCCGAAATTCCTGGCTGTGCTTCCATCTTACACGTGCTCAAAACTGGGATCAGCTCTGGGACCCTCCTGACAAGAGGGACCTGGAGGGGCTGCAGCGTGTCCAGGGCAGGGAACGGAGCTGGGGAAGGGGCTGGAGCCCCAGGAGCGGCTGAGGGAGCTGGGAAAGGGGCTCAGCCTGGAGAAAAGGAGGCTCAGGGGGCCTTTCTGGCTCTGCACAACTCCCTGCCAGGAGGGGACAGCCGGGGAGGGTCGGGCTCTGCTCCCAGGGAACAGGGACAGGAGGAGAGGGAACGGCCTCAGGCTGGGCCAGGGGAGGCTCAGGGTTGGTATCAGAGAACATTCATGGAAAGAGCTGTCCAGCCCTGGCACAGCTGCCCAGGGCAGGGGTGGATCCCCATCCCTGGAGGGATTGAACAGCCCTGTGGATGTGGCACTGGGGACATGGGGCAGTGGTGGCCTTGGCAGTGCTGGGGAATGGTTGGACTTGACGCTCTCAGGGGGCCAGACCAGACCCCACATTCTCAGGGCCCTGTTTTCACCTCCTCCTCTGGAAACAACTCAGCTCCTCCTCACCCCAAAATCATTCTGGGAGCCACCCATGGCCCAAAGCCCACGGAGAGCCTGCCCTGGCCCTTCCCAGTGACACCATCCCAGGCCAGCCCCTGGCTCCGTGGATCCCACGGATGCACTGGGCTAAGAGGATGAAACCAGGGCACATAATGGGATATGGCCATGACTTCCCCATCCCAGCAAAGCTCATTATCTGCTCCAAAGGTTCAGCTCCACAGGCAGCAGGCACAGAAATGCCCCGTTTGGCACCGAGGGTAGGAACTGCCGGCTGCTCCCAGCTCAGGGGCTGAGCAGTTTAAAACGAGATCACCTGTAATTATCCTACTGCAATTAACCAGGGGCTGGAAGGCGTAAAAGGGAATTAGGGGGAAAGGAGGTAATTATGAAGGAGCCATGGGGAGGGAGGGCTGGGAGAGCTTGCACCAGCAGCTGATGGGAATCAATGTCCCAATGAAAAGGAACAGGTGACACCTCAGAATCTCCCATCCCAAAGCTTCAGGAGGATTCCATGCTGTATATCCCAAAGGGAAATCTGCACCACTGGGCTTCATTTACAGCCATAAAAAAAATCCAAGTGATGGGGAATGGTTCTCAGCATTGCTGAGCATGGGGAGGTTTTGGCAAGGTGAGCAGGACAGTCCTCACAGGGCCACAGATGCCACCATGGGCTGTGGAGCTTCCATGAAGCAGGACAGGACAATGCATGGTCCACACTGCATCCCACAATGGTGTCCATGTGGATTTAGGAGCTGGGATACAGGTACAGTACAGGAATTATTATTCCCTGGTTTTGAAAGGCTGTACAGGCTCCCTCTCTGCAGCCTCTTCCTCTGTAATTCAGACAATGGCTTGATCCAAACCTGGATCAAAGGATCTGGATCAACCCAAACGAGGATCACGTTTGCTCCTTGGGAGAGAAGTGATGCCAGGGTGGAGAGGGGAGAATTTCCTGCAAGAGGGATCTGCCAAACTCAGCCCCCACTGCTGCCTCCAGCAGCCAAGCAAATTAAAGTGATTAATTTGGGTTTACACCCCCTACAGCCAAGACAGTGCCAACTTCCACAGGGATGCTCACTGGAGGTGGGAGCAGCACCAAACAGGGATCAGGGGATATTTTTTCACAGTCTCTGTCGACTGAGCTCAGTTCTGAGCCAAAACTCATTCCTGTATGGAACAAGGGCTGCAGAGCACTGGGGTGAGGAGCTCAGACACAAATATCCCAGCTCATCACTCATTCCCAGCATTAATCCCCTGCCTTGGTGTTCCCAAGCAACAAACAATCCCAGCCACTGAGCAGGAGCAACACCTCGAAATCCAGCTTATAAAATCCTCATGGAGAGGTGGCTAAATTTAGTTCCAGCTGAACTTGCTTGGGGATGCAAGACTCAGCCACAAATCCACGTGAGGCTGGCACAGGAACACAGGACAGCGGGAAGAGGCTCCTTGAGGAACGCACCCAAAGGAGGGCACAGAGCCCAGGCTGAAGGATGAAAGTGCAGGAAAAGTGATTCCCCAGTGAGCTGTAGGGTTGAGGAGTCAAAGCCATGAAGGTACAGCCTTGGGAGGCACCATCATTTTCAAAGCTCTCCCAGGATCCATCCTCTGGAGAGTGGAGAAGAGGAAAGGGCAGAGGATGCTGTGCCCATCCCCACGTGCTTCTCACCCCATCAGGAGACTGCCTTTATCCTTCACAGCATCCAAACTGCTGCCTGCCACTCACAGAGGGGCAGCAGGTACAGGAGGTGACAGAACCTGGATTTTGCCCCAGGATCAGAGCTGGATCAAATCCTGAAGTTCCAAAGGCTGTTCTGCCTCAGCATCATCACGGCACAGACAGGGCTGGAGAGCAGCAGCCAGGCTGACAACCAGCGACCAGAGCTAAAAGCAGGCTCCATCCACGTGCAGCCCCTGAGCTCAGGGTTACCTGCAACCATGTGGAAGAGGGACAGGGGAGGTTTCTCCTCCTCTCCAAAGCTGGGAAAAGTTGTGGCAGGTCCTAATCCAGCACTGGCCGATGGAACTGCAAATCTCAGCCAAGACAGGGAGGTACAGCCAAGGTGACCAAAAGAAGTGGAAAAATACCACCGAGGCTCCTGCAAATTCCCGTGGAGGAAGGGGCAAAGTGCCATCGAGGTCCTGCCGGAGAGCAGAAGGCAAGACTTGGTGCCATCAGCTCTGTGGTCCCTCCCAGTGCCCAGCAGCTGCCTCGCCAAGGGCACATTTAGCACCTTTCACACATTTGTCACGGCAAATATCCCGATTTCACAGCTTGTTGCTGGCTAATGGGAACGTCGTTAACAGCCCCGGGATTATTCATGCAGCGGAAAACAATCACCCATCACCCGAGGTCACCCATGTCCTGCCAAGGTGGTGGTGCCACACACCCGCGGGGATCTCTGCTTCCTCAGTGGAGCAAACAGTCAAAATCGGATGGAAGGAACAAAGAGACGAGGTTAATTAGCTTGAAAGGGTAAATGATCACAGCAAGGCTTGCCAGACTGCATAGAATCATGGAGTGGCTTGGCTGGAAGGGACCTTAAAGCTCATTTTGTCTCATCCCCCTGCCATGGGCAGGGACACCTTCCATTATCCCAGGCTGCTCCAAGCAGTGCAGCAAGTGGCCTTGGACACTTCCAGGGATCCAGGAGCAGCCACAGCTTCTCTGGGCACCCTGTGCCAGGGCCCCACCACCCCGACAGGGAACAATTCCTGCCTGGGGTCACCACAGGGTGACAACCTCTGGGGCAGCCCCAGCACAGCTGAGCATTCCCAGTGTCCAGCACAAAGCTGATGGATGCCAAAGGAACGTGCTCACACCTGCAACCCCACCTGTCCCACCATCCCAGAGGATCAGCTACACAAATCCAACCTGCAGGAAAAATCCAGCAGGGAAGTGCCTGCTGCTGTGGGACCAACACCTCCTGCTCCTCAAGCATGGGACAAGGAGCACTTCATGGCCCGGGAGTGACAGGGGAGGAGGCAAGTGCCAGATGCGTTCAATCATCTCTTTCTTGGGTGAATTACAGAGCAGGAGCCGTCACCACTCAGCGGGGCCAGAGCTCTGTCGTTCCCTGGGAGATAAGTGCTCCCTTCCTTCCTGGAGTCATCAAAACCCTGGGACACAGCTGGCTGCTGCAGAACAGCCCCCCGAGGGAAGGGCACTTGCAGAGCCTGTCTGGCTCTGAACATGGCACAAAGGCACAGAATCACAGGATCATGGGTTGGGTGAGAAGGGACCTTGGAGCTCATCTCGTTCCACCCCCTCCATGGGCAGGGGGACCTTCCACTAGGCTGCTCTGAGCCCTGCCCAACCTCGAGCACTTCCAGGGATGGGGCTGGAGCTATTTGGGTTCAGAGATGTGAGATACAGAGTCACAATCTGCCACTGCACCCAGAGAGGGTTAATTTGTCCTTCCTCCCCCAAAAAATACTCTGAGCAGAAAGCAAAGGGGAAATAAAAGGATAGAGCCAACCTGAATCCCAAATCATCCCACACACCGTCAGATGGCAATGAGACATGGAGTGTGGTCATCACAGTGATGGCACCCACAGCCATGCTGGGGCCCAAGGCCAGGCTGCTGCTCAGCACCACATCAACACAGCCTGCTTAAATAACAGCAAATCTGTCCCAAATCCTTGGGGTGACCCTCAGCCAGCACCCCAGCTGTCTGAAGCAGGAAGTGGGAACACCAGGAGCTGCTCCTCCCTGGGGCAGAGCTGGTGGGGAGAGCTGGGCTGAGCCTCAGTACATCATGACACCCTGAGAAACCAAGGTGACATTGTGTAAAACCCCAGAGTTCAACACGGAAAATCACCCCACTCCCTCTGCAGCCAGGGGAAATAGGTGCTACAAAAAAGCACAGACATGGAAAAAATCCTTAGTGAGCCAACAGGGAATGGGAATACACTGGAGCAGGCTCCAGCCCATCCCTTGATGCCACTGTCAGCAGCTCAGCCAGACCCCCAGTGCTTGAACAAGGTGCTCCCTAAATCCCTGATGGTCCCATTCCATGTGGTATTTTGTGCCCCAGCAGTGCCTGCTGCCCTCTGGGCTTCATGGATTCCCTGGGAGTCAGAGATATTCAAGATGGAGAAGTCCAAGACTGAGAAGTATGGGACAGGTATGTCCGAGATGGAGACATCCACAGGTCAGATCTTGACTCCTGGTTGTGAATCTGGGAATTCTTCCACCTTACCATGTTCTTTTGGGCCACCTGATTCAAGGCCGTGGACAGCAGTGTTCCACCAGATCCACCTTGGCCAGGGGTTCCTTAGCTCATCCCAAAGCTCATCCTGGAGCACTGGGGCCAGCACAGCACCCAGACCCCGCCTGCAGCGCCGCCGGCAGCGCCATGGAATCCACCCCATCAATACAGAGGGGATTAGTGGGAAACAGTGGCAAATCCACCGGGCTGGCTGTGCTAAGAGGCTCTAATCCCAACCCCACACAGCCTCCATGGAGCAGGAATCACGGACAGATCCCGAATTGGCGGTGCTCAGCGGGAGAGGAGGATGTGTTCAGTGTGGTTCTGTGATGGGGAACGAGCCAGTGCTGCCCACGGCTTACAGACCAAGGCAATGCCAGCCTGGAGCTGTATCATGGGAAGGATCTGGGTCTGCTTTCTGCTGGGAAAACAACTAAGCAATTTGCTGGATACTCTGGGGTGTCAACCCTTCCACCCCAAACCTCACTGAGCAGCACTCAGCAGCCTCCACTGGCCATGCCAGAGGGTGCCAAGGACATGCTGGGACCAGTACAGAAGATATCCTGCGAGCTGAGACTGTGCTGGGACCTCCTGCTGCAGAGTGGCCACCCCAGAACTGTGTCCCTGCAGGGCTTCCCTGCTCTCCTCCAGCCATGGAAAGTCTCAGGCTTGTCCTGGTGCTCTCACCTGCCTGCACAGTAGTGGGGCCTCTCCACTGCCACCTGTGCCAAAAATCCCCTCCCTGGGCAGCTCCCAGCACTGTTTCCTTCCCTGCAGGGAGGTACCTTCAGGTGGCTGCTGCACATTCCTCATTCTCCTTCGCTTGCCCAAGCCCCCAGACCCACCCCAGCAGTGGGGGACCACAAGGAGAGTGGCCAATCTCCACTTCCAGGCCCCTGGAGCCCCAGTCCAGGTGCTGGTGTGCCTGGAGAGCTCTGTCCTGCTGACAGCTCCCAGGATGACAGATTTCCTCAGGCTCTCGCTGGCTGCTTTCCTCATCCCCTGATGGAGCAGATTCCAGGCTGGAGGAGCATCTGTCCAAGCACTCAGCGGCAGGAGCAGCTGGCACTGCCCACGGGCAGCTCCGACCCCGGGATCTGCAGGAAGCTGCCTCGGATTGTCCCTCACGTTCAGCCTCGTGCAAACCTCCCCAGGGTATGAGAGGGGCTGCAGGAGCAACAGCAGCCCCCCACAATCCCCTCATCTCCCTGTGCCATAAGTTCTTCCTGGGTAAATCCATGGGAGAGCAGAGCTGCCATTCCAGTGCTTTCTCCTTCACTGGAGGAAGGAGACAGAGTGAAGCATCTTGGGGCAGCAGCCCAGGGAAGAGGCAAACACAACCCTCATGATCCCAAAGGTATTCACCCAGCAATGCTTTGATATTTGCCCTCCCCACAGCCCCATCCTGCCCCAGCCTCCAGGCAGGGATGAGGATCCCAGGAGGATCCCTGGGCAGCGGTCAGTGGCAGAGGTGATGCCTGGCTGGGCTGGCTCCCAGCTCAGCAGAGCTGCTGCTCAAGCCCAGGCACTGCTGATGGTGCAGGGCTGAGCTGAGCCCACCAACACAGCCCTGCTGAGCCAGCAGCACAGCACAAACACAGCACAAACTCCCGGCTCTCCTCAGTGCAAAACTCAAACCTCTCAGCCAAAAACATCCAGGAGGGAAGAGCTGCAAGAAGCACCCTCAGGTGCTGGGGACAGATTCATCCTCCCTCTTCTTGCATGAGGTTCTGAGGGGAACCCTGGGACAGTCTGAAACCTCCTGGGTTTCTGGGACAGCAGGAGGAGGAAGAGACAGGAAAGGGGTAAGAAAGGTGAAAACCCCCACAGCAGGTGAGCACCCACTGCAAGCCCTGGCCAGCACAGAGGCCCCACGGCCACACACAAGGGCTGAGTACCCACAGGCCTGATAAAATCCAGTTGGAAGCACCCAGGGAATGATGATGACGAGGGAGTGGGAGGAAGGCACTGCCTGTCTGAACAGATCTGCTCAGAGATACCCTCACACTTCCACATTTAAAAGCATCACAGGATGCTCTGGGAAAGGCACAACATCTCCAACAGCAGGGGCCAGGCTCCACCTCTCCCCATCTGCACTCCCCCAGCCCCACTCAGGCAGGGACAGACCCCGGGGTGCCACTGTCACCCTCCCACCCTCCCCCGTAACAGCAAAGCACCCACCAGTTATTTCCTGTGGCGCCTCCACAGTAGGAACACGCAGGACACCCGGAGCCCTCGCTGCAGCCCTCTCATCCGAGGGGGATTAGGGCTGGGTTAGGGATTTAATCCCACTGCCGGGGCTTTTCTGGGTCGGTGACATGGTTTGCGAGGCGCTGATTAGTGCGCGTCGTTAGCGCAGCAGGATAATTAACACAGCCTGTGCCACATGCCAGCGAGAGCTCCTGCGCCATCACCCTCACCACAGCTATGGGGGACAAGCCCTGGTCCCCTGTGGGGTCTGGCTGGACTTTTGGGCAGCAGAGCAGCTGCCTGGGGTCACAGAGGGAATCCTCTCCCTGAGGAAGCAAATCCAGGAGTTAAAGATGGGAGTTTTCTCACTGCAGTGCTGGAATTAACCCCTGAGAGCACAGGGAGAGCTCCTCCAGCCCACTGGCTGTACTGGGGTGAACTGGGAGCTGCTGCCCAGACGGAGGACATCCATTCCATCATCCTGCCTGTGCCATGATGGGTTTGAGGACCCCAAGGGACAGACCATATGTCCATCCACACCAGTTCAGCACAGGGACGTGCCCAAGGTAGGGACCAACAGCATCACCCCAGCCCCACGGTCACTCCGGAGAGGTGATCCCAGGGACTCTGCTGCCTCCCAGCTTTGAGCAGGTTTCCAAGCAGACACAGACACACCCACAGGGTGTATCCATCATCTACCACTGGATAAACCCAGAACTCACACACTGGGCTGGAGGCCGTGCTGGGCAACCTGAGGCTGCCCAGAGCAGGTGCTCAGCATCATCTGAGTTAACATGGAAACAGTTTGGGGAGTATGGATCAATCACAGCAGCATTCCCATGGGGCAGTGCTCCACAGGGAAGCTGGAGGGAAGCACATCTTGTGCCCAGGCAGCTCATTCCAGCACAGGCACCCAAAGGGCTCCAAATAAACCAACTCCATCAGGCAGATGCCACTCTGAGTCCCCAGGAGACCAGTGTGGCTGCAGGGAGAGGCCAGAGGTTCCTTGAGCCACTGGCACATGACCACCCCAAAAGTGCTGCTGAGCTGGAGCACAGCCCTGGAGGGATCCACAGGGAGAAATCCTGCTGGGACTGGAGCGTGCAGCCTCCAGGATGCTGCTGGGTGTCCTGGAGGGGATTAAAGTGACAGCCTGGGGGCCCTGTCCTGGAGGAGAGGCAGCACATGCTGTTGTCCACCTCACTCTGGCTCCAGCTCTGTGTTTCACACTATTGGAGGCCCTCCTGGCAGGACTGAAGGATGTGTCAGGCAGGACTGTGCTGATGTGTCAGGTGCTGTTCCTCCAGGAAAGTTCATTCCCATGGGAAAGGAAAAGCTGGGTGGGAAATCAGCCTGCCTCAAAGCAGCTGCTGGCATCCCTGCAGGACAGCCTGGGGCAGCCAGCAGTGCCTCTCAAGGGCAGGTGAGTCCTTTGTTCCTGATGGAGCAGCATCTCCCACCCAGCACCTCTCCTGCTCCTCTCACCCTTCCTGCACTGGCCTGACAGAGCCTTCCTGAACCCCTGCTTCTCCAAAACCTCAAGGGGAAACACAAACTAACCCAGGAATAACACAGGCAAGCCCAAGCCCTGCTGCTCTCCAGGCTCCTGTTCCTTGAGGAAGCACAAAGCTCCACCGTAGCATCCCCATTCCCATTAAAAAACTATTTCCATCACCACCCACAGCACTGTGAGCTCTTCCTGACGCCCAAACTGCTTCCTCAGCTCATCCACACACCCCTCCTGCCTGCTGTCTCCTGCTCAATGATGAGACGGAGCTTTCCCCACTCATGCGTGAGTCTACACAACTCAGCGCGCTGCTCCGGATCCTCTGGGCTTCTCATCCCGGTAATTTGTTGCTTCTTATTTTTCCACACCTCCCACTCCTCCCCCGTGGCAGATTGTGCCTTGGCTTTCCATGTCTCTGCCCAGCCCTGCTGACACCGGGCTCCTCCATCCCAGCAAGCCTGGACCCTGCCTGGTGAGATTCCAACAGGAAACAGAGCCAACAGGAGGCTCCCAGAGCTCTGGGCTTCAGTTTAAGCCCTGCAACAGCCAGTCTGAAATCCAGCACATCTGAAACCCTCACCTGTAACAGCCCAGCACATCCCTCTCTGCCTCTGCCCAAACCCTTCCCCATCACTCCCAGCACCTGCTCAGGGATGTTCCCAGCCTCTGGAGAGGAGCACCCGGTGCCAGTCGTGGCAGCACCCAGAGCACAGAGGGAAGGTCACCTTCACAGAGAGGCTCTTTTATTTCCATTTCTATTTATTTATTTCCTCTGCTTGCTGCGCTCCCCGTGGCTCCGGGGCCATTTACATAATCAGATCAGAGGCAGCTGCACAGGAACTGCACACGCTGGCCCCAGAGCTCCCAGCCCCTCTTCCCAGGAGCACCTTTCCATTCCCTGGAGTATGCCTTCCCTCCCTGGAGCATCCATCCCCTCCCCAGAGCGCCCATCCCTTCTGCTGACAGCCACAGCACCCAACCTCACAGACCCGTATCCACTTTCCACTCCCATGGAGCAGATCCATGATCCCTGCTGCAGCCAGGGCAGAGCCTGGACATGGAGCACCCACATGCCAGCACCAGGACAGTGCTGCCAGCTGGGATCTCTGGGAAAAACCTGGTGGGCAAGGACACTTTTAACTTCTCCTGCAAGGAACTTCTGGCCTGGCAAAAGCACCCTGTGCTCCCATGGGATATGTGCTCAGGGATGGGCACGAGCACGGTGTATTTGTACAAGGAAACTCCACCTGCTTCCCTGGAGCAGTTTCATGTTATACACAGATTTTGGGACCTTTGCACTGCACAGAGCTCCCCCATCCCCCCATGAGAGGCTCCTGGCAGCTCCAGAAGGCATCAGCCCATCTAAAAGGAGAAATCAAGGCACAGGAGGGGATCCATGCTGGAAAAGGTGACAGTGTGGCTGGGAGCCACCAGTCCCTGTGACAGGCTGGCATCAGGCTGGTCCCCCCCTCTCTGCTTGTCCCTCTCCTGCCTTTCTAACCCAGCCCCTCAAAGTGTCCCCCTGCCCACAGCTCCATCACCTCCTCCCAAAACAACTGATTCAGCAGGGATCTGGGAGAGCCACAACCTCCTCCCAGAGCTGCTACACTGCTCCCACCCTGCTCCTTCCAGTCCTGCTCCTTCCAGGGCACAGCCCTTCCCACAGGCATCTCCTCAGGATGCCCATCCAGAGCCAAAGTATCAAATGATGCACAGCATCCACGTGAGAACGTGCCCTGCCACCCCCCAGCCCCTCTTACCTGTTTGGGACTTTGGGCAAGCCACGTTCCTGCTGTTATATCCCAGCACAATGGTTTTTGTGGAATTTCCCACCCTCCAGACAGCCTTGCTCAAGCTTTTATCACGTTGCAACCAGCACAACCTCCTCCTCCTCTTCTTCCTCCTCCTCTCTGGGCTGGACACGGCAAATACCGCTGTGCTCATCCCTTCCCAAAGGCTGCTGGAGAATTCTCTCCCTGGCAATTCCCTGCCCACATCCCATTGCTGTTCCGCCTCCTGACAGCAAACCTGGGCAGCACCGAGGGTCTGCTGGCACCTCCCACCATGCTGCCAACCCCATTCCCAAAACTTGGACAAACTCTCTGTGGGGAAAGTGCTGCACAAGCATCCCCAAACTGCTCTGAAACACAAAAGAGGCTTGGGAAGCCCTTTCCCCCTGTGGCTACAGAATCCTAGGAGTGGGGATGGGGAGGATGCAGCGACCGTGGGGCTGTGAGTACCCTCCAGCTCCTGCTGGGAATTACATCAAACACCACCCAACCTCCTTCTGCTCAGGGCTAGGACAGCCTGATGACAGCACTGCTCCATTCACAATTCCCTGAGCTCTGCCTTCATACATTATTCCAGTCGGTTGAAGCTTTGGGATTGTTTTTTTCTCATTTCCTTTAAATATTTTATTCAGTTTTGCTCTCTTTTAGAGCTCCCTGGAGTAAAGCAGGCTCCCAGGAAGGGCTGTCTCACCGCGATGGAGGCACACTCAAAGCACAGCTGGAAAGAACCGTGAGGCTGCACAAGGCAGGAGCAGAGGTGGTGCCAGCACCGCTTCCTGACCTCCAACAGCCCAGCTGGGAGAGCAGAGCCAGCACGAGACCCCGAGGGGGTTAAATCCCACAGCCATGTGGAACACCAGCAGCTCCATGGAAGCAATGAGGATGTGAGGGATGTGGGATGTAGGTCTCAACCCGCAGCGGGACCTGAAGTGCTGTGCTGGGCAGAACTCCCCCACGGAGCAAAGGAAAGCCCCTCAGCATTCCCAACATGCACATTTCCCAGCTTTACAAAAATGACCTATTACATGGAGCAGGCTGTAAGGATGTAGCAGAGCTGTGTCTCAGTGGGGTCCATACCCATGCCCTTTTCCCAGCTGCATCTTCCCAACTTCCCATGCCCTCACCACGGCGCCGAGCCCCGGCCGTGCCGAGCCCCGCGGTAACGCGACTCAAGCCACGGGGAACAAACAGGGAGGGCAGGAGGATAGAGGAGGAAGAGGAGGAGGAGGAGGGGCAGGAGAAGCAGCACTCACGTTGATCATAGCATTGGAGGTGATGCGGAAGAGCGTGGCGCGCTCGTTCACCGCCTTGATCTTCTCTCCGCTGTCGGCCGGCAGGCGCAGGTTCTCCAGCTCGCTGAGCGAGCGCTGCAGGGCCGCGCCGTGCTTGGCGATCAGCTCATTGCAGGTGCTCAGGTCCTCCAGCTTACTTGACAGGGTCTTCAGGGGGCCGTGCAGCTCGCTCTTGTCTGACTGCGAGGCGGGCTCCTCGTCACCCGAGTCATCTGCACGGGGAGGGATGGAGAGAACAGCGTTTCCATGGTTACCCCCGCGGGCAGGGACCAGGGACCTCCCGCCTCCTGCTGGGCCGGGGGTCGCGGCCGCCGCGGCCCCCCCGGAGCACTGAGTGGTGGGGGTGGCACCAGAGCCCTGAGCAGCCGCTCCTGGGGCTGTCACTGAGATCTGCTCCAGGGTTGGGTGATGGGGTGGCACAGGGGGTGCCACACACCAAACCTGCCCTTCCCAGGCTCACCAGGGTCGATCCACCCTGCACTGGGGGCTCTGCCAGCTCTGCTCGGGGCAGGGTGTTGTCACCTGAGGGAAAGGTGACAGAGACACCAAGGAAAGTGACACTTTACCCAAAACCACCACATCTTCAAAGGGCAGAAAACTCCACAATCAGCACCTCAGCCACAGCAAAAATTTCTGCAACTCCAGAACACTTAAAACCAGGAAACAAATCCAAATCCACTCAATGGGCATTTCTGATCACCCCACTGCTCCCCCAGGAAGGAGGTGATCGGCCCCAGGAGGAGCAGCACCCAAAGCAAACACAAAGAGAGAGAAGCAGGTCCTGCGCAGGGGCTGTGCCCCATCCTTATGCTCCGAAGTTTAGCCGAGGGTTTTCCAGGTGCTCCCAAAACCTTCTGAGGCAGCGGAGCAGGGACCTGCTCCTGTATCTCCCCTCCCTGAATCCTCTGTCTCTGGATTTCAGAGAGATGGGCACCAGCAAAACCCAGCTGCAGCTTCTCTGCCAGGTCTGGGGGAGCTGGGGGAGTGAGAACATTCTCTGAACAACCGAGGCACAGAGCTCAGGGATGGCTCTGGTGTAACGGGGGAGCAGCACATTCCCTCTCAGGGCTGTGAGGAAAGAAGGAAACCCGTGATTCCCTGGCAGGTGGGTGTTTGGCTGCTATTCCTGGCTCATTGATAGGAGCTCTGGAAATGCTGTGGGTACTGGGAGAGGTGTTCAGGCACTGCTCAGACTGGATCCACAGTAAGGGAAGCAGAGGAAGAACAGTGATTTGATTACTGTGATCCAAAAGCAAGGATCTGGATAAATGTGACAGGATCATGAACCTGGAGTGGAAGCAGGAGCAGAGCACAGCACAGTGTCCCCCATGGTGAACCTCCCCAGAATGGGTGTGATGGGACAGGGGACACAGCTCAGGGACAGCACTGATCCTCTGCAGCAGGACCAACCTCACTGGCCAAGGACAATGGGAGAAAATGCAAAGGAAACAGGACACAGAGTGGCTCATGAAACACCAGGACAGCATCTCCCAGTGTCACCACTTGGTCCCTCTGCAACCCAGCTGACAAACACGAGCAGCAGCTGCTGGAGCCAGGAGAGGAAGGGACCACCAAGGACAATCAGAGCACCCAGGGGAATCCAGCTGAGAGCTTCCCAAGGAAGATGAGCTGCCAGCTGAGGTGTTTGGGAGATGGGCAGCTCCCATAACCAGGCTGGGGAGCTGCTGAGGCCAGACAGGGGACAGGACCAGAGGTTTGAAAACACACCCGGAATCAGGGAAGTCTCCAGAACAGCTGGTAGGAGAAGGGGAATAGGAACAGGCAGGATTCCAGGGACTCCATCCCAGGAGGGTGCACAGAGGCACCACAGTGATGGCACAGGCTCACACCACAGGCCAACTCCAAAAGACCTGACAAGAAAATTGAAGCCACCTTTCTACCAGTACAGAATATACCCAAAACCTCCTCAAAGCCCATTTTCTGATACAAAAGTTTCAAGTATTCCCACGGTGCCTTCCACACTGGGGCACACAAAGTGTCTCCAGCATTGTGGGCGCTCTCCCTGGTCTCTGCACCTGTCCTGATCCAGTGCTTCCAAGGACAGAGCATTCCACACCCCAGACACTCACTGGGAAAGGGGCACCAGGCTGCTCCTGCTGCTCCAAGCTGTGTCCCTGGGGCTTTCCAGGGTGGTCTCTGGCCTCCTTCACCATCTCTTCTCTCCAGGTGGGGAACTGTGCTCTTCCCACCAGCAACCCAGCAGCCAGTGCAGGCTGTGCCTGCTGCCTGCACTCCTCCACAGCTCTGGGATCTGATCACTAACGAGGCTGGACTTTAACAGCCAATTTATAATGAAGTCCCATGTTTTATAAAGCTCCCAGGAGCAGAAGCCGACCCTGCTGGCTCAGCTTTCATTGCTAACAGGAGCCTCAACATGGCAAAACCCACCTCTGAGGGACTCCAGGGGACAATCCAAACTTCCCAATTTTCTGTTTGCAGGCATCAAAAACAATTTACAAAGCCAATTTTACCTGTTTACAAATGCTGCAAAAATGGTGCCAGGCAAGAGAAAGTGCCTCTCTGCCCATCCCCAGGCAGCACTTAACACCCAAATCCCTCCCTTTAATTTTCCCCCCATCCTGCCTTTCCAGAGCAAAGCCTGGATCACCTTGCCAGGTGCAATCCCAGACCACAGCCTGGAGATTTTTCACAGAATCATGGAATGCCCTGAGTTGGGAAGGACCCACAAGGATCACCCAGAGCCCCCAACAATCTCACCCTGTCCCTTGGCAGCGCTGTCCAAACACTCCTGGCAGCCCTGGGGCCGTGCCCATTCCCTGGGAGGCCGGGCAGTGCCAGCACGGGGATGGCAGGGCACGGAGAGGGACGGGCTCTGCACTTTGCCAGGACATTATTTCCTGCCCATTGATTGAGGCTGTGGGAACAATCCCTGCCCGAGTGCTCAGCTTGAGGCAGGAACACAGCATGGCCCAATTTTTTATCTCTGTGCAGAATTACATAAATGCCTCAAAGCCCAGGAAAAGGGAGAAGGAACCTGGGTCAGCCCAGTGATGCTGCTCATTGCAGCTGAGCTGGCTGAGCTGAGCATCCCTCACCAGCTCCTGCTGTCCCACAGCCACTGCTGTGGGATGCTGGAATGCTGACAGGGTGGGCAGCGGGATCCCACCTTCCCTCTCCTGCCTGAGCAGCTGCAACCATAGAATGGGTTGGGTTGGGACCTTAAAGCTCATCTCTTTCCACCTTCTTGACATGGGCAGGGACAGCTTCCACTAGAGCAGGAACCAGTTAAGAATACATACATACAAACATATATACATGTAAATATATATAAATCTCAAGCAACATCATTTGTTGTAATTATCTCAAATCAAAACATGGGAAGAAGGAAATCCAGCGTCACAGATACAGTCAAATAAATCAGAGTAGCTGAAAGCAGAAATGATCACACAGAGCACCCAAACCTCCTCACTGCCATGCCCAAGAGCTCTGACACTGGCTCTGAAGGTGCTTCCGTCGTTCTCCTGGGAGCTCCTGGGAAAGCTGACCAAATCCCAAATCCACAGAAACATGAATCCTTCTGTTTCCTGCAGTAAGTAGCAGCCACTCAGATCTGCACCAGCTTTGGAGCAGCAGCTCCAGGTCCCAGTGGAGGAGCCCTGCTCCCACCAGGCCATCCCCTCCAGCTCTCCAGCTGCTGCTGGCACCAGCAGGACAAACTGCCATGGGAATGCTGGGACACAGCACAGGACAGGGACTGGGCTCTGCCATCCTCTCACTCCCCCATCAGGGCTGGTCTCAGGAAAGCTGCTTTGAATCACGGGACCACTTAGGCTGGAAAAGACCCCCAAGACCACCATGTTCAACCTTTTCCCAACTTCGCACATGACACACCAGTTCCTGTAGTTACAGCTGATTATCATGAAGGATTGAAGGAGAGAGCTGCAGAAATATTCATCCTGTTGCTGAGGATGAAGGATTCACTCATCCAGAAAGGTGGAAGAGCAGCAAGCCTCTGCCTGGAGGTCTCTGCTTGGAGCCCAGCCAAACACCACAGCTTTGAGGATCCTGCCCTTATTCCAGCTTTTGTATCAGCTCAGACAGGGAAAAAAATTATTTGGCTTTGCTAAGGCTGGGAAAACACCCTGAAGGTCAGGAAATACCCACAGAGAGTCTATCCAGGGCTCCTCATTTGAGGATGGACCACAGGGAATTTGCAGAAGCCAAAGTGCAGCAGGCCCAGCAAGATCACAGCACTGGGACTTCAACCCAAATGGGGGGTTCCTAGCTGCACTCCCTCGGGGTCACAGAACCTCCTGGAAGCTCCCTAAATACCTGGGAGGATTTAGGAGAGGGACGA
The DNA here is from genome assembly GCF_030490865.1 of Poecile atricapillus. Classification (NCBI taxonomy): domain Eukaryota; kingdom Metazoa; phylum Chordata; class Aves; order Passeriformes; family Paridae; genus Poecile; species Poecile atricapillus. The sequence goes on along the minus strand of NC_081264.1, from coordinate 12,909,944 downwards.
GGGGGAGAGGGGAAACACGACTCCCACAGGATGATGGTGATGAACACCCAGCAGAATCCAACTGAAACACTTTCCAGCACAGCCCAGAAGTTTTAGTGATGGCTTTGGAGGGGATTCCAAACGTGCAGGGAATGAGGAGGAACCAGAACAGGGGAAGTGAGGACTGGCTGAGGTGGACGATGCTCAGGGGCTGCAGCGTGTCCAGGGCAGGGAACGGAGCTGGGGAAGGGGCTGGAGCCCCAGGAGCGGCTGAGGGAGCTGGGAAAGGGGCTCAGCCTGGAGAAAAGGAGGCTCAGGGGGCCCTTCTGGCTCTGCACAACTCCCTGCCAGGAGGGGACAGCCGGGGAGGGTCGGGCTCTGCTCCCAGGGAACAGGGACAGGAGGAGAGGGAACGGCCTCAGGCTGGGCCAGGGGATATTAGGGAAGATTTCCTCATGGAAAGAGCTGTCCAGACCTGGCACAGCTGCCCAGGGCAGGGGTGAATCCCCATCCCTGGAGGGATTGAACAGCCCTGTGGATGTGGCACTTGGGGACATGGGGCACTGGTGGCCTTGGCAGTGCTGGGGAATGGTTGGACTCGATGATCTCAGAGAACTTTTCCAACCATAATGATTCTGGGATTCTATCCCAATGCTCTGTGCTCCTTGTCTCTGGACGCTGCCCTCACTCCTTTCCTCCAGTTTGGTCCTTTTGGATCCTCAGCTCCCAGCAGCTCCTAAATCCCATTAAACCTCAAACCAACATCCCCCAGCTGGGAAGGGCCAAAGTGGGTCAGGACTGTGTCCAGGGCCAGCAAAAAGCCTGGAGGCCCTGCAGGAGCCAGGAAGGGCTCCCTGCTCCTCCACACAGGGAGATCCTCCAAGGACACAAAGAGTGCTTTAATCCATGGTTTCCAGCCCCCAGCACACCCTGTCCCTGCAGAGGGAAGGGCTCTGTGATGGATCCCCTCTTTCCATGCAGGATGACAGCAGTGCTCCCACCTGACCCTCATTCCTCCTGGTGCTCCAGCTCTGCCATCTGCTCTCCATGGAATAAAGATCCTCCCTAGAGCAGCAAACCCTCAGGGGCTGGCAGGGGGCTCCCAGTCCCATGCTGGGATGCAGGTGGCCCTGGATCCCCTCGGGAAGCAGCACATCCCTTGCTCAGGAGCTTCACCCCGGCTCACCCTGCTCCTCCTCGTGCTCAGAATGAAAGGCAGACATTCAGCAGGAGCTCCTGCTGCTCTTCCCCAGGGAACAAAAGCTCCTCAAGAAAACAAACATGAAAGGCTGGCAGAAAAAATCTGACAACAAATTGCCAGGTTCCTCTGGCTCCTGTACTATGGATGAGGCAGCCCAGCCTCCACAGCCTCCTCCTAAGGGCTCCTGCATTCCCAGTGTGCTCTGGAGATTTCCCTGTGCTCGCCAGTGGCACAGAAGGACTATCCACAATTTGAATTCATCCCCATCTCCATCCTGCAGCCAAGCTTTGCCCTGGCCTCGTGCAAGGCTTGGTGCCAACACCTCCAGGACCCTGGGTCAGAGCAGTGGATTTGGGCTGACCAGAGCGTGAGCGGCCATCACCACCCAACTCCAACCCCATCCCTCTTCCCCGTGCCACGACACAAGTGTGGCACAGCAGGGCTGCCCCCAGGCACTGCAGTAACCCACATAACACCCTCCTCCTCCTCCTCCTCCTCCTCCTCCTCCTCCTCCTCCTCCTCCTCCTCCTCCTCCTCCTTTTCCTCCTCCTTTTCCCCCTGGCTCCAGGAAGGTTCCACAAATGCAGCTGCTGCTTCCTGCTCCCCTCACGATGCACTCGGGGAGCTCTGCAGGCACAGGCTCAAATCCCAGAGACACAAACCACAGCATCTTCCCATGAATCCCCTCTCCAGGAACACTCCAGGCTCGTATTTTACACCTCCAGCCCCAAATCCAAGTGCACCCCAAGCCAAGCCCCTCGTGCTGTGTCTGGACTCGGGAGCAGCTCTGGCGATCCGGGCTGCCTTTGGTTTGTAGGGCACAGGCACGCAGCGTTGCTATAGGAACAGGCAGCCTCACCGTAAGCTGGGGAGATTATTTTTGGAGCTGTGATGCAATTTAATCTATGGAAAATGGATCGGCAGCCATCGGCCATAAGCCTCCAAGGGCTTGTTTCTCAGCCCAGAAAACACAAACCTCAGTGCCTGGAGCAGTGTCCCACCAGAGCCACCAAGGCAGAGCTCCCTTTCCACCCCCTTTTTCCATCTTGAAATCTTCACTCAGATAAATGTTTGCCATTGCCTGCAATTTCACCAGAGCTGATGGGAAAGCTGCTGGCTGGAGGCACCAGAGCATCCCCAAGCTCTGGGGACACAGTGGGGCTTTGCAGTGCAGTCCATGAGATCCCAGAGGAGGCACTGCCACGCTGAGCTCCCACCCCAAAACCAGCAGGGAGCTGCTGCTCACGGCTGAGCTGTGCCTGTGCTACCCGTGAGTGAGCAGAACTGGGAACAGCCTTTTCAGGGATAAGACAGAAGGAGGAGAAGGGATTGAAGGATTCAGGCTTGGATCTTTTATTCCAAAATTCCCAAACTGCATCCAGAGTCTGACTGTGATATCTGCAGCCCAAAGCACCACAGCTCCTCAGCCCCACACCACGCAGTTCATCCCTGCTTATCTTCCTCTCCAAATCCAGAACAGCTCTTGTCACCCTACACCCCTCACCTTCCTCCATCCCTCACCTTACTTCTCCCTGTGAGTGGAAAACTTTCCCTTCCCAAGTATTCTCTTTTTCAGCAACAGCCCTTGTCCTTCCTACATCACCTTGAATCTCTCCCCAGTCCTCCTGCAATCCTGAGCTGCTTTCCTACCACTGCACTGGAGCCTCCAGAGCCTCCCAAAGGCAGGACTGGCCCTGTGCTGGAAATTAAACCCAGCTTTCTCCTGGAGGCAGCTGGAATGAGCTGATGGGAGGCTTGGAAATGTGGGATCAATACTGCAGGAGTGAAGTCAAGGCAGAGCAGAGATCCCTGAGTGCTGTCCACAGAGAAAGCTCTGATGGGATAAAAGGAATGCTGATGACTTGAATTCAAACAGCATCCCTGGGTTGCCCCAAAGCCACCAGAGACTGCAGCAGTGACAATGGGGCATCTCAGATTTCCCTATGGGCAGCAGGACCTGCACATCTGCCAGGGGGAGCTGGGCTTGGGAGCACTGGAGTCCCAACCCTGGCTATTCCCAATCCCTGGAACAAGCTGCCTTCAGGTGCCTGGATGATCCAACCACCAGCACAGCATGGATTATGTCTCCATTCCCAGTTCCACCTCTTGTGCACTTTCTCCTACCTTTTCCCACACTTGTCTGGGAGTTTTGGATCTGAAAGTATGAGAAGTATCCCACTGACTGGGAAAAGCCTCTTCTCCTCCCACAGAGTGGAGGATGTCCATGAGGATCAGCCAGCAGCAAATCCTGCAGCCATCCCAGCTGAAACTCCAAGCTTTCTCCCCACAGCAAATCCACAGAAATCAACCCCCCCTCCTTTCCAGATTCCCTGTTTATCCCAACACCAAGCAAGGGTATGATTCAGAATCAGCAGCCCTTCCTGTGTGGAATTATCCGGATCTCTGGGATACGCTGCTCGCCCGTCATTCCTGAAGCAGAGCAATTTCCACCCTGGCTCTGGCAGACACAGCTGCTTTCATCACTTTTAATCGCTATGAATATTAAATGGAGCAGGGATCTATATTTAATAGCCTGGCCCGGCTGCCAGGGAGATGGATGAGGTTTATAGCAGCTGCAGATGCAGGAACAAGCGGAATTTTGGTGGCTAGAAAGAATTACACTGAGAATTAATCATCAAAATAGTAGGGAAAATAATCATTCATAAATCATTCCAAATCCGGGTGATCGCTCAGCAATTGCCACCAACCTGGCAGGGCTGTTGTTTCTCCCTGCTAATGCAAAGGGAAAGCTGCACAGGCAAATGGGAGCCTAAAAATAGGGAAAATTGCTGCTCGTGACAAGCTGGGACCTATCCTGAAGTCACATTCAGTGGGAGCAGGTGGGGAGGGCTCCACAGAGCAAACCCAGAGATCAAAGGCCACTGCAGACACACTGAACTCCAGGTTCACCTGGAGAAGAGAAAACTCCAGGGAGACCTCAGAGCCCCTTCCAGTGCCCAAAGGAGCTCCAGAAGAGCTGGAGAGGGACTGGGGACAAGGGATGGAGGGACAGAACACAGGGAATGGCTTCCCACTGCCAGAGGGCAGGGATGGATGGGATATTGGGCAGGAATTGTTCCCTGGCAGGGTGGGCAGGCCCTGGCACAGGGTGCCCAGAGCAGCTGGGGCTGCCCCTGGATCCCTGGATCCCAAGGCCAAGCTGGACACTGGGGCTTGGAGCAGCCTGGGACAGTGGGAGGTGTCCCTGCCCAGGGCAGGGGTGGAAGGAGATGGGTTTTAAGCCCATCCAGCCCAAACCATTCCATGATTCTGTGAAAATAAGCAGGATACAAAAATGGGCAGTGGGAAAGCACAAAGCATCTCCATTCCCATCACTGCAGCATTCCCAGCCTGGCTATTGAACATTTTATTGCTGCAATTACAAAATGATGATGTTCCTGGTCAATAATCCTGAGCAGCACAAGCTGCACTTTGTCTGGCTGCAGTCATGCATTTCCTGGCACAAATGGGACTTTCCCAACACCCAAACACCTGAGCAACCCCAAGAAGCTGAAATTCAGGCTACAGAGTCATGCAGATTTAGTTTAAAACACACCAAAAGGCAGAGTTTAAACTACAAATAGGATGGACACACTGAAGAAATGGAGATGAAATGCAGGATGTGATCAATCCAAGACTCCTCATGGCATTCATGGAGAGGCCCAGCCCAACAGGCAGCCCTGGGAGGCACTGGTCAAAACTTCTAAATCCATACAAATTCCAGTGAAGCTTTTAGAAGTAAGCTAAAAGAGCAGATGAATTCAGGGTTACAGGAATAGAGAAGGCAAATTCAAGACATGAGGTGGTTTCTGGTAAGTCCTCACCAGCCCAGGGCCGGTTTGGGATCCTGCACTCCCAGGAAAGGACAGCCCTGAGGGCATTGGGGCTGGGAAGCACAAAGGGACAGCGACTGCAAAGCCAGGCTTGGGCAGAAGTGGGAGAACTCAACTGGAGACATTTTGACAATGCACGAGGAACAATTTGAGACACTCGGGAAGAAAAGCAGGAAAACAGAGCAGCTACAGAGGGGCAGCTGTGACACACAGAGCCCTGAGGGGTGGAGAGCAGTGTCCCTGTGTCCCCCAGAGCAGGAGAGACCTGGAGGGGCTGCAGCGTGTCCAGGGCAGGGAACGGAGCTGGGGAAGGGGCTGGAGCCCCAGGAGGGGCTGAGGGAGCTGGGAAAGGGGCTCAGCCTGGAGAAAAGGAGGCTCAGGGGGCCCTTCTGGCTCTGCACAACTCCCTGCCAGGAGGGGACAGCCGGGGAGGGTCGGGCTCTGCTCCCAGGGAACAGGGACAGGAGGAGAGGGAACGGCCTCAGGCTGGGCCAGGGGAGGCTCAGGGTGGATTTTGGGAAAAATTTCTGCATGGAAAGGGCAGTCCAGCCTGGCACAGCTGCCCAGGGCAGGGGTGGATCCCCATCCCTGGAGGGATTGAACATTTAACATTGACTGTGACACTGAGGACATGGGGCAGTGGTGGCCTTGGCAGTCATAGGGGAACAGTTGGACCTGATGCACTCAGGGGGCTTTTCCAACCTAAAAACCATTCTGTGATTCTATAAATACCTATACATGTGTGTGTGTGTATATATATATGTGTGTATATGTGTATATATGTATGTATATATATATGTGTGTGTGTGTGTGTGTGTGTGTGTATATATATAAATATGTGTATATATATATATATGTATGTGGGCTGAAACATAGGCAGGCATCAGTGCTGCTTCCACAAGTCTTTCCAGTGGATTTCTTCACAATCTTTCCAAAACTCTTCTCAGGAGGAGCCAAGAGAGCTTTGCAAGATGCCACTTTGCTGGCTTCTGGAGGAGGTGGAGGATTGGTGGTTGTTTTCTGCTCTGCCTTTTGACTAAAATACTCTGCTCCCTATTTCCAACAGGATAAGAAGTTGGGAAGCTCTACGGAAAAGTAGGAATCCAGCCCTGAAACCTCCTGAACAGCAATCCCAGAGACTGAGGGGCAGAGCTGGCAGGGAGCACCAGGGGAGATAAAATGAACCCAGCTGATGCTTTTGTGGGAACACTGGAGAGTCACAGTCAGTCCTGCTGGACACAGCCAAATGTCCCTCCTGTCCCCTGCAGGCACTTGTGAATAGCAATGAACAAAAACATGGAGGGGAAGGTGTGATTACAGGGAAATAACAGCTCATTAGCAGATAATTGGGGGCTCAGCAGCACAGCTCATTGCCAGGAAAGAAAATAAAAAATAATTTTAAATAATGGCTTGATAAAAATAGAAACTTTTTCATTCTCCAGCTCGGAACAGCAGCAACACACGAAGTGCTGAACTCCAGGAGCAGTCTGGGTGCAGAGCTGGGGTCAGGGACAGTGACTGCCTCTTGTCACACCTGGAAAATGCTTCCCTTCCAGGAATCCCTGCGGGAGAAGATGGGACTGGCCCCACTGGCAGGGGGCAAGAACACAGCATCAGTGCCTGCATCACCTTCAGCTCCTCATTTCCTCCACAAGCCCAGGAAGTGTCCAGGGATCCCAGCAGCCCCTGCCAGTGCCCAAAGGGACTCCAGGGGAGCTGGAGAGGGACAGGGGACAAGGGATGGAGGGACAGGACACAGGGAATGGCTCCCACTGCCAGAGGGCAGGGCTGGATGGGATATTGGGCAGGAATTGTTCCCTGGCAGGGTGGGCAGGCCCTGGCACAGGGTGCCCAGAGCAGCTGGGGCTGCCCCTGGATCCCTGGCAGTGCCCAAGGCCAGGCTGGATGGGGTTTGGAACAGCCTGGGACAGTGGGAGGTGTCCCTGTCCATGGCAGGGGTGGCACTGGATGGGCTTTAGGGTCTCTTCCCACCCAAACCATTCCATGACTCCGGGAGCTATGGTGACCTTGCAGGAGGCCCCATCACTCCAAAATCCTGCAGTCAGCCTGGATATCCTGTTACCCCCCCAGCAGCCCCTCCCAAAGCTGCCTGTGAAAGCTTTTCTCATCCCTGGACAGATCCATATCAGCAGGACAGAGGCACAGACCTCTGTGTCCCTTTCTGAGCCTCTGAAAGATCCACATGCAGCTGAACATCTCCCATTTGCCCTTCACCAAAGCTCCCCTGCTCGTATTTCCCTGTACCCTCTGAATTCACAAGCCCTCACCTGATCCAAGACATCCCAGCAGGGAGAACTTGCCCTGCCTGCAGCTCCAGGACCATCTCCAAGGGAATATTTAACCCATGGACACAAGTAGCATCATAAATCATTCAGTCACTCGTTCTTGTCCAAAGCATGTCAGAAAATGTAAGAAATTTTTTAATTAATTGTTTCTCTTTGTTTAGTCACTGAATCCTTCAGTATCCAGTGATTACTACAGATTTACATCACTCCCCCACACTGAAATGGAGCAGCTGCCACAGCCTGGTGGCACCGTGGGCTTGGGGACAAGAAGTCCCCGAGTCCCTGAAGGGGTGACAGGCAGGAGCAGGACACCAGGCCAGGCTTAAGCAGCTTTCTTAGTCAAGAACAATCCCAGAAAAGGGCAGAAATAACTAAAATTCTAATATTTTGGAGGAAATGAGGTTTTTCTGGGAGCAGAAACTCACAGAAGTGAGCACTGTCACAGCTGGGGGGTGACACCCTGTTCTTCCACAGACAACAGCAAACCCTGGCACACTGCTACCGAAACCATCACAGGTCTTGGATGTCTCCTCCTGCATCACTGAACATTCATTTTTTATGATGCTTAAACATTTTCCAGCCCCAGGTCCATCTCCAATGTCAGAAGGTGAGGAGGGGAGCTCACAGGTGGGCTGGCCTCTCCCCTGACATCCATCAGGGAAGGAGACTCGGAAAGCCGATGGCCTTGGAGAGCTGCAGGAGCTCCCATCCCCGAGCACAGCGTCATCCTTGGTGTACCCAGGACCACTCCCAGGGTTCACCACAGTCAAGCTGGCCCAGGATTTTTTTCCTTTATGTTTTTTACCAGGAGCTTCTTTTTTTTTTTTCTGGAAGTCTCCCATCAGCAGGGAACACACATCCTGCCCCAGGCTTCCTCCCTCTCACAGAAAGCAGTGGGAGATGTGCAGAGGACACTCCTACACTCCTGTCAGCTCTCTCCTTGCTCACTAACCCCATGAACATGAAGGAGATGACAAGAGCCCTCACTCCCAGGGAGGGGGAGCAGAGGGAGAGCGAGGCAGGGAAGGGACAGAGCCATCACAGCACTGTCCCTGTGGCAGCCACGGCTGCACAGGATCACACAGGAACAGCAAAACCCAGCAGCACCGGGACAGCAGCAGTGATGGTGTGCTGGGACACAGGCAGCCCACCCCAAACAGCTGCTGTGCCACCCAGACAGCTCAGAGAGAGCACCTGAGCCTCCCTTCTCCCAAATCCAGTCCCTTGCCTCGGGATCAGGGCTCAGCACATCCCTGCAGGCCCATCCCAGCTCATCCCAGGCCTTGGAGAAGCATTCACACCGAGCCGCAGTGCGGACACGGAGATGGAGACACATCCTGATGGGCACTGAAACCCTCCTGAGCTGCCAGGGCTCATCTTACCCGGGGTAAGAGGATCCAGGGGTGTCACTTATCCACCATCCTCCGATTCCCGAAGGTCAGGACATGCCAAAGCCACCGCAGAGACGTGCAGGACCTGGGAGTCTCCCAGCCCCCCTGCTCAGGCTCAGGGAGGATGGCAGCAGGGCAGCAGCAGCCCCAAAAAGGCACCCAACTTACATCCCCTTTGCCTTTGGATTTTAATGCTGCTCCCTCAGAACCCACAGGCAGGGATAACCTCCAAGCCCATAAAGTCCAAGCTGTGCCAGGTCCCCACCTTGTCACCAGCCCAGAGCACTGAGTGCCACATCCAGGCCTTCCTTGGACACTTCAGGAATGGGGACTCCAAATCTCCCTGGGCAGCCCCTTCCTGACCACCCTTTCCATGAGGAAATTTTCCCAGTAGCGAACCTGAGCCTCCCCTGGCCCAGCCTGAGGCCGTTCCCTCTCCTCCTGTCCCTGTTCCCTGGGAGCAGAGCCCGACCCTCCCCGGCTGTCCCCTCCTGGCAGGGAGTTGTGCAGAGCCAGAAGGGCCCCCTGAGCCTCCTTTTCTCCAGGCTGAGCCCCTTTCCCAGCTCCCTCAGCCCCTCCTGGGGCTCCAGCCCCTTCCCCAGCTCCGTTCCCTGCCCTGGACACGCTGCAGCCCCTCCAGGTCTCTCTTGTCAGGAGGGTCCCAGAGCTGCCCCAGCACTGGAGGTGCCCCAGCAGGGCCAGCACAGGGGACGGGTCCTGCCCTGCTCCTGCTGCCCCCCAGGGCTGGGACAGCCCCGCTGCCCTTGGCCACACCTGGGCTCGTGTCCAGCCCCTGGCACTGGAACCCCCAGGGCTTTTCCCAGCAGCAGCTTTCCAGCCCCTGTGTCCCCAGGTCACCTCCCCTGCAAGGACAGGTGATTTCACGGGTGTCACAGGATAACACAACTGTCCCCACGGCCAGGGCACTGTCACATGTCCCAGGTTAGAGCACAAAGTCACAGTTCCACTGCCTGTGGTGAGCCATGGACCACTGGCACCAGCCTCCTTTACAGCCAGGACAACCCCAAGCCCCATCCTGGGCTGGCTCAGTTCCTGCTGTGGGAGCACCTGTAAATCCAGGTTTGATCCCTGCAGGAAGCAGCAGCACAGCAGCACTGGCTGCACTGACAGCTGCTCCAGCAGCAGGACACAGAGCAGCAAAGGCTGAGGCCAGGCCATGCTCTGCTCCCTGCACAGCAGGTCCTGTCACTGATTTACTGCCAGAAGCTCCTCCAACAACCAATCCATCCCTGGAAGCTCAGCAGCTCGGCACAGAGAGGGAGAAGGGCACTCCATGCTGTCTCCCCAGGAAGTGCTGTGCTGGCTGTCAGTGCAGATACATCAGGAAAAAAAGGGAAAAGAAATAAAGAAATCCACTCCTGCTGCAGTCAGGGCCTCTGTTTGCAGAGCTGTTTGATGGAGCTGGGAGTTCATCTCCCTTCCAATTCTATAAGAGCGTTCCTGGTCTCTAATTAACACTATCAGGCTGTCAAGATGGCCATTTCCTCCCTAATTACTGTGCTTTGTAATTAAGATACAGCTAATAAACTCCTGTTATTAGTGATTGCTGCTGATCAGCTCCGAGGTGCAGAGCAGCTCCTGCCTTGTGCCTGCACCGGGAGCTCCACGCAGTGTGTCCACATCACGGAATCCCAGGATTATTTGGGTTGGAAAAGCCCTTTAAGGTCGTTGAGTCCAACCATTAACCTCCAACAGCTCCACACCCAACCCCAAACAGTGTCCCTGAACCACTCCCATGGCACTTGCACATCCTTGGGATTCATCCTCTCCCAGCCAAGCCACATGTGCTCGTGGGCAGGAATCCACCTTCACAACAGCTAAAAATGAAAGGGAACAGGGCAGAGAGGGCATTATTTGGAAAGAAAATGAACATTCCCTGCCTTCAGCACATGATCTGCTCTTTGCTGAGTGTTGAGGGCTCCCTGCTGCGAAGGATGGGCTCGGCCAGCTCCAGGCACTGCGACATTCCCTGATGGCCCCACAGACACTCACTGTCCTCGCTCATCCCAGTGAGAATCATGGAATAGAATCATGGAATACCCTGAGCTGACCCACCAGGATCATCCATCCCACCCCTGCCCTGCCCAGACCCCCCAACACCCCCACCCTGGGCATCCCTGGCAGCGCTGTCCAAACGCTCCTGGAGCTCTGGCAGCCTCGGGGCCGTGCCCATTCCCTGGGGAGCCTGGGCAGTGCCAGCACCTCTGGGGGAAGAACCTTTCCCTGCTCTGCAGCCTGAGCCTGCCCTGGCCCAGCCCAGTGCACACAGATACCCCCACATCCACCTCCCCCAGCCCTGGGGGTCAAGGGCAGTCACAGGGAAGGGTTTCCTTCCACTCCTGACCTGGACACCCCAGCTCACACTGAGCTCCTGCTTCTTGAATTGAAAGGATTCCACTCCATGAAACATCTCCAAACATGTCCATGGACATTCCTACATCGTTATTTCACCTGGAAAAACCATCCAAAGCAAAGGAAACCAGGCAGGGCCTCATATCAATGTACCCTGTGTGACCCATGACTCAGGCCTGGAGCATCCAGGCTTTCTTTAAACGAGGTGAATCCACCAGCCCTGATTACAGATTTTAACTGCTTTTCACAAATAAATCAGCAGCCACAACTGCTAAAGCTACAACAAAACACCTCCAGTTCCCCAGCAGCTCCAGCCAGGCACAGCCCCAGCCCAAATTGGAGACTTAACCCAGGAGCAGAACAACCAGGATGCAACCGATGGATTCAGCACCCCCTCACACCAAAACTCTCAGGAAAGAGCTCCTCACCTCAAGAAATTTCAAAATAAACCTGCAGAAAGGCTGAATTAACATATCTGCTTTGGGAGCAGGATACAGCAAGTCCATCATCAACGCTCCAGTAGCCACATGTGCTTGGTCCTCCTGGAAATTTAATCCAGCTCATTCCTGAGCAGACTTTAAACACTCATTTAAATGGTTCCTAGCTGGGCCATGAAATAAATACACTCTGCATGTCTGTAGGGAGAGAAATGCATTTTTCCATCTATTTTATGCTCCTCTGTGTGCTGAAGCTGTGGACCAGGTGCAGCCCAGGATCTGCCATTCCTTTGAGGATAATTATCTATGTCACCACCAAATACTAATGACAGATTTCATTTGGGCATCGTAAGAAACTGAGCAGGTAGCTCAGGAACTTCAGCATGGAGCTGGAGAGAGGAATTCCTGATGGAAATTCCCTCTGAAAGCAGGAACAACGCTGCTTCTACTGTGAGGAGCTTTGAGATCCTCAAAATTAACTAATGATAAGCTAATTATCTTTATCTCTTAGCTACCCACGGACCTTCCTGTGCACAGCAAGTGAAGTGTCTGCACTCCTCTTTCTCTGAAGACTTCAGCACCTCAGTCCTTCCTCCTTAATTTGACCATGAACACAAAACCCAAGATCCTGTCAGCTCTGACTGAACCAGATCAGCCCCTGAACCCACAAACACAGAACAAAACATCTTCTTAAATCCATCCTCACCTTCCTTTGTCTCTGAATAACCACAAAACCACTGGCACAATTTGTGCTATCTGCACCCCTGGCAGTGGCCAAGGCCAGGCTGGACAGGCTTTGGAGCACCCTGGGACAGTGGAAGGTGTCCCTGGCCAAGGCAGGGGTGGCACTGGAGAAGCTTTAAGGACCATTCCAACCCAATCACTCTGGAATATTGAATCATTCAACCCAAAGATTCAATAATTGGTTTTATCTTACAAGCACAAAAGGAACTCCTAAAGCCACCCAAAGCCTCCAGGCTGAGCTCTTCCAAGGAATCTCCTGCTGAGCAGAGCCAGGCCCAGCTTTTCCCTGGGCTGCTCATTAAAAATCATCAGCATTTTAAACATACTTCAGACAGCTCCTTTTGAGATAAGTGGATTTAAGGACAAAATTTTGGTAGGGGAAAAAAAAAAAATCACAGCATGAAGATTTCCAAATGAAAAGCAAAGCCTCCTTGGGATGTATTTTCCCATCCAAAATAATGCATTTCCAATGGGGAATGCGCTTACCAGAGCAACACACTTTACACATCACAGTTTTTACAGTAAATTGCTTTTAAAAGCCAACATTTTCCCAGCTTTGGGGTTCAGTTTGCTGTTAGAACATAGCAAATATTTGTCTGTCATGTCCCAGGGCCAAAACCTCTGGGTTTGTCAAATTTGTTCCACATGTGTGAAATAGATGTTCCCCTACCAGACAGGGAAAATTTTTCCATGTCACTGCAAAGCTTTCCCAAAATACCACCATAAAATGGGGAAAAGATGTTTTGGGGGCAGCAAAAGACCAGGCCAGCCATGGAAATACCCCAGTCTCACCTCAGACACCCTTGGCAACATCTCCCCAGGTTCCTCCCTGCAGTTCCCAACCCACTCCCCGTTTCTCCAGTGCTCACCACTCACCTTCCCCCAAATTTTTCACACAAGGCTGGTTTCAGCTTTTGATGAGAATAATTCTGGTTTGGGGCATTTTGTTCTCCACTGAAGCCTCGTTATGTAAAGCTCTGTGCAGAACTCCTGGAACACGCATGTCCTTACGTCACCCAGCTGGAAAAACAGCTCGAGAAGGAAAGCAAAGGGAAGGGGACAATCTGGATTTGATAGAAAAAGATTTTTGTTTTTTTTGGTCATCTGAAGGCAGCTGTAAATCCTCAATTGCTTGAATTTTGATTTGACCTATTTGCATTTCTCCTTTCCTCATCCTTTTCTGGGAGAAGGAAATTGCATTTAGATAAAATAATTTATTGTGAAGTGACGCTTGGGAGCAGGACGGGACCACAGGAGGGAGTGGAGTGACACAGGGCCATGGGATCATGGAATGGGTTGGGTGGGAAAGGACCTTAAAACCCATCCAGTGCCACACCATCCATTATTCCAGGCTGCTCCAAGCCCCAATGTCCAGCCTGGCCTTGGGCACTGCCAGGGATCCAGGGACAGCCCCAGCTGCTCTGGGCACCCTGTGCCAGGGCCTGCCCACCCTGCCAGGGAACAATTCCTGCCCAATATCCCATCCATCCCTGCCCTCTGGCAGTGGGAAGCCATTCCCTGTGTCCTGTCCCTCCATCCCTTACCCCAAATTACATCAAAGAAGCAACATTTGGATTTGACAAGGCCCAGGTGTGAATCACCAGGTGTTCCCAGGTCCCTGCAGGGAGAGCCTTGGAACACAGCAGAGATAGAAATAAAACATTGGATGTGATGAGCTGCCAGTGCTCAGGATCAGGGGAGCTGTCTTGGGTCTGCAAGGAAAGCAAAGAACCTCCTGCAAATCCGCATTTCTCACTATCAACCTTCACTGTGAGACACCAGCTTTTGCTCAGCCCCTCCACTGATGAATCACGGAATGGGTTGGGGTGGAAATGACCTTAAAGCTCATCCAGTGCCACCCCCTGCCATGGCAGGGACACTTTCCACTATCCCAGGCTGCTCCAAGCCCTGTCCAGCCTGGCCTGGAACACTTCCATGAATTGCTGTGCTGCCATGAAGCAACATAAAAGTTGAACTGAAAGGCAGGACCCACCCCCAGCCTTTTCCTGCTTCATCCCACTCAGGAAAAAACAGCAAATTGGGGATTTCTGTCCCAAACCAGCGCAGATTTGGGCAGAGCATCCTTTACCCCATGAAGGACAGCGCTCCTGCACACCCAGCACTGAGCTCGACTGGGAAACACCTGGAGTAACACAGAGGGCAGTAACAGATGGGACATTTTAGTGCACACCTTAAATCACATCTCAGTGCTCCTGGAGAACATCTCTGCCTCTCACCATGGCGTGGGTAGGGAGCAGCACAGGACTGACACAACAACGCTCTCATTCCATCTCAACTCCAAAGGAATTTAGCTTAGAACTAAAAAAATAAATCCTGACACCAACACAGGGACTGATTTACCCATGACAAACAGACCAGTACCCTGTGCAACTAAAGGTGCCCCAAAAGAACAAATTATCAGCAAATTTAAGGGGTTTTTGTATTAAAACTGAGTCAATCTGAGTCAATCTGGATTTTTTAAACACCTGATAAAGCAGGAGCCCCACACTTTGTCCATCTCCAAGCAAACCCAGCAGGGCTGTACAGCAGGTGATGCCTGCAGGGCAGATTCCACACGTGCATTCCTAATATTCCTCTTGGTGGGGTCAAACACCCCCTCCCCACCCTGGGCAGACACCCCAGTAGAGCAGCCCCTCCATCGCTCCCCAGCAGAGCAGGGAAGCCCCAGGGATCCATCCAGAGCCGGGAAGGCCACTAACCCTTGTGGAATTTATTCAGACAGCCGGCGTTGCAGAAGGAGCGGAGGGATCCTGTCTCCCAGCAGCCCCTACCCTTCATTCCCACCGCGGGATCGCTCTCGCCGAGGCTGCCTCCTACATGGCTGGGAGCTTTAGGATGGAGGAAAACCCACAGGAATGAAGAGATAACAGCCAAGGGAAATGTCCTTATTCCAGTGCCACACTTGCCATCATCCATTCCCGGCACATGCCGGTAGCAGGGCACTACGGCTCCATCATCAAACCAGCCTCATACCAGCATGCACCACGGAGCAGCCCTTAACTCCATCCCTGCCGGAAAATCATCTCATCCTGCCAAAAAATCGGGATGCAGAACGCCACCAGCAGCCCCAGCCCGGGGAGGTTCGGCTGGGGCCGGCTCCGGAGCGGTGCTGCTGGATATCCAGCCCCAAATCCAGAGGGATGCTGGTTTTTTGGGGACAGAGGGGGAGATTTGGAAGCTTGTCCCTTTAAATGCTGCTGGAGGTTATTTTTAGGACACTGGCTTAAAATAAAGATCAGAATTCCTTTCTTTTTTATCAGAAAGTCCATTATCCATTTTAGTCGCTTGGCCACATTTCACATCCCAACAGCTCCGTAACAAACCCCCAGGGGCTCCTTCAGCCCGTCCTCCCTGAGATCCCTTTTCTCGCCCCTCCATTCCGAATCCATTGGATTTTCCCAGCTTTGATTTTCCCAGCCTTGAGGGAACGAGAGATTCTGGAGGAAAAATGCGGCATAAGTCCCAATTCAGAGCCCAGCAGCTGCTGGCAGGAGCTGCTGCGTTTGTGCCGCGGGATCCAGAGCATGGAGTGGGAATTGGGAATCTCCAGGACCCACATGGATCAATAGTTTGTATTTGATCATTTTTTTCCCACTTCAGATGGATTAAAAGGATTTTACAGCAAGAAGTTTATATTCCAGCTTTTGAGTGGGAACCACTTTCTGTGGACACACAGAGGCAGGGACTGTGCAAGAATTCCAGGTGGAAAAAGGAGAAATTCAGCCAGATCACACTGTCTTTCCTCTGTGCATCCAAGCCAAGGAAACTAATGCTGGCATCCACACAAAGATTTTATTAAATCATTGGCATATTTATTGATGGTTTGGGTGAGAATCAGCAGCTCCTAAAGGGAAAATGACCATCACAAGAGACTGGACTTTTAATTGGAGAGGAGAGGGAGGACTTGATGGGATTTAGCCCAAAACAAGCATTTCCAGCTCTGACATCTGATCCAAGGACCAGCTGGAGGCAGGATCTGGGTTTTGACACTGAGACCAGAGTTAACACAGGGCCATACAGACACAGACACACACACACATTTACATTCTGTATTATATCCTCATTCCCAGCCCCTGATCAGCAGGTATGGAGACACAACTCAGCTCCACTCCTGCTGCAGGAAATCAAGGCAGAATCATGGGAAAAAATCCTAAGATCCTCTCCATAGGGATCACATTCCCAAACTGCCACAGCTCTGCATCTTTTCTGCCAGCTGCCCCCAGCCTCCTCCTGCCAATATTTAAGTCACACCCCCAGTGACACATCTGAACATTTGGAAATCAGTCCTGAAGTTCCCTGCTTATCAACAGACTGCAGGTTTATCCCTGGATTTAGTTGGTTCTTCTCCAAACCAAGAGTTACCTGTGTCCCAGGAACAGCAGAAGGTGCCTGGGAAAGGCTCCCTGCCCTGTGTGTCAGAATGAGCTTTCTCCTTTCCTTCCAAGGGAAATGCTGGAACTGTGATGTTACTTTTGCTGAGCAACTGCAATTCAGGAGGTGACTGAGGTGCGAACAGGAGTGAGGGTGTGGAACAGCCAGGGCTGGATGAGGGGTCAGGAAAAGGCTGGGATAAACACAATGAATGAGGGGAACCAGGAGATGATCCATCTCATGATGGCACACACAGCTCCCAGACCATGGATCTCCCAGCAACACCAGACCATTCACCTTCCAGAAACTGTATCAAATTTAGAAATGCATTTAAAAATGCAACTTCTACCTATCAAATATTTTCCCTGGAAGACAACAAGGCAGGTAGGTCAGAGGATGGATGCAGTTTGGGTTTAGTCTGACTTCTTTTCCAAGTTTGATGAAATTCCAAAACAAACTGGAGAACTTCAAGAATTCTGTTTTCCCATTCCCGAGCGCTCCCAACACAACTCCCAGCTGCAGTCGCTGCACTCTTCAGCCTGACATCTCCTTTATCATTATCCAGATAACCTTGAATGCATCCATAATCCCTAATTTTCTAGTATCTTTACAGCTCTGCCACATCCACTTCCCAAACCAACTGATAAAAACATCAGGTGATTGTTACAAAGCCCTGACAGGATCAGTGGGACCAAACCACCTCAAACTCCAGCTCATCCATTAAAATCGATTGGAAATGTTTTATTTGGAGCAGCTACAAAAACTTCTCCCTGGTTCAGAGGTTCCCTGCACTGGGCAGAATCATGGACTGGGGTGGGTGGGAAGGGACCTTAAATCCCATCTCGTTCCAGCCCCGTGGGATTGCTCTGATCCCCGTCCAGCCCGAGCACGGGGCAGGGTGGGAGGAAGGGCTGCCCCACACCGGGACCCTCCAGAGACTCCTCAGGGATGGGAACACCCATCACTTCATCCATTTAGCACCAATTCAAGAGTCTGACCAACTCCAGGGGCTCTCCCAAACACTTCCAAACCCACTGCACACCCAAGAGGAGCCCAGCCCCACACGCTGCACCCACCAAGCTGAGCCCAGGGATTACATACTGCGTTTCCCACAGCACCTCTTCCTCATCCAGCGCTCCGGGGGGGAGGCAGGGACGGGGGCTGTGGGATGGGGGCCCGATGGCTCCGGCCCCGGGCCAGCCTTTCCCCGGGATGCTCTCCGCAGGCTCCATATCCTCATTTCTTCCCTTCCCCTCTCTGCAGCTCTCATTCCCCGTGCTCAGGGCTGGGAGTGCCTCCTCCTCCTCCTCCTCTCCCTCTCCCTCCTCCTCCCTCTCCCGCACCTCACTCACAGCAGCTGCGCTGCCCCAGCACATGGAAAATGGGCTCAGAAAAAGCAGAAACTTGGGAAATTTCACTTTTTACAAGTTTCCAGTGGAAAAACTCAAAACCAGCCCCTTTTTGGGGTCCCTTCTGGAGCACATCAGGGCAGAGTTGCACGTCAAGGGTGACACAGACACTCCTTGCCCAATTTCAAGTCATTGCTTCAAATCTTTAACCTACCTAAAAATAATTCTGGGAACTTGTGCCTGCACTGAAATACCTTACAATACACTGAATATGAGATATTAAATATAATCATCTACTGTATATAATCTAATATTGCCTTGAAATACTCTTCCCAGAGTATTTACATTCTTTTTGGGCAGAAATGCTCAAATATTCCAAAATAAAATAGCTGCGCTGATTGCAGGTCTTCCTGCTTAGGGATTGTTGTGTTTTGTAGGCAGAGTTATTCCCAACCCTCAAATTATCTCCCTGCTCCAACTGCAGGGATTGTCTCTGCCCCCTGCAGACACAAAAGAGAAGTGGCCACTTCCCTCTGCAAAAACCTTCATTGTATTGGAAAATACTCAGCCCATCTTCATCCTCTGCTGATTTTGGCGCTTTTAATAAAATTTGATTAAGTGTTTCCTAGAGGAGTGGGTGTCCCTCAACTCCCCAAATTCCTGCTATCTGTTTAAAGTGTGATGCCCAAAACCACCCCACATAAAGTCACACACAGGAGTGAAGAGAACATGTCTTAAATATCACAGAATCATGGAATGGTTTGGGTGGGAAGGGACTTTAAAGCTCATCCAGTGCCACCCCTTCCCTGTCCCAGAGGGCTCCAAGCCCCATCCAGCCTGGCCTTGGGTAATTCCACAGATCCAAGGGAATCCACAAACTCCCTGAAAATCTGTGCCAGGGCCTCTTCTCCAACCCTTCCTGGTCCTCTCCTCCCTCCCAGGAAAAGTCAGTGTCCTCGTGCCTCCACTGTCAGAAAACTTTTAGGATTTCCAAAAGGAAACCCATTCAGCACTTGAAACCTTCTCTGGGTAAGGAGATAACACTGGATCTTTACTCTTGCTCTCTGTGAATCAAAGAAAGAATTCTTGACATAGTAAAAAGTAAAGAAAAAAACCTCACAGTTATACTGGGAGGGATTTTCCTTCCTGACTGAGAAGAGCTCCAGCCCCTGGATATCACCAGGAAACAGCACTGCAGGTCCTGAGCAGTTTAAGCCCCATCTCCAGGCTGCAAATCTCAACCCAGGGATGCCCAGAATCCAGCATGGTCCAAGGTCAACCACGAAGGCTCTCTGCAGAGAAACAGCTCCCTGAAGGCTCTTCAACAGCTCTGCCCAACAACTGGGGTTTTTAACACTTTGTTCCTGACTCCATTTATTATATTTCTCTCAAAAATGCTTCTGGAGTGAGAGAAATTCCCACCTGTTCAACCTTGGTGACACTGAATCCCATGGTGGGTTTGTGTGCTCTGGAAATCTTGGATTCTTCAGTTACACAATTCATCCTTGAGAAGGAAATCAGTGGAATAACCAAAATATCACTGGTTTAGTGTAAACAGGCAGTTGGAAGAGCTCACACATGAGCTTTCCTTCACACTCCACCAGTTCTGCTCCCAGACTGCTGGGGGAACTTGGTTCATCCAGGAGCTCCATCCTGCAGCCAGGGGCTGGAGAGCAGAGGCAGAACCTGGAGGGAATTTGAGGGTTTTTTTACTCCTTTCACTGTTTAAAGCCAGACATTCACCCTCCAGCAGATTTCTTCTGCACTGCTTACTGACAAGATGCCAAGGAAGGAAAGGGAGCAGGAAAATGCTCCTCTGGGTCAGGCTCCCCAGGGCAGAGAGGAAAGGAAGGGACCACTTGAGCTGCCTTAAAATGACAGAGCTACAGAAGGAGAAGTGGCTTAGCTGGGATTTCCAGAGCCAGTCACACAGACAGAGACAAGAGATCCATGGAGTCCATCATTCCTTGCAGTCTGCAGGAATTACATTCAGGCAGGAGCCCTCTTCCAATGCTCCCCACGCAGCACCCAGGTAACTGAGTGCCCTGGGATGGCACTGCCTGCTCCACCTCACTCTCCATGGGAATGAGCTGTTCTCCTCCAGCAGGGAATCCTGCCAGGAACAAGCACAGCCTGCAACATTTCTGGGAAGAGGGAGCAGTGATGCTGGCTGTGTGCAGGGGCTGGCTGCAGGTCACAGCTCTGAACCTGGCAGCACTGGGAGCACCAACCTCCTCACCACCACACAATCCCAGGATCTCTGAGGCTGGAAAGGCCCTCCTGGGCCATCGAGTCCAGGCTGTGCCCAGCACCCACCTTGTCACCAGCCCAGAGCACTGAGTGACACCTCCAGCCCCTCCTTGGACACTCCAGGGACGGGGACCACAAACCTCCCTGGGCAGCCCCTTCCAGTGTTTAACACTTTCCATGAAGGAAACTTTTCCTGATATCCAGCCTGAACTTCCTCTTCATAAACCAACCTCCATGGCTGGAAAACCTCCACCTGCAGCACCCAGAATCCTGGGTTTAAAAAGGATTAACAGCTTTTGTACTCCTCCATCCTCTCCCAAGTCAGTGCCAGCACTTTACACAATCAGATCTTGCTGCTGCTGTCTGCATCCAAGGGTTCAGCCCTTGCTCCCTCCATCCTGTCAGGAGCTGAGGGATAAGCCAGTGTGTGCCACTGTGCTCCTAGATACAACACCCACCACACCCCTCACCGAGGCTCTGGCAGCAGTTTAAGCTCCTACCAGCACATTTCAGGGAGAATTCCAAATTGGGTGTTTATCATCTTGTCATGCTTTCAGCCCTCTCTGTTTCCCCTTCCCTTGCCCAGCTTTAACTGTAAATGAATACTTGAGTTCCTCATGAATGAGTTACTGCCAGAGGGAGAGCTGCTCCCTGAGGAGACTCATTTTAAATTGGAAACACTCCTTAGAGCTAAATTTTTAGTTGAAGCTACAAATCTAATAACTGAGGTCAAAACTCCCTCATTACCTATCTCCAGGAGCAGCATCCCTGCCAACATGATGTTATTACAGAACCACAAGAAGTCATTTTCCATAGGAAAAGGCAGGCTCTGGTGCTGCATCCATCCTTGGAGAAGTGGCTCTTCACTCCACGCTAGGTTTGTGTTTCACCTCCAGCATGGAGCTGGAGCTGGATCCCTGCTCCCAGGACAGGGCTCCTGCAGGAGAGGCTGCTGAGCCCACCCAGGGCACCAAATGTCCTCAGACCAGCAGGGCCAAGACCCCCAGCAGATCTCCCAGCAGAAGCAGCATTCCATGAATCCCATCTCATCCCTCACCAATGCAGCCAACGGAGGAGACTCCAAATTATTACACAAGAGAGATTTTCCTCAAATAAAATAAAAAGCTGAGCAGAACAGAAGTGGCATTTTATCCTCTGCAAGTTGATCTTCACTCCCTAGAGTGACAATTTTAGCTTAAAGACTCCTAAAACTTCACAGGAATTCTAAATTTCCCAGGTGGATCGGGGGAAAATACCCCAAAGGAGCCTCTGCTGGCCTCAGATTCCAGCCCTGGGAGGAGCCGAGGCGCTGCAGGAGCACAGGCACCACAAGGTGCCAGCACAGCCCAGCTGGATCAGCCATTTCCAGCCGGGAATGTGTCGGTGCAGGGGGAATTTTGGGGTCCCCACACGCTGTGAGCAGCCCGAGGGCTCTGTCTGGAACTGGGAATGGGGCTGGAATGCTGGGAGAGGAGGAGCAGCTCTTCCCCACGGAAAAGCCGACTCTACTGGAGCGTCCAAGCAAGGTCTGGCTGGCAAATCCCTGTTTTCCAAGACATCCATTAAAGGCCAGTTGCAAAGTCAAGCACAGGCAGTAAATAATGTCGGCACCTCCAAGGCCGGGCTCTCCGCAGGGACAGCGCTTACGCAAGAGCTGGGAAAGCTCAGAGGAGCCAGGAATCCCTGGGAGCAGCCGGGAGAGGGCAGCGTGCTCCTGCTGCACGGCCTGAGACGGGAACACGAGCAAAGAACCCGGCTGGAAAGGCCCTGGGGGTTCCAGTGCCAGGGGCTGGACACGAGCCCAGGTGTGGCCAAGGGCAGCGGGGCTGTCCCAGCCCTGGGGGGCAGCAGGAGCAGGGCAGGGCCCGTCCCCTGTGCTGGCCCTGCTGGGGCACCTCCAGTGCTGGGGCAGCTCTGGGACCCTCCTGACAAGAGAGACCTGGAGGGGCTGCAGCGTGTCCAGGGCAGGGAACGGAGCTGGGGAAGGGGCTGGAGCCCCAGGAGCGGCTGAGGGAGCTGGGAAAGGGGCTCAGCCTGGAGAAAAGGAGGCTCAGGGGGCCCTTCTGGCTCTGCACAACTCCCTGCCAGGAGGGGACAGCCGGGGAGGGTCGGGCTCTGCTCCCAGGGAACAGGGACAGGAGGAGAGGGAACGGCCTCAGGCTGGGCCAGGGGAGGCTCAGGGTGGATTTTGGGAAATGTTTTTCATGGAAAGAGCTGTCCAGCCCTGGCACAGCTGCCCAGGGCAGGGGTGGATCCCCATCCCTGAAGGGGTTTAGCAGCCCTGTGGATGTGGCACTGGGGGACATGGGGCAGTGGTGGCCTTGGCAGGGCTAAGGAATGGAGGGATTTGGGTGATCTTTGAGGGTTCTCCCAACCTAAACAATTCTGTGACTGTGGTATGCTCAGATATCCCACATCCCTTGTCCAGAGGGATGTCTCAACTCCCATGGGGATGGAAGCCACACATGGCCCTGCAGGTGCTCTGTTCCCTCAAGCTGTGATTCCCAGAAATTCCCTGGCTCCTCAGTAACAAATGAACATCCAACCCAAATTCCTCCATGTGCAGGGAGAACCCTGAGGGACTCCCTGTGCCCTGCCAGGGTTGTACAGAGCTGTTGTACCCCGCCACCAACCTAAATCCCATTTTCCCTTCTGTGGCCAGGAGCAGGAGCTGTTTGGCTTCATTAGGCACAAACACCACAAGGTTTCCTGCCAGACCCTCATTCCTCAGTGTCCAACAGCTCTGCCACCTCTGCCTCTGCCCCAGCCCAACCCCCCAGAGATGCCTTCAGACCCACTGAAGGATCAGTTTTCACTCAATGACTCATTTCTACTTAGCAAGGACTGTTATTGTTTCCAGAGTTCAATCTTGATTTACCTCCAACAGCCTCTTCCTGTGCCAGGTAAAGAAAAAAGCCCGTGGGAATTCTGAAAGACTAACAATAACAGTGAGATACTGAACTGACTCCCTGAGCTGGGAATCTCCCCCTTGCTGCTCCCAATTGTATGAAAATCCCTGCTGTGTTGATAAATGTGGCATCAAAAACTACTTACAGGTGAAACTTGCCTTAAAAATCAGCACCCAGAGTCTGCTCCCAGCACTGAGAGTTCAGGGCACAAGAGCCAGGGTGAGCAAGGATCTGGCTTTGTCCCCTTCCTGCAGCCCCATTTCCATGAGGACACCACACCCCCTCACCATACCAGGAAACCCCTGTGCTGGAATTGTTCATCCCAGGGGCAAAGACATCTCCCACTGTCCCAGGCTGCTCCAGCCCCAATGTCCAGCCTGGCCTTGGGCACTGCCAGGGATCCAGGGGCAGCCACAGCTGCTCTGGGCACCCTGTGCCAGGGCCTGCCCACCCTGCCAGGGAACAATTCCTGTCCAATATCCCATCCAGCCCTGCCCTCTGGCAGTGGGAGCCATTCCCTGTGTCCTGTCCCTCCATCCCTTGTCCCAAGCCCCTCTCCATCTTTCTCGTAGGCACTCTCAGGTACTCTCATCCTTTAGTTCTCCCAGTGGATAAAGTTGATCTGTGTGTCCAGTCCCTTTTCATGTGTTGTTTTTCCACAAACCTGTGAATCTTAGTTTGGGATTAAGGTTTTGCAGCATATAAATACGATGCATACTCCTATTTTAGACAGCACTAGAAGTGCTTGAAAGTTTTGTATATTATTTTTAGCACAAATATTTTTGAAAGTCTTCCCAAGCTAAACCTGGTGTGTCACTGGTACTTAGGGAAACCACATTTTTTTGCCTGTTGTGAAAAATAACAAGTTTGTAGTATATGAAAGTGTTTTCTTGCTCAAACACCAAAGCCTTGTCACCAAGGGTGAGTCTCTCTTGGTTCCCTGCCAGGCAAGCACTGTGTATTCCCTGGGATCTTAAAAATCCCCCTTCCTGTGTGGGTGCAGAAGTGGGAAGGATGATCCTTGTTGTTCCTTCCCTGCTGCACTTGCTAATGTTGACTGGGTTTGTCATTTTGGGAACTTTTTACTTGAGTTGGGATGAACTCAGGGCAGGTGGTCCCTCCTTGCTGGGCACCGGGAATGGGAAAGGACATAAAGGTGTCCCTGACCATGGCAGGGGGTGGGATAAGATGAGCTTTAAGGTCCCTTCAACCCAAACCATTCCATGATTCTGTGGCCCTGCAAAGGTTGTTTGAACCCCTTTGGCTGGAAGTTACAAAGCACCACTTGCAATTCCCCAAGGGAAATAATTAGCCCTGAGTTAAGGTGAAATGTGGGCACAGCTGCCCAGACGTCACTGGTTTGGGCTTTGCAGCCTTGCCAAGTGACCTTGGGAAATTCTTTTGTCAAAAAGATGTGTGGAAGGGAGAAGATTGTGTGGAAGCAACAAAAAAAAAAAACCACTGAGAATGGCAGAAAGCAAACACTAACTTCTAAACAGCTGGAAAACATGGAATGATGGAAATCCCCTTACTCAGGCCACACATTCACAGTGTTTGGCCAGGGCACAGGGGGAAAGGGCTATAAATAATGAAATGAGGGAAAAAAACATTTAAAGAAACACAGGAGATGGGAATGGCAGAAACGCAAACCAGTAACACAATCCACACGATTTTTGGAAATAAGAATGGATTTGTGGTACCTACAAACATGGCACAGGAGAGACCATTCTGCCCTGGTATTTATCACTTTATCAATTTATAACCAGTTTTTCCCTGCTCTTTATCAGCTCCAGGAGTAGCACTATCCTCAGCACAGGAATTTATCCCTCTCTCCCATATTTTGCTGGAGAAGAATCTGCTCTCCAACTTGCCATGGAGTGAACTGAGTCCTGTGTGCACAACAGGATACTTTAGCCCCGGGGTTTTGCCCACTCTCCCAGCTCACACAGGCACCAGGCAGGACTGAACAAGGACCCAGAAGGATTTCTCCTCCTCCTGTTCCTGCACCAAACTCCTTCTGCATCAGCTCAGCCAAGAAAGGGCCTTTTCCTTCACCACAGCTGTCCCAGGTCACCCTGGTGAGGAAAGAAGGGGCTTGGTGTGGCAGTAGAGTTCAGAGAATCATGGAATCACTCAGGCTGGAAAAGCCCTCTGAGATCATCGAGTCCAACTCGATGCTCCTCAGCACTGCCAAGGCCACCCACGTACCCAAGTGCCACATCCACATGGCTGTTAAATCCCCCCAGGAATGGGGACTCCACCATCTGGGCATCCCGCTCCAAAGCCTGACCACCCTTTTCATGAAGGAATTTTCCCCAATATCCAATCTAAACCTCCCCCAGAATCCTCGTGCTGCACATCCCACCCTCCTCCTCCGGCAGTTTTCCCGAGCTCCAGCGTGGGCACGGAGCCTCCTGCCCACCCCTGCTCGGCTCCTGCTGCGCCAGCCCTTCCCAGAGCCTCGCCCCCGCCACTCCTCTGCTCTGTCACGTTCCTGTGTTTATTTCCAGGGGGTTATTGCTGCAGCCTCACCTGGAATGCTGAAAACACGGGAGCCCAAAAAGCTCCACGGAGAAACTGCCACAGGGCCTGGCTCACCACACACAGCTGAATGCCAGCCCTGCTGAGGGATTTCAGGAGCCCTAAAACATTCTAAGAGGCTGCCAAGAGAGTGAAAGGACAGGGTGACTGCCAGAGAATGGAGCACCAGGATTCCCTGGGCAGTGGCACAGGGCAGGGGAGGCAGGGGGGATTTGCCTCTGCCCTTGGGCAGGGGTAAGAGCAGCACTGGACGGCAGTAGGAGCTGTGACATCAATTCCCATCCCACTTCTGAATCACAGAATCCCAGAATGGTTTGGGTGGGAAGGGAACTCAAAGCTTATGTAGTTCCCCTGCCATGGGCAGGGACACCTCCCACTGTCCCAGGCTGCTCCAGCCCCAATGTCCAACCTGGCCTTGAGCACTCCCAGGGATCCAGGGACAGCCCCAGCTGCTCTGGGCACCCTGTGCCAGGGCCTGCCCACCCTGCCAGGGAACAATTCCTGCCCAATATCCCATCCATCCCTGTCCTCTGGCAGTGGGAAGCCATTCCCTGTGTCCTGTCACAGAATCATGGAAAAGTTAAGTTTGGAAAGGACGTTAAAGTTCATCTTGTTCCAAGCCCTGCCATGAGCAGGGACAGCTTCCAGTGGACCATGGAGACCATCCAGTGCTGAGGAGCAGCCACAGCTCCTTCGCTCACTCCGGAGGATGAGGCAGGAGCAGCAGGAATGGCCTAAATACTGCTGGCTGCTCTGAGCTCCTGCTGGAATGTTTAATTCGTGCTGTTATGTAAGTACTGTTTTCTGGGTTCCTTCGCTGGGAATGATTATCACGGATTACATCTGCAAAACAACAACAGCCAGCGTGGAGCGGTACCTGGGAATCACGGGAACAGCAGCACCACAGCAAGGAGGGAAGCTCAGTTCTGGGGTTACTCCATCCCCACATGCAAGTGGAGTGGAAAACAGCAGCAAGGGAATTAAAAACAGATTAGAAAAATAACAAGGCGGGGGAGGGAGGGGAGGGAAGTGGTTCCTGGCTTGTGAAATAGAAAAATGCAAAGATTCCTCCCATCTTCCTCATGTTTGCACCACCAGGAGCAGCCGGGAGAAGGGAGCAGTTGGAGGCTGTGTAGATAAGAGAACCCTACACTGGTTTGGGGTGGAAGGGACCTTAAAGCTCATCCAGTCCCACCCCCTGCCATGGACAGGGACACCTCCCACTATCCCAGGCTGCTCCAAGCCCCATCCAGCCTGGCCTTGGACACTTCCAAGGATCCAGGAGCCACAATTTCTCTGGGCACCCTGTGCCAGGGCCTCAGCACACTTACAGAGAACAATTTCTTCCCAGCATCCCATCTCACCTGTCACTCCAGGCCTTTGTCCAAAGTCCCTCTCCCTGGCTCAGGTTCCCATGGATCCAGCCTGTCCAGATCCCTCTGCAAACCCTTCCTGCCCTCCAGCATCCCTGTGGCTGCAGCAGGAGGGGCTGAAGTGTTGGCTGCAGCTCACTGGGGTGGCTGAGATGGATCAACCCACCCCAATCCATCAGGAAACCGGGGAGCCAGAGCATCCTGCCAGCTGCAGGAGGGAACACAAGTGAGAGCAGAAGGCACTGAGAGGAGTCAGGAATCATTAGGAATGGGAAATCCAAGCAAACAACTCCATCAGCAGCACCATCAGTTCTATTTCCCACAGCAGCAGCAGCTCCTGGCATAGTTAACAACAGCTGGCTATCCTGGGAAAACCCAGACTCCAAGGATAAAAAGACAATTAGAAGAGCAAGGTGACAGCGTTGGCAGCCAGTGCCTCCAGGCACGAGCCCTCCAGCACAGGGAAAACAGCTCACTGTGCCGGGGAAGCTCAGGGAGGAGGGGAAAAGGGAATGCTGTTGTCAAAAGAGCTGGGAATAGCTGGACTGTTACAGGCAACAATGACAGGGATTGTCCTGTCCTGCCACAACCCCAGCAGAGCCACAAGCCAAGGCCACCTGGCCAGGAGCTTCTGTGAGGCCGGGGGGGGAGCAACAAGGGGATAATTCATGGAATGGGACAGGGAAGGTGCCAGATGCTTTGCAGTGTCACAGGCCCAACTCAAAATGGCTTTTGCAAACAAAACCCCTGCCTTGGAAAAAGAACAAAAACCAGCCAAAATTAGTTGAGTGATAAAAGTGACATTATCAGTGAGTGATTAAAGGGAAAGCTGAGGAATAATTAATTATGACTATTTTTTAATGCTGCCATAAAGGCTGGATCTGGGATGCTGAAGGGGAACTCCTTGGTGGCTTAAGCTGCCCCTTGGCTTCCACCCACCCAACTGCAGCCCAACCCTGCAGTGGGATCCCCACGGCTCCAGGGTCCCTGTCCAGAGCTGGATTTTCCCTTTCCACTCTACTGCAACAGGAATTCACCCCAGGACCAGAGCAGAGGGCATCACCAGCACAACCAACCCTCCTCCTCCCCCTTGCTCAGAGGTTCCACCCTCCTGCAGTCCACAGAAAGCCCCCAAAAGCAATTCCTCCCTGTTTTTCAAGAAGAAAACATTAGACTGAGGCAGGAGGAATAACCAGTTAACCCAAGTAATCACCCCCATTATCACTGACCCACACCACAGGGTGTTGGTTTTGAAGTGAATCCTCCCCCTGGTCACACAAGGTGAACCTAAAACCTCAGGAGATTCCATCCCTTCCCCAGCAAGCAGACTGCAATTGGTATTTTGGAAACAGGATGCTGGTTCCTCTGGGCACTGATCCTTCACAGTCAGAGCTGTGGTGCACAAGGAGCCCCCAGGTCACATTCCATACACAGCCAGTTACAGCTTGTACCCCAAGGGATGAAATTGTGCCCGAATCTTTTGAGTCTCCCTGGATTTTCTGGCTCTCAGCAGCAAGTGCCACCACTTAATTGGATGTTGTACAAAATATTAATTATTCTTGCTCCATTTATGACCTGATAATTTCCTCCTTTCTCTTGTTATAAGCACTCATCCCCAAATGTTCCTAGACTCAGACATTCACAGAAATGTTGAGGTTGGAAAAGACCTTTAAGATCAAGTCTAACCATTAATCTAGAACTACCAAGGCCACCAATAACCCATGTCCCCAAGTGCCACATCCACCCCTCTAGGGATGGGGAAATCCATCACTGTCCTGGGCAGCTGTGCCAGGGCTGGACAGCTCTTTCAGTGAAGAAATTTTTCCCAAAATCCACCCTGAGCCTCCCCTGGCCCAGCCTGAGGCCGTTCCCTCTCCTCCTGTCCCTGTTCCCTGGGAGCAGAGCCCGACCCTCCCCGGCTGTCCCCTCCTGGCAGGGAGTTGTGCAGAGCCAGAAGGGCCCCCTGAGCCTCCTTTTCTCCAGGCTGAGCCCCTTTCCCAGCTCCCTCAGCCGCTCCTGGGGCTCCAGCCCCTTCCCCAGCTCCGTTCCCTGCCCTGGACACGCTGCAGCCCCTCCAGGGCTCTCTTGTCAGGAGGGTCCCAGAGCTGCCCCAGCACTGGAGGTGCCCCAGCAGGGCCAGCACAGGGGACGGGCCCTGCCCTGCTCCTGCTGCCCCCCAGGGGTGGGACATACGAGGTCTGAGCACACTTGGACAAAAACAATGATGGAATGGAGAGGGCATAAAGAGCCACAAAATGCTGGATTCTGGAGCTGGGACAGCTGGGAGAAGGGAGAAAAGCAGCAGTGGAAATGAGATGAGAAAGCCAGTGTTGCATAGTTGGTAACTTTGCTTTTAGAGCAGCCAGCAGCAGTGGACACAGTGGGATGTGAATGTGTAAGGAATGATGGGGTGTTGCTCCTCCAAGGGAACCTGCTCCATCTAAACACCTCAGCCTGTCCTTGTTTCTCTGTTTGTCCATCTTTTCCAGCTTTAGTGGATTGGATGTGAGTGCTGCCAGCTCAGGATGTCTCCACAGGTCTGTGCTGTGCAGGAAGGTGCCTTGGAGGCGTTCTGGGGTTGCAGGGAGTTGTGCAGAGCAACAGAGGTTCCCTCTGAGCCTCCTTTCCTCCAGGCTGAGCCCCTTTCCCAGCTCCCTCAGCTGCTCCTGGGGCTCCAGCACATTTCCTGCACCACTGACTATCATCCATGCAGCACCTTCAGCTGTCCCTCTCCCAGATGAAAAATTTACTTTCCATCATCCTCCTTCCCTTGTCAGAGCAGATCTTATTTCTCTGGTTAATCTTGTGCCTCTGGTTGTTTGGGCTTTCTTTTCAAGTTCTGCTGAAAACCCTGTGAGCCACTGTGGGAAGAGACAGGGCTTCTCTAGGAAAGAGATCACAGCAGCACACAGAGCAAACCTTCATTCCTTCTTTTCCACTCTGATTATCAGTTCCCAGTTTTTCTGCTGCACTGACTCCAGCCTCAGCCAAAGAAACCAGATGCCTCTGAGAGTGGCTGGCAGGTGAACTGTCCTTGGCACAGATAGCAGCACTGACCTGTCCAGTGAACTCCTGGATTTCAGCACCATGAACACCAAAATCACTTTCTGAAATCTGCTCTGGATCAGGAGAGCACTGGAATCACAACACGGCTTCCACCCTCTCTCCTGCCAGGAATCCCTAAGCAAGGAACCAAAAGGAGTCACCAACTCCCTTTCCAAGCAGCCCAAGCCCATTTTGGGGAGTTTTCCTAGTGCTTAAAATACCAGGAACAGATTTCCACCCTTCCCTTGTACACTTTTCCAAAGACCCTCCTATTACAGAGCCAAGAGAATAATCCTCATATATTCAGCAATCATACAATTCCTGGATGTCATGATACTGCTCTAAAATGAAAGGATAGTTTTGTATCTATTTTTGTATTTGTTTGAAGAAAATCCACCACCTACAGTCACCAAATACCGAGGGTGAATACAGAAATCTGATTTTCAGGCCAGGTAACAACACAGGGCCACAGCCAGTACTGATAAAAGCAGGTGATGGAGCTGGATGTGGACAAATTGAGTTTACTACAACTTTCCCAACACTTTGCAATCCCACCTAGAAAAAGGAATGCCAGGTTTGGCTGAGCAGAGCTTGGTCTGGGATGGGACTGTCCTGTCCTCCTGTCACACTCTGCATGGAGGAATTAAGCACATGTGCTAATTGAGGAGAGGGATAAGCCAGCAGCTCAGCTCTGCTCTCACTTTCTGCCGCTAATCCTCCCGGAATCCCTGGGCAGGTTTCTCCCTGGGAAGCAGGATGAGGACAGGGAGCTCAGGTCACATCTCCCAGTACCAAGGTCCCAGGTCACAGCTCGTTACCAAAATACTCCTGACTCCAGAGTGGGCAGAGGGGAAACCAGAGCTCCCCCATGCACAGAACAGCAAAGTCTCCCACCCCGTATTGGTCTGGGGACAGGTTTGCTGTTAAAGACAGACATGAAAAGCAGTCCTGTGAATGGCCACTGTGGGTGCACAGCTCCAGCCAGCAGCTGAGTTAAAAACACTTCCACAGCTGCTCAATTCAGGAGAACTCCTGGGGGAAAAACCCTTTTCATCCACCCAAAAATGGTGACCCAGCAGTGAAGATATGGACAGCAATTTGCCAGTCCTTCTACCCACCAAATTTCCCATCAAATCCCAAATGCCCTGACAGCACTGAGGGATCACTGATTCCTGCAGAAACAGTGAATGAAATCCCAGCTCAGGCTCCAGCAGCTTTGTGGGTGATTCAAGGCTGAGCGGTGCTGTCGACACAACAGAAGGATGGGGACATCCAGGGGGGTGGAAAGCTGGAGAGGGCCCGGGAGAACCTCACAAGGTTCAAAAAGTCCAAGTGCCAGGTCCTGCATCCAGGTCAGGGCAATCCCAACTGTGAGCACAGTATGAGAGAGGAACTCCTTGAGAGCAGCCCTGGGGACAGGACTTTGGGGTGCAGCTGGGTGAGGGCTGCCATGCCCTGGCTCTGAAACCCCCCTGCCCTGGGCTGAGCCCCAGCTTGGGCAGTGGCTGGGGGGGGATTCTGCCCCTCTGCCCCACTCAGGTGAGACCCCACCTGCAGAGCTGCCCCAGCCCTGGGGCCCTGCACAGGAGGGACCTGGAGCTGCTGGAGCCAGTCCAGAGGAGGCCACGGAGAAGCTCCAAGGGCTGGAGCCAGGCTGGGAGAGCTGGGGGTGCTCACCTGGAGAGGAGAAGCTCCAGAGACACCTCAGAGCCCCTTCCAGAGCCTAAAGGGGCTCCAGGAGAGCTGGAGAGGGACTGGGGACAAGGGATGGAGGGACAGGACACAGGGAATGGCTTCCACTGCCAGAGGGCAGGGATGGATGGGATATTGGGAAGAAACTCTTCCCTGTGAGGGTGGTGAGGAGAGGTGTCTCTGAAGCAGGGAGGGCAGCAGACAGTGCCCAAGGGCACAGATGGCCACAAGGATGCTCTCTGTGTCCTTTCCCAGAGGACAGACAGCATCAGAAACCAATCTGCCCCCTCTGCCACCCTCTCCCCACCTTCTGGCCTCCTAGAGCCATGGATGCTCCTCCTTGAGGGCACAAATCCCTTCAGCTGCTTCACCACCCTCTGCACTCATTGGAGCCCACCTGGGCTCTGCAGAGCAGCCCTGGGGGAACACACAGATTTTGGGGATCCCTCAGGATAAGAGGGGGAAACTCAGACAATTCTGCACATGAGCAGACTTGAAGGACTGGGGATTTCTACAGTAAATCCAGAACTTCTTCCCTTTACTTGTAAACATCCAACCCAGTGGGGGCACAACATCAGGAATTCTATTTTGATTCAAGCCAAACACACAGTCACTCTTTACTATAATTAAAAGATCTCTAATTGGGACCATCAGCCAGGTGAACATTAAGGCATAAATTAATTCACTGATATTCTCAGCTCTACCTTCACAGCACAAGGATTCAGCACCCATTTACAGAGTGTCTTATCCCCTCTGATGAGATCAGGAAAGCTCGGAAAAGCAGGAATCCAGTGCGGATTTTCTCTCCCATCAGCTCCATGGCCTGGACCAGAGCTGAGTCAGCAGAGCCACAGGGAAGCGCAGTCACAGCCACAGCACTGCTCTCAGCCCAGAGAGCCCAGAGCCAGAGCTCAGCACAACCAGGCTCTGCATTTGCTATTTTTATGGGCAGACACAAACCAAAATAGCTGTGCCTGACTCAGGAGGCAGCGTGGCTGACAGCCCCTGTGACCGCTCCACCCAGCACTGCCACAGCCCTACGGTCCCAAAGGGAAGGTAAAGCCACACACCACTTCTCCAGGAGATCCTTTCCCACACCACTTCTCCAGGAGATCCTTTCCCACACCACTTCTCCAGGAGATCCTTTCCCACACCACTTCTCCAGGAGATCCTTTCCCACACCACTTCTCCAGGAGATCCTTTCCCACACCACTTCTCCAGGAGATCCTTTCCCACACACCTCCCTCTCCAGATCCTTCTCCACACACCCACCCAGCTAAAGGACTCGACAGTCCCCACAGCCACCTCAGTGCAGCCACAGCCAGCAGAGAGTCCCACCTGCCCAGCTAAACAAGCGTGCCCACAAACTCTCCCCTTCTCCTGGATCAGCTGGGCTCTCTATCAGTATTTGCATATTCCAGAGCTGGAATTTTAAGGGACAGAAAGTTCACAGCACTTGAAAGTCACAGAATGGTTTGGGCTGGGACTTCGATTATCAAGTAGTGCCACCCCCTGCCATGGGCAGGGACACCTCCCACTGTCCCAGGCTGCTCCAAGCCCTGTCCAATCTGGCCTTGGACACTTCCAGGGATCCAGGGGCAGCCACAGCTGCTCTGGGCACCCTGTGCCAGGGCCTGCCCACCCTGCCAGGGAACAATTCCTGCCCAATATCCCATCCATCCCTGCCCTCTGACAGTGGGAAGCCATTCCCCCTTGCCCTGGCACTCCTGTCCCAAGTCCCTCTCCATCTCTCCCGGAACTCCTGCAGGCACTGGAAGGTGCTTTAAGGTCTCCTGGAGCCTTCTCTTCTCCATTTCTGCAGTTTATTTACTGCAGCTTGAAGCTGTGTGTGCTTGTAGAAGAAAACCCAATGTTACCCCCAGAAGCATTATAAACATTGAAATACAGACTCACAGAATCATTGAAGTATTTCTAAAATATTCTGTTTGTCAAGCCTAGCTGACCCAACTGACCCATTACGGAGCAGAACAAGGTCACCCTGGGGAGGAGCTCTGGACCAGGCACAGGGCTCTGACAGCTTTACAAAGTGTAGCTGTCCCAAATCTACTCCAATAAACACCACAACAAAGGGACAGAAGGAGAGATGCACACAGAAACAGCTCAACTAAATATCTGTGTCATTCATCCACCAAACCTCCCCAAGCTATGGAACACCATCCACGTGGTGCCCGGGCCTCTGACCACAGAATTTACAGCATTCCCAGCACAAAGTCTCCAGGAGAAAGACTCATCATTCTGCCTTCCAGAAGCAGCATCATTAGCTCATTGTTACTGCCTCTCCACAATTTACAGCCGTTCCCAGGCTTTAAAGACCTGCTCAGAGCTGCCCAGGCAGCTGAGATACCACAGGTGCAGCAGGGCTGTGTCCAACCCTTTGTGTCCCTGGGAGACCATCATCAACTCCCAGCTATGTGTGAAAGCATACCTGGGTGGGCTCTGCACCATTTAACAAGCCCAGGAGAGCTGGGTGACCAGGAGGAACTGGAAGGCTGTGGCTGCCCATCAGGTGCACCGTACCTGACTGGTTGTTCCGCATGCGGATGGCCTTGGCCTTGGCCAGCTCCAGGGCCGTGACCCAGCGCTGCCTCTCCACCTCTGAGTTGGCCTTCAGGTGGTAGGTCCTGCCCCCGTTGGACAGCACGATGTTGCACGAGTCCTCCGTGTCGATGTGGGCCGTGGACAGGTTGATGGTGCCTCGGCACGTGTGAGCCATCTCTGCCTGCGTCCTGCACAGGAACAGAGGGACAAGGAAGTGTCAGTGCCCCTGTACCTGACCCCAGAACGCCTCCAAGGCACCTTCCTGCACAGCACAGACCTGTGGAGACATCCTGAGCTGGCAGCACTCACATCCAATCCACTAAAGCTGGAAAAGATGGACAAACAGAGAAACAAGGACAGGCTGAGGTGTTTAGATGGAGCAGGTTCCCTTGGAGGAGCAACACCCCATCATTCCTTACACATTCACATCCCACTGTGTCCACTGCTTCTGGCTGCTCTAAAAGCAAAGTTACCAACTATGCAACACTGGCTTTCTCATCTCATTTCCACTGCTGCTTTTCTCCCTTCTTCCAGCTGTCCCAGCTCCAGAATCCAGCATTTTGTGGCTCTTTATG
Organism: Poecile atricapillus; assembly: GCF_030490865.1. NCBI lineage: Eukaryota > Metazoa > Chordata > Aves > Passeriformes > Paridae > Poecile > Poecile atricapillus. The sequence goes on along the minus strand of NC_081264.1, from coordinate 12,874,995 downwards.
CCCTCTCCATTCCATCGTTGTTTTTGTCCAAGTGTGCTCAGACCTCGTATGTCCCAGCCCTGGGGGGCAGCAGGAGCAGGGCAGGGCCCGTCCCCTGTGCTGGCCCTGCTGGGGCACCTCCAGTGCTGGGGCAGCTCTGGGACCCTCCTGACAAGAGAGCCCTGGAGGGGCTGCAGCGTGTCCAGGGCAGGGAACGGAGCTGGGGAAGGGGCTGGAGCCCCAGGAGCGGCTGAGGGAGCTGGGAAAGGGGCTCAGCCTGGAGAAAAGGAGGCTCAGGGGGCCCTTCTGGCTCTGCACAACTCCCTGCCAGGAGGGGACAGCCGGGGAGGGTCGGGCTCTGCTCCCAGGGAACAGGGACAGGAGGAGAGGGAACGGCCTCAGGCTGGGCCAGGGGAGGCTCAGGGTGGATTTTGGGAAATGTTTTTCATGGAAAGAGCTGTCCAGCCTGGCACAGCTGCCCAGGGCAGGGGTGGATTTCCCATCCCTGAAGGGGTTTAGCAGCTGTGTGGATGTGGCACTTGGGGACATGGGGCAGTGGTGGCGTTGCCAGTGGCAGGTTAATGACTGACCTCAATGATCTCAGAGGGTTTTCCAACCTCAAGGACTCTGTAATTCCACATGAATATCAGAGCAAGGAGGTTTTACAGGCACAGCCTAGAGCTGCTCCAGGAAGTGCTGGTGATCAAGTTCACTACAGGATGGAGATACGGCCCCTCCCAGGGAAGAGTGGGCAGTAATCCAGGGATACCCCCTGCCAACCTGATTCCTGCTTGTTACACAGAAGGAAACCACTCTGCCTGACCAGGAACTCAAATCCTCAAACCTCCCAAACATCTCAATGACATCTCTCACCTGCTCCACCCTGACACTGCTTTGTGGGACAGATCTACCCCAGGGCCATATCCGAACTTGACATGAAATCCTCTTGGTGCCTCCTAAAGACTTCCAGTTTGTGTCTCTCAGCACCACAGGGTAAGTTCAGACCCAGTGCACAGCATGGTTACACTTTTTGTAGGGGACGAGCTGGCCCCAAAGGAATCAAGCCCATATTTTCATTCCCAAGTGATCCCTTCACACTGCAGCACATACTACATTCCCAGAAGGGATCCCTTCATACCTTGAGAGAGCTGCTAAAATCATTTTTTCTCCACAAAGCAAAGGTCTCCAAGGTGACTGCACTAAATCAACTGCAGATGTTCAAACAGTTTCCCAAGAAAACTGGGATGCTGCTCTCCCAGCTCCCTTCCCGTGCCAATCCACATGGGAAATCAATTCCTATCAATCAGCAGCCACACACGAGGCAGGCACCTGACCCAGCCTGGAGCCAACAGCGATCTCCTATGTCCACACATGGGGAAAGAAGCAGAGGTGCCCTTCAGAGCCCTCGTGGTCAGCTGGATCTGCTTATTCACCACTCACACTTGGCTCTTGCATAACGTGATCCCGGCAGATTTCCCGGTTCTCCCCTTCCCGCAGCGCTCGGAGCGCTGTGTTTGGAGAGCACCTGGCTGAGGGAGGTTGAACGTGGACATGGAGCACACAGAGGTGGAGGCAGCTGAGCCTCCGGGATTTTTTAGCTCTGAGAGGGAGCAAAAACCACCGGGATTCGCCCTCAGAGAGCCAAAATTAGAGCTGTGCAGGGGAGGCTGGGGGGGGAATGACAGCTTTGGAGAGAGTCCTGGCCAGGACACACCAGAGAGAAAAAGTATCCCAAAATACCACAGGGAGGACTAAAACACCCACCCAAACAGCCAGGGGACAGCAAACATCATCATATCAACACCAGTATGTCCCTTTTCCCAGCAGCAAGATCCCAAAGCATCAGGACACGCTCCATGGAAGCCTTGAGTGATTGGCCCAAGGCAACACTGACCAGCCCAGGCAGCCAGCTCCAGACAGAGCAGGACAGGAATCATGGACAGATGTCATGGCTTATCCCCAAAATCAGGTTTGTGGCAAGACCAGTGCTGTTATGGATGTGCTAAGATCATCAGAGAGAAGATTCCTTACTCTAAAACCATTGATATCTTTTACCACAATGCCAGCAAGACCCTATTTCAGCTCTCCAACCTCCTCTGGATGCACAGGTCCCAATTCCCACATGGATTTTGTCCAAGCCAGCAGATGTTGCTGCTCTAAATATATTTTTTCCTTTTTTATTTCAACAGAATCATAGAAATTTCAGACTGGTGAAAATCCTGGCATCTCCATCACCTACCCTACCCACCAACCCAGCACAGCTCTTGTATCCCAGCCACTCACAATGACAGGTTTTGCAAAAATCTTGAAAGATTTTCTTTTTAAAATATTATTTATAGCACTTCTCTCTTTTTTGACTGAAAAAGCTGCTCCAGCTCCTTAACACCACAAATCTAAACACAGAGCTTGACAAGACAATTTACAGCATCAGTTCCTTACAAGGGCTTCAGTCTAAAACTCCTGGAGTCTGATTTTCAGGGACTTGGATTGTACAGCCTGACAGAGCAGCTCCACACTGCAGTGCCATAAAAGAGCAGCAAATTATAATTTAAAGACCTGTTTCCTACTTCTGAAGGGACACTTGAGCTCCAGGAGGCTGCTCAGTATGCCAGTGCTGTGCAAGAGAAAGATGCTCCCAATTTTTAACAACTGTACCAAATCTCCCTGGCTATAAACAACAAATCTCCCTGTAAGGGCTCACAGGACAGGTTTATCTACAGACCAAAGAGAAGGTGAAAAAGGAGATAATAAAATGGTTTTTGCCTGCCAGCTCCACAGCTGTGGTTTTGGTGATATCCCAACAGCCAAAGATTGAGTGTGGATGCTGGGAAGATGCTGCTTACACAGAATCTCTAGTTGTAACTGTGTGGCTCTGCTGGAAGTTAACAGGACACAGCAAGGAATGAACAAGCCCAGCTCACTCTGCTCCCAACACTTAACAAGCACAAGGGATGCCCATGGAATTTCTCCTAGAATTTTATTTCCAGCAGCAAGGCTCTGCAGCATTCTGGGTATCCCTGTCCTTCCTGACAGCATCAGGCAGAGGAACCCAGCAGGGAACCGAGACTGTCCCCGTGTCCCAGGCACAGCAGAATTACAGCCTGAGCATCCACAGGAGGTCAGGGAGCTCCCAGCAGCCCAACCCTGGGACCAGAGCATTCCTGCAATCCTGGCAGCTCAACAGCTGCCCCAGTTCAGCCAAGCAGAGTGGGAGTGACACCTGGAGGGACCTTATGCCATTCTGTCCTGACTGGGAGCGTCTGGCACCTTGAGGGAGCCAGAAACACTCAGGGTAGTGAGGGACAGGTCTCCAAACTGGATTATCCACCTGAAACCCAGCAAGGAGCTACACAAACACTGAGCTGAGGGTCCCCTTCAAAGCTGGCAAGGCCAGTCTCCATTATCAGTCGTGTTCTAAGGGATCTCCACAGGGAAATCCAAATATAGCTTAAGTTATATCCTGAAATACATTCACACTCTCATCCTACAGATTTCCCTGATTATCTCAAAACCATTGCCTCGCTATGAGCCTCAGAAATCAGCACACCTGATTCTACATCATGGAATCATGGAAGGCTTTGTGTTGGAAGGAACCTCAAAGCTCATCCAGTGCCACCCGTGCCATGGCAGGGACACCTCCCACTGTCCCAGGCTGCTCCAGCCCCAGTGTCCAGCCTGGCCTTGGGCACTCCCAGGGATCCAGGGGCAGCCCCAGCTGCTCTGGGCACCCTGTGCCAGGGCCTGCCCTCCCTGCCAGGGAACAATTCCTGCCCAATATCCCATCCATCCCTGTCCTCTGGCAGTGGGAAGCCATTCCCTGTGTCCTGTCCCTCCATCCCTTGTCCCAAGTCCCTCCGCAGCTCTCCTGGAGTCCCTCTAGGTATTGGAAGGTGCTCTGAGGTCCCCCTGAAGCCTTTTCTTCTCCAGAACACCCCCAGCTCTCCCAGCCTGTCCCCAGGATCTCAAACACTGAATTCCCATCTTACCACTGTTTGCTGGTGTAAATGTAGGTCCCTGCAGGGCTCACACTCAGCCACTTCCCCAGGACAGGCTCACAGACACACAAGGGGAGCAGGAGAGACCCTTAAAGACTCAGAAGGTTTTGTCTTCCTTATCCCAGTGTCACCCTGGGCTTTCACTCCCTGCTGTTACACCACAACCAGTGAAATTTGGGCACTGAGGGGTTCAGAGGCTGCATCTGAGCCCCCAGCCTCAGACCACACACTCCAGGAACTTCACCCCAGTGTTATCCAGGAGCCATCACATCTCAGGAGGAGCCAGAACAGCTTGTGAGCAGCCTCTGACTGCCTTCCCTTGGGAAAGCAGCACAAAGTGCTCCAACAGGGACCTGCTGGGAGCTCTGGACAAAGCAGGAGGCACCAGCAGCCACACCAAACCATTTGCAGGGCACCACTCAGCTCCCTGGACACTGCTGACCCAGCAAGTATTTCCTAATTTAAACAGCATTTATAGAAAAAATCTCCTGCTGTTGCTACACAATCTTCGGGTTTTTTTTTTGCCTTACATAATGATCTAAGTTGTTTCCCAAGGAAGTTTTGCTGTCCAAGTTTGGAGGGGTGAGTGTAGATCCAGCAACAGCTTCCCCTGCACGACCAGACAGCTTCCTGCAGGTCCCACACTTCAGCTGGTGGGCAACACAGGGCCAGAGCCAGCAGGGATGCCCCCAGCTCCTCCTCCCTTAGGCAGGATTCAAGGAGAAAATAAACATCTGAAGAGCTGGAAAAAGCACAAACTGTCAGGGAAGAGAAGGAAATTGCTTGTGGTTTGGGGTGGGTTTTGAGCCTCTGGCTGTGAGGTACAGAGACCTCACAGCAACATCCATCACTACACACGTGGGATGGAGCTGGACACCAATCCCAGGTTCATCCCTGGAGCTGGCAAATGGACGTGTCAAGGGATTTTCCCAGTGAGCTCCACCACCACGCTGTATTTGGAACTCAGAAACACTTTTTGGCTGTCAGATCTCAACAGAATTACAAATCCAGGCTCCTGAATTGCTGCAGATCACACCCAAAACCCATCACAACACAGCCAGGAGCAAACACACCCGCCCACAGCACAAACCAAACAGCTTCGTGAAACACAGAGGAGCTTTGGACAAGAGCCCAGAGGGACAAGGGGGAATGGCTTCCCACGGACAGGGGCAGGATTAGATGGGATACTGGAAAGAAATTCTCTCCTGCAAGGGTGGGCAGGCCCTGGCACAGGGTGCCCAGAGCAGCTGGGGCTGCCCCTGGATCCCTAGAGATGTCCAAGACCAGACTGGATGGGGCTTGGAACAGCCTGGAACAGTGGAAACTGTCCCTGCCCATGGCAGGGGGTAGAACAAGACGATATTTAAAGTCCCATCCAACCCAATCTATTCCATGATTCTGTGACACCCTCGCTGCTTCTTACACCACTGACCTCTCCAGACTCGGAGATTAAGACCTGTTTTTTTCTACTGTTTCTTTTATGGATTAAGTAGAAACCAGTTTATAAAACTCATTTCTTCATCATACTGGAAAATATTGTAACATTAAAGGCTCTGCAGCCATAGAGGAATATTTATACCCGTGGCCAACTGGGAAATGCTCTTTGGAGTCAGGTGCAAGGACTGCTGCAGGCAGAGGGAAGGAAAGAAATCAAGGACAGGGAGCAAACCAGGCAGAATTGGACAATTCAATAGCTGGGGACATTATTTTCTTTTCTTCCCAAGAGTGGGAGGCAGCACAAGAGATGCCACAGCCCTGAGTCCCTGCTGTGCCTGAGCAGCACAGCTCACTCTTCCCACAGGAACAAGGATTTCCATGCAGAATTCAGAGCCTAGCACAGCTACCTCTCCCATTCCTCACAGCATTCCCACAGGGCGCAGGGACAGGAGCTGCACTCCCCATTGCTCACTGCCAATAAAAGGCTCTTGTGCCACCACCTCCTCCCGGTGTCACCCACACCAGACAACAGCTCCCACTTCCAGAGCATCCATGCCCACATGAGGTGCTTGAATTCCCTGTCACCCCCACCCCACACTCCATCCCTGAAGTATCAGACACAACGAGCCCACCCGCACAAGTGCTCCAAGGCACATTTCCCAACAAACTGACATTTCCCATGTCCTTTGTTCAGTTTTTGGGGGTATAAAGCCAGTGAAATCTCTGCTTCCCTTTTAGGCATGAGAAAGTCCAAAAAGCACTTGAATTTGAGTTCACATGCCTGAAGTCAGGGCATGGAACATTGAAACCAACCCTCTTGGGGTTATTACTCTCCCTGGGTTCAAGGAAAAAGGGATTTTATGACAATTCAATTCCAGAACTCAAATACCCAAGGGGATGCAGGCGTGTGGCTCCAGAGGTATTTTCCCAGTGAGTTCAGCACACCACAGCTGGTTCAGCAGGGCTCTCACAAACCACAAGCCCTATGTGACAAACGGCTCAGCTTTTCCCTTTGCTTCCTCTTTTCACCTTCCCCAAAACCAAGAAAGCACAAACCAACCCCAAACAAGCACATGGCAAGTGTTGGGTTGAGATTGCCGAAAGAACACGTGATTTAAATCTATTTAAAGGCCAGCTAATCTGCAACTGGCTGCAGTCAGGGTGGGCACAGATTGGGAATGATCAGGGTTAAGGGAAAGGCTGCAATCCTGGATGCAATCCTGGCTGCAATCCTAACCAGCCTGAGAGCTGCAATCCCTGTCAGCCAGAGGGATGCAATCCTGGCTGCAATCCTGGCTGCAATCCTCAGCAGCCAGAGGGATGTCTGAAGCTCGGGTACTCACCACCTCCACAGATCACAGTAATATTCCACCACAACCTATCCAGCAGCTTCCCAAGTTGGTTTCCAGGACAAACCCCTGCCCACACTGGGACCCAACATCAAAGAGCCTCAGCAACACCACCCAAGCATGATTTTAGGAAGATTTGGCCATACAGATCCTCTGTAAGTGAGCAATAAGCACAGCAATCTGGAGTTTACACTCCATTCTCCAGTGCTTTTCCACTTTAATTTGGCTGCAATACTCACCCCAGTGAAGGGGCAAGGAAAAACCTGGAAGATGCCTTTGCTCCAGATCATTCACAAACAGCCCTTGTCTCTCTGTGCTTCAGAGAGGGGAAAAAACCTCCAGAGGAGCTCAGGATAGGCAATTCGTCAGACAAATTCCCTCAGAGCCACAGTGCAGGACCTAGCACTGCCTGCCAGGAAGGTTCCATGAAACATCTCAGGAGGATGAGACATTCTCCCAGTGGCAGCACTTCCTGCTCAGAAGCATCTCCGATGTGACTCCATCCGAACATCCCCTGCTGGGGGAGTGCAAGATGTGCTCGGGGCAGGAAAACCAACACTGCCAAGCTGAAAGGGCTCTGAAAAACAATACCCAGGCTACCCCTCACCTCTTTCCTAAATGAAATCTAGCTTGAGCAGCTGGGTGGCTGAGGAGCACACAGAGAGCAAGCTCCTTCCAATATACAACATATCCAAGCTGGGTGCCGAGTACAGGGGCTCATTTCCTCAAAACCTGTGTAAAACCTGCAAAATGCAATCAGACCTCAAAACCTTTCCCTGCCAAAATCAGAATCACAGCAAAAGACACAGTTCCCTTCCCCTCGTTCCATTGTCCCCATTGTTCCATTGAGGACAATGTTGTTTCTGCAGTGCTCCCACTGACAAGACTCCCATCCCAAATACAAAGACAGTCTGAAGTCAGCCCATCCTGCTGCACATCTCTGGCATTGCCTTTTACACCACACTCCTGCCTCTCTCGTGTGCATGGTGCTGGTTTTCTGCCACGACACCTCAGCAACAGCCAGGAGATAAACTAAACCATAGTGCAGGTATCAGCAGATATGGGTAGCAAAGAGACTTTGTGTTGGAGTTTTTATGGGAAAAATAAATAAACAAATAAACAAATAAATTCATTAATGATAAAACTAATGTTAAAAAAATTACTAGCAAGCACTCCCGCTTTTCCCAGCACTTTGTGCTATCTCCTCTGCACCTCTAGAGAGGCTGGTGTGGCCCTGGCTGACAAGGGCCCTGCAGACATGGGCACCCAAGAAGTTTCTGGAGGCACTGGTTTGAGGCTTCACCTGCTGCACCATCCCCCAGCTCTGCAGGGCACCAGCAGCTCCCTGAGCTGGCACAACACAGAACAACTCCGGCCTCGCTCCCACCCAACACCGCTGTGGCTCCCCAAAAAAGGGCTTCCACTCCTTCCCTCCCTGCAAGAGCAGAATTAAAGGAACTCGGCATGGGGAAAGGATCTCAGTACATGAGCAGAAGGAAACGCTCCAGGAGCGTGTCCTTGGTGGCAGCTGACCCAGCACGGGGACACTGGTGTCCCTCACAGCCCAGAAACCAAACCACCGGCTCAGCAGCTTTGGTAAAACCGCTGAGCAGGGCTGTGGGGAGCTGGATCCTGGGCATGGAGCTGGGAATGGCTGTGGGGAGCTGGGAATGGCTGTGGAGAGCTGGGAATGGCTGTGGGGAGCTGGGAATGGCTGTGGGGAGCTGGGAATGGCTGAGGGGAGCTGGGAATGGCTGTGGGGAGCTGGGAATGGCTGTGGGGAGCTGGGAATGGCTGAGGGGAGCTGGGAATGGCTGTGGGGAGCTGGGAATGGCTGTGGGGAGCCGGGAATGGCTGTGGGGAGCTGGATCCCAGACATGGAGCTGGGAATGGCTGTGGGGAGCTGGATCCTGGACATGGAGCTGGGAATGGCTGTGGGGAGCCGGGAATGGCTGTGGGGAGCTGGGAATGGCTCTGGGGAGCTGGGAATGGCTGTGGGGAGCTGGATCCTGGGCAGGGAGCTGAGAATAGCTGTGGGGAGCTGGGAATGGCTGAGGGGAGCTGGGAATGGCTGAGGGGAGCTGGATCCTGGGAATGGAGCTGGGAATGGCTGAGGGGAGCTGGATCCCAGGCATGGAGCTGGGAATGGCTGAGGGGAGCTGGGAATGGCTGAGGGGAGCTGGGAATGGCTGTGGGGAGCTGGGAATGGCTGTGGGGAGCTGGATCCTGGACATGGAGCTGGGAATGGCTGAGGGGAGCTGGGAATGGCTGAGAGGAGCTGGGAATGGCTGAGGGGAGCTGGGAATGGCTGTGGGGAGCTGGGAATGGCTGTGGGGAGCTGGATCCTGGACATGGAGCTGGGAATGGCTGAGGGGAGCTGGGAATGGCTGAGAGGAGCTGGGAATGGCTGAGGGGAGCTGGGAATGGCTGTGGGGAGCTGGGAATGACTGAGGGGAGCTGGATCCTGGGCAGGGAGCTGGGAATGGCTGTGGGGAGCTGGATCCCAGACATGGAGCTGGGAATGGCTGTGGGGAGCTGGGAATGGCTGTGGGGAGCTGGATCCTGGGCAGGGAGCTGAGAATGGCTGCAGGAGCCATGCTCTGGGCATGGAACTTCCAAAAATGCCAGAGGAAGCCCCCCAGTCATGCCAGTTCATTGTTTAGTTTCCAAACTAAAATGCCGAAGATCCAGAAACAGAAAATCCCACCAAGACTTCGGTGCAAAAATCCACCAAGCCCTTCAGCTGCTGCTGAACTTATCACATCAGTGATATCACATCAGTCATGAAAGGTCTGGTCCAGATCCCATCACCCCCATGGCTAGCAGGATAATCCAAGACCTGGGCCAGGCCTGACTCACGAGCTCGGTGGCTCATTTGTAAGCAAGAATGAACAAGGAGTGACCACACACAAGGTTCATTTGACAAATGCTCTTTACTACACAAGAAATAATTGTACTGAAGCAGATGAGAGCCTCAAGCAGTCATTTTTCTCATTACAGCCTTTGCTTTCAAGTTTTTACTGGTGCTTCAGCCCTTGGGAATTGTGTTAAATGATCAGCATAAAGATCAGCCACAGTCAACTCGTGTTTTATCTTTTCTCACCAGCACAGCCAAGGACATAATACCACATATGGCACACAAAGTCAACATTAAAACACAATTTTTATTCCTATCCCACCAATTCCTATCTCATTTACAATATTCAGACTGGTTAAAAAACCCTGGTTTTCCAGACTACAGACTTGAGGGATGTATTTGTTTCAAGCACAGGACTTATCCCATCTTTCCTGAGATTGAGGGTAGGTAGAAGAGCTCACTTCCAAGAATTTTTCCATGCTGCAAGCATCTCTCTTTTCTACAAGCTACTGTCAATATTAATGTTTTCAGTACCAAATAAATTTCCCTCAGAGACAGCACATGAACTACAGTCTGTGACCTTAAACATCACTCTAAAATCATCACACTCCTGACTTCTTGCCAGCTTTCAAACAATGCTCAATTATAGCCCAGGATCTCTGTGTGGATGAGGTGTTTCTTAGGGATAGATATCTAGATGCAGAATCTCCTTCTGGATGAAATATTCCTTAGATATCCAGATGCAAAGCCCACATGGTTGAATAAATATACATTTTCCTCTATTTTAAGGCATGAGATGAAAGATAAAACTTCATATTTAAAAGCTGAACTGTTGCTTCTCAGCCCATGACTATGAAATCCTCAGTTCAAGAACCACTTTCCTACATGTTTATGTGGAGGCAGGTTTCAGGTGTGTGTCCAGCGCAGACATGGAGAGAGGTTCCTTCAGCTCCATCTTCTCCCTGAACAGGACTTGCAGCTGCCTCTGCTCAAGGCAAACACCCCGTATCAGCCAACAGCAGCAACTTCTGCAGCCTCCTGTGACACCCAGAACTTTATTCTGTGACAAATCCATGCTCAGCTCGACAGTCAGCATATCCTATTTCTGGGAGCAGTGGCCAGTGGAGGCAGCTGCCTGCTTCCAGAACAGATTCCAGGGGGCAGGAAATCACTACTTGAGAGCAGAAGGAGGGATCATGAACTTGAGTACTGCATACAAGGTGCCTCTACGACCTCCACTACCCAGGAAACGATCAGCTGATCCTTGCAGGACACGCTCCTGAGGAGTGTGGAGGTCAGCAATCCTGGGAAGAGCAGGTTTCCCATAAGAACTGAGGAAACAGAGGGAAATGCAAGCAGCACAGCAAACCATGTCAGCAGTGGGAGTGCAAGGGGCAGTGTGGCACAGTGCAAGACCTTTCCCATCCCTTACAACACCACCAATAAAGTATGTTGGCAGCTGGCATTCCAGATGCTGTAGATGCCAAGAGTTTTATTTAAAACAGAAATCAAGAGTTAACCACTTACTGGGCCATGACTGGGGCTGAGGGTGCTTTTGGATCAAATCCTGCAGGAGCCCGAGTGACCCTGGCCAGTAACTCAGAGACAGTCCTGGCACATCCCAGCTGCTTCACTGTGACACCCAACGTCCTTCTGCATTGAGTCCCAGGGCCAGCACCAAGGGCAATGGCTTCCCACTGCCAGAGGACAGGGATGGATGGGATATTGGGCAGGAATTGTTCCCTGGCAGGGTGGGCAGGCCCTGGCACAGGGTGCCCAGAGCAGCTGGGGCTGCCCCTGGATCCCTGGCAGTGCCCAAGGCCAGGCTGGACAGGGCTTGGAGCAACCCAGGACAGTGGAAGGTGTCACTGCCCATGGCAGGGGGTGGGACTGGATGCTATTTCAATTCCCTTCCAATCCAAACCATTCCATAAATCTGTAATCCAAGACATGGTCTGGGATCAGTGCTCAGGGCTGCACATCTTCTGCAAAAACCCTACAGATATTGACTGTGGGTTACCAGGAACAGCCAAGAGGGAAGGCAAAGTCATTGACCTTCACAAGGGAGGGCTCTCACACGTAGAAAGGATGAATTGCAGTTTTCAGCCAATTTCCCAAGTGCTCAGACTGTGTTATTTCAGTGCATTGTGTTGCAAGACAACTTGTGTGGTGCAATAAATGCTCAGAGGTTTTAATGCAGAAACATTGCAGTTGTTTCAGCACAATCTGAGTCCTGCCCTTCGTGCTCCCCTGGCTGCAGCCAAGCCTGGCCATCATGTCCCTGCACAGGACACCTTCACACCTCCCAGAACACCTAGCTGCCATCCCACCCCTTTGCTCCATGCAGGAAAGGTTCACATTAACAAAAGCAGCACCAGCACTTTATCCAAAGTCACTCCCTCCCATTCCAGAGCCACTCTGGGAAGCCAAGGGGTTCCAAAGCAGCCTGCTGTACACACAAAGGCAAAAAAGCAATCCATAGAATCATGGAATGGATTGGAAAGGACCTTAAAGCTCATCCAGTTCCAACCCTGCCATGGGCAGGGTCACATTCCACTGTGCCAGGTGGCTCCAAGCTCCATCCAACCTGGTCTTGGACGTTTCCAGGGATCCAGAGACAGCCACAGCCTCTCTGAGCACCCTGTGCCAGGGCCTGCCCACCCTCACAGGGAACAATTTCCTTTCAATATCCAATCTACATCTACTCTCTTTCAACTTTAAGCCATTCCCCCTTGTCCTATCATTCCAGGGCCTTGTGTGAACTCCCTCTCCAGCTCTTTTGAAGTTCTTTAGCTGTTGTTTTTTCATGAGAAGAACCCCAATTTTACATGTTGCTTGGCCAGACAACTCCACAACCCCTCAGCTGCTCAGGCTCCTCAGAAACAACAGGATTGTGCCAGGAGGCCCCAGAATCCCACTGCAGTCCAGGCTCTGGTGCTTCATAGAGGACATTAAAAGCCTCCATCCCCGAGAGCTCGTGTCCAGCAGTTCCTGTCACAGGGACAGGGCTGGGAATGGTTTATTTTTAGCCCTCAGCATCTTTAATTTCTGTCGGAGCTGCATTCAGTGCTCCCTTCTACAAAACACTTCCTCCCCTGCCTCTCCAACAACTGCAAAACCAGAGTGCAGGGACAGAATGCAGGGTTCTGGCTGCTCTTCAGGACAAATCCCACCCAAGGAAAGAAGCAGAGAGGCACCACACACAGGCTGGGTGCTTTGCCAGTGCAAGGAGACAGGGAAAACAGGAGAAGCAGAGAGACATTTGCCACGTGTCCCAGCAGGATCCGTGCAGTGATCCACGCTCCCAGTGAGGTGTGAGACAACAAACAAACACCAGAAGTGCAGCCAGCACCACAAGCAATCCAGCTCTCCGGAGCCTTTCCAGAACTTTTCATCTTCTCCAGTCAACAGCAGGGAGATGAATGTTGCTCTCTAGTTTTAATTTCCCGTGTGGTGAAGTGCACCTATTTATACAATTTTTTAAACAGATAAAAGGCCAAGCTTGGCCTAGAAGCCACTGTCTGCATCTCCGTGCTCCTTGAATGACTCCAAGGAGTGGCTCTTGGCCCTTCTCTCCAGCAGGACCCTGAGCCCTGGGGGTCTCACCCTGGCAGGTTCAGCAGCTGGAAGGGCTCCACCAAAGGACCCCAAAGCACACAGAGGAGGACAGGACATGGAAAGTGTCCCAAGAGAGAAGGAAGAGGCCGGCTGAGCTGCAGAGGAACAGAGCCCAGCAGCGCTCAGCTGGTCTCCCAAGCCAGACTTCATGCAGGGGATAAATAAAGCTGTGACCACCCCACTACTCTTTCTTCCCAGGATCCACCAAACTGCTTGAAAACTCTTTTTTTTTACCTTCTCTACCCATTTTTATTTCTTTAATCTTCTGCAGGAATAAAAGCAGGTTTAAACCTTCAATTTTCTATCTATTTTTATGTCATCAGAGGTTTTAAAAAATAGTGTAAGAGGGGACAGAAGCCAGGCCACTGTAGGGAATTCTCCCATAGGAACATATTCCAGGAGTTGGACTTTGATGATCCTTGTGGGTCCCTTCCAACTCAGGATATTTCATGACTGTATGATATTAAGGAGCACAGAGCAGTGAAAAGCAGCACAATGCCCTTTTCCCAAGTGAGGGAGCAGGATCACATCACATCCAGGCTCACTTAAGCTAAGCTGTTCTGACTCCAACACTTGCAAATGGGTGCAAATGCTTTTTATAGAGACCTGCCATGGCACAAACACTTCTCATGAGGTAGTGTTAAAGGGATAAAGGTGCAGCAGCAGGATGTGCCCCCACAAACTGCCATCACAGGACTGCACTAATCCCACATAAGGATTTCAAGCACCTCTGCTGGGTTTACATCAAACCAGCAGTTCCATAAATAAACCAATCTGTAAATTAAGACTACAACTAATGCTATAATGGTCTATTACACGGTAGAATATATTTTGAACTTGGAAATTAAAGCTACACCTAATGCTAATAGCAGAGTTTAGGTACCTGCCCCGTGGGACAAAGGGCTCACTACTTATCTCCTGTACAAGGCAAATGGAAAATAAGCAGAAATATTTGGAGGATGGTGCCTCGAATGTCAAACAAAACTCTAATTCCCTCTGTACCCATGAGGATGTCTCACTTCAGGGTAATGCCTGACTTAATATTGGTGCTTTAGCTACTTTACAAATTCACCCTTCCTAAAACTACAGAAATTGTAAATCTTCATGGAAACACCCTGAACCAAATTACCAACATTAACCTCACTACATTAAAGCTGAAAGAATTAGGATTGTTCAGCCTGGAGAACAGAAGGTTCCAGGGACACCTCAGAGCCCCTTCCAGGGCCTAAAGGGGCTCCAGGAGAGCTGGAGAGGGACTGGGGACAAGGGATGGAGGGACAGGACACAGGGAATGGCCTCCCAGTGCCAGAGGGCAGGGATGAATGGGATATTGGACAGGAACTGTTCCCTGGCAGGGTGGGCAGGCCCTGGCACAGGGTGCCCAGAGCAGCTGGGGCTGCCCCTGGATCCCTGGCAGTGCCCAAGGCCAGGCTGGATGGGGCTTGGAGCCACCTGTGACAGTGGGAGGTGTCCCTGCCATCCCACACCTGGAGGTGTCCCAGGGGGTGGGACTGGATGGATTTTAAAAGGCCCCTTCCCACCCAGGCCATTCCATGATTCTATGATTAAAGATTTCCCCCACCCCCCAGCCTGACACCCCAGGCCTTGCACCACAGCCTCGTGACGGAGAGAAGCTCCTTGCCACGATCCCACTGCTTCCTACAAATGCGTCACTGCCTCCCTGCAGCATCCACAGGGATTCCTCCGTAAAGCTCTCGGTCTCTACTGCCTGCAGAATGTGACTTTCACAACCATTAAGCCTGTTCAGGTATTGTGCACTTGGAAATCAATTGTACAAATCCTGATGGGATCAATCCTGTTCTCACGGCATGTGCTTTGTGCTTAGATTAACCTACAGCATTCCAAAAACAGGGAATAACAGCTACAGGCAGCCAGAGGTTTCATTCCTGCACTGCAATGGCACCTTAGGGCTGCAGTTGTGCAGCAGAACTCAATCCAATCCAGTAATTACAGACCTTATCTGTTCTGGGATACAGAGCTGCAGCCTCTCAAGGTACTTAAAAGTGGCAATTCCAGGCTGGATGTCTGCAACTGTAAGGAGGGGAAAATGGGCTTGTTACAGAGCAACAAAGCACAGATTTCAAGACCTTTACAAGTCAAGTTTCAAATTCAAAACTAAATTTCCAAGGAGCTTGCATCCATAGGTTTTTCCACTCTGAAGCAGAAATTTTTACTTTTTTCCTTGTGAAAAGGAAGGGGACAGAGAGGGAGAGGCGGATGCTTCACCCAGCACATACTCAATGTTTACCCACAAAACAATGTAGGTTCCTGGGAAAACAGTTCCAGGGCAGCACCCAGCAGGGACATCCCAGAGACTGCAGAGGCAAGAAAATAGGAAAATTGCTGTCCATCAGCTCCTAAGCCAATCCCACTCCTAAAAGGATCAGAAACACCACTGGGTCTTTGCTTCCCCAAGCGTTCCAGCAAAACACTGTACTTATAATAAGCTTTAACAAATAAAAGCCTGATAGAGGAGTAAAGCACAGCTTAATCCCATAAATTTGGCTTGCCAGTCCTCAGGCTGTCCCAGTGTCAGGCAGCTCCTCCCTCAATTCAGAGTGCCGTGGAAGTGAAGTGAACAGACCTGTGGGGCTGTTTCACAAGGTCTGAAACATGGTCTGTGTAACAGCCTGAAGGGTTCAGACACAGAAATCACCAAGGCTCCCCTGGCACTGACAGGACAAGCCGTAACAGGACATGGCTTTTCCTCATCCCCATCAGCATCCAGAGAGCTAAAGGCAAACTCACGAAAAGCATCAGAAATAATCATAGAATGGTCCATGAAATGTGTCTGGAAGGTACCTCAGGAGGCCTCAGGTCCAGTCTCCTGCCCCGAGCATCTGCATCCAGACAAGGTTGCTCAGGACCCTGCCTATGCCCAGCTGGAATAGCCATGAATTCCCTGCACTTCTCCAGATCCCTATCCCAGTATCCAGTCCTCATTCCCAAGTCAACATGCTTCCATGTGTCCATGCAGGATTTCCCACGTGTTCTCCCAGCCCTGTGCCTCACCCTGCCATGAGCAGAGCCAGGCTCTGTCCTCTGTCTCACATCCTCCACCATGGAGCTGTGGGTGTCCCTGTCTCCTCTGCTCCAGCCTCATCCTAGCAGGCCCCAAACCAGACTGATGGCCCAGACAGGGCACCCCAGGGCACTCCTCTGCTGAGCAGAGGGGACAGTCCCTTCCCTCAACACTTCTGCTAACACAGCCAAAGCCACCACTGACCTCTGGTCACTCCTGGTCACCTTCTTGTCCCCAGGGGCTCTGCAAAGCTGCTTCCAGCAGCAACCCCAGGGCAGGGCTGGTGCTTGCCTCTGCTGAACACCGCAGGGTTCCCATCACCCTGTTGCTCCAGCCTGCCACAGTCCCTCTGAAATCCAGACCTGTAACCTCTGTGCTCCACTTGGCATCACCCACAGCCCGGCTGCGAGCACACTCACCCGTTAATAACCACATTACACAGCAAATACTGCAACTAATGAACTGTGATCACAGCTACCAAAAACCAATCAAATTAGATGTACTCCTAATCAATGCCTGAGAGGATACAGCAAACTGGAGCACCACCAGCACCAGCCCAGCCCCCAAAGGGAGCGAGTCCTGCATCTTGGGTACAATTCCAAATGGGAGCTGATAATGTGCCATGTGTGGCCATGTAAATTATGCAGTATTAAGATGATTGTCACCTTTGTACCATCACAAAATAACTTTTAGTTTGAGCACTCTCTTCCTCCTGCTTATAAAAGTTCCATTCAGCAGAGATGCAAAGCCAGAGAACCTCAAGTAGACTCTCCCCAGCACAGACCACAGAGCCTCAGCTGACAAGGAATGGAAAACTCTGCTGGGATAAAATAAAGCCATGGAGTAGTTCCACCTGACCACGCACTATAAACCTGCAGTGCTTTCTGCTCCACAAGCCCTGCTGGGAAACACTGCACTGGCAACTTGGGAATAATAAACAGCAGATAAACAGCATCCAGCATCAGTCACAGGAACGTGCATGCTTGAAAACATAAAAGATGGAAGGTTTCAGTCTTCCAAGAACAAAAGATGGGACTGCTGGAGAATAAAGCCCTGACACCAGACACCACCTGAGCACTCCTGGATGGAGCTCTCCATAAAGAGCTTCAAACCAAAGGCTGAAACTTTACACAGAATCATGGAATCTCCTGAGCTGGAAGGGACCCACCGGGATCATCCAGTGCAGCTCCTGGCCCTGCCCAGACCCCCCAACAACCCCACCCTGGGCATCCCTGGCAGCGCTGTCCAAACGCTCCTGGAGCTCTGGCAGCCTCGGGGCCGTGCCCATTCCCTGGGGAGCCTGGGCAGTGCCAGCACCTCTGGGGGAAGAACCTTTTCCTAAAATCCAACCTAAACCCCCCCCGACACAACTTCATTGACTCCTCATGAGCTGTGGGCACAGCTGCCACCCCCACCTGCTGTGCAGCATCTCCACATCTCAAAGATAAAAACTGCTTCTTTAATCTTGTGGTCTCCACCCCTGTATGGTCCTGGAGAGGAGGGGCATGCCTGTGTCCCACTGCCATGAGCACATCCCAGTCACCCATGTGCATGCTCCAGCCAAATCCACCCAAACTCACCCCATCTTCCAAACTGGGACCGGTGTATTTTTCAAGCGCTTCCAAGAAGAGCCACCACTCCTGACAGTTGCAGAAGACCTGAAAAAAAAAGTTTGTGGAACCACCCCTGTGCATTTCACAGGAAAAGAGAAACTTCAAAAATCGTGAAGATTTCCAGAGCTGGGGAATTAGTTGCTATGGATATTTGCTGCTGTGACAAATACTCTAATTCTGTGCTGGGGTGAGTGACAGGCACAAAGCACCAAGTCAGCTGGGAACAGCAACACGGCGCGGCTGGAACACAGCACACACAGCCCCACATCTCTGGGAGCATCCCTGAGGAAACTAAGCCATGGACCTGAACATCACCAGCACCAGGCTAAGTGACTCACCAAAGGAGCTTTGCTCCCATCCAGGCTACCCAGCCCTGCTGTCACATCCGTGGCTGTGCCACGGGAAGGAGAGTTCACTGCTCTTTGAGAGCCCACCCAGCCACAGTGTTTAGGTGTCTGTGCCAACCAACCAGCCTGCAGCAGGAAGATCTTACTCACAACAGCAGTACACAACCAGCAGGCCCCCAAGGACAACATTTTCCTACTCTGTTTCTTATAAAGTTCCTAGAAGAAACCTGCTCTAGCTATTAATAACAGATTAAGAATCACTGCTTTGTGTTAAAGAAGGAGAAAGGCACTGACTCCCACTTCACCATATTTACCCCCACATGCATTGCAGAAGCTGCTTTAAACAGCCACGTGTGCCCAGACAGTGCTCTCATCCAGAAAGATTTGGAGAATTAAGACTATTTTTAGGAAGTGAAGCACCTCCCCCTGTGTCACTGCAGGGACATACATCTATCCGGTCGTGATTCAAAGCAGAAATAGCCTTGAAGAGTTAGATAAAATTTTTTTAAAAGCCAGGAAATTGGTTACTAACACAGCTTGGTGTGAAAAGAAGGGCAGGGAAAACAGAGGTGACAATGGGTTTGGCCACAGTCAACAGTGCTGGCACAGCAGCAGCTCCATCAGTGGCCGTGTCACAATGTGACCTGTGAGCAGCTCCAGCCCCACAGCGATGCTCACAGCGAGGAGCAGCATCACCTGCAGACAGCACAAGCCAGGTACAAAACAGCACTGCCAGGAGCCCTGGCTTGCAGAGGGGGAAACGAATCCCAAGTGCCTGGAAGGGGACCAAAGAGGAGATTTGCTCCATTTGTTCCGCGTTCATCGCAGAGCTCCACTGACACGCAGTCCCACGCTTCCCATCTGCGTGTTTCATTCCAGCGTTGATCCGTTCGCAGCCCAAGGCTCAGCACCGGCCCTGCACACACGGCTGTGAGTCAGCAGCACTGCCCCAGCACCACACACACATCCAGCTCTGTTTTCCTCCAGCTTCAGCTCTGCCTGCCCAGCCCACAGCCACGGGAATATTATGTCATTAATTATTAAACAAGCTTTTTGATCGAAACCAAACAAAGGCTGATGCAAAGTGCAGAAAGATCCCTGCCACGGTGCTGTAGGAACTGCTACAATAATTGAACAGTATAATGAGGACCTGAAGGGATATTTAACACCTCCAGATAGCCCAGGCTTGGAAGCACTATCTTATTTAGGAATAAATCTCCAGGATGCTGCCTGCCCTCCTGACAGAAGGCTGGGACAACTCACATTTCAAGGTGACAACCTGAGCTATTGGCCATCAGCTGAACAGACCTACAGGGAGCAGCGGGCTCTGATATCACTGATAACACTTCAGGCACCTAAAATTACCAGGCTGAGTTACCCAGCTACAACAATTGATACACAAGCACAAACTACAGAGAAGCTCAGTAGTCTGACCTGCTCCAGGATAACTCAACCTACAGATAATGAATGTCATCATCGTTCAGAGGTGAGTTCAGAGCATATTGCACTGATTGGAAACTCCTTTTCAGGGGAAAATGAGGCAGGATACAAGAGATACTGCATGGAAAAGCACAGCAGGTTCCTCAAATACTCCTGACAAGAAGGATCAGTTCCTTCCCCAGTGACTCACTGTGGGTACAGAGGATGACAGGCCATACAAGCACCAACTTAAACCTGTAATTGGAGCAAGCCAAGTCAGAGCTGAATACGTATCTCCCTGGAAAAAGACAGGCAGGGGAGCTGCAGGAAGAGGCAGGTGATGCCAGTCACCTCTGCAGGCAAAGGACAGCCACCCTGTTTCTGGAGCAACACGATAGCAGACGGACCAAGGGCTTGGCAAGGGTTTTCCAGGGGTGAACACAGCCATGGATGTCCTGGAGCAGGAGCCAGTCCACACCAACCTCTGCTCCTAAAGGTCAGCACAGCCCCTGCTGTCCCACTCCAGCAGAGCTGAGCGAGCTCCAGCACCATGCAGGAGAAATGCAGGGCTGGACAGTGACACCCTGCCCTTGCCTGGGACAGCAAAGCAGAACTGCACCAGTGTGTGCTCCAGCAATGGAAGCTGGACCAGGGGACACCAGAAAGGAGTAACAGGCACCTCACTGAGGTAAGGACCCAGCCCACAAACACCCTCCATACCTGCAAACAGCTCCAGGAGAAAAAAACTGCCGTGTGAGCTACCTGAGGGATCCCCACGGGACCAACATGGAGACAGCAGCACAAGCTGCTGTGCTTCCACACAAATCCAGACTGCTCCACCCCCTCCAAGTTTAGTTCTGCCCAAGACAAACCAGTTACTTCTTCTACAATTACATCACGTTAAGTATTTGGCCAGTATGGAATCATGGAATGGTTTGGGTGGGAAGGGATCTTAAAGGTTCCACTCCTCTGCCATGGACAGGGACCTTTCACAAGACGAGGCTGCTCCAAGCACTTGGCCTGGAACACTTGCAGGGATGGGATGAGGGATGATATCAATCCCATCTAGGCAAATGAAGATGATATGGATAGAAATAAAGCAGAAGGATGGCTCATGGCTCTTGTCACAGTTTGCAACCAGCAAACAGAACCAGGCAACAGCTGCAAATCCCCTCACCCAGCACTAATAACCAAGCCATGATGGGAACATCCTTAAGGATAAGATCCATGCCTCACGCCCTCCTGCAGAGTCAGCAGCAGTTGCTGTTTGGACTCAAGTGAGCCCGGCCTCCTCCACAGCACTAAACTGGGAGCAGAGCAATCCAGCCTGGAACCAGCAGCCCAAAGAGCATCATTCCCCCCACCCCACAGCACCTCCCAAGTGTCATGTGGACATGCAGTGTCCCCACGGAGCAGTGGCAGCACCGTGTCCCCAGGGACAAAGCAGAGCAGAGAGCTGCCTCCAGAATGGGCAAATAACAAGGAGCAACAGCAAAGCACCATATGGATCCAGAGAGTGCCATGGGAAAACAAGCTGACTGGGAACACCAATTATTCATCACTGTTTAAAAACAAGTAGCTCCAAGTCACCAGGAGCTGCAGAGCTGCCCTGGAAACCTGCACACTCCAGCACCCAAAGGGAGACAAACACTCCAGACCTTGTCTGCAGAGGGACAGGATGTCACAAAAATCATTCCAAGAGAGCATGCTGCCTCATTCTACTATGTAAAAACTAAATGTAAGGAAAAGTTTTCCCTTCCAAGGCTGGTCCAACACTGGAAGAGGGGCCTGGAGAGGCTCTGCAAGCTCATACCTTGGAGATTTCAGGGACTGGAGCACAAGTGTGATGAGGAACAGCTGAGGGACCTGGAGGGGCTCAGCAGGGATCTTCTGGCTCTGCACAATTCCCTGACAGGAGGGGGCAGCTCGGGAGGCTCAGGCTCTGCTCCCAGGGAACAGGGACAGAATGAGTGGGAACAGTTGTGCCAGGGAAGGTTCAGGTTGGTTACTGGGAAAATTTCTTCCTGGAAAGGGTGGTCAGGTGGCACAGCTACCCAGGGCAGTGCTGGAGTCCCCATCCCCTGGAGGGATTGAACAGCTGTGTGGATGTGGCACTCAGGGACATGGGGCAGTGATGGGGGAACAGTTGGATCAGAGACTCCCAGAGGTCCCTCCTGGCTCCCTCAATCCCCCTACATCTCTGCCATCAGCAGTGGTTTTCAAGCTCCTTCCTGAATTCCCTTCCTCAGCTTTCAGTGGAGTCTCAGCACAAGAAACAAAAAAAAACCTCTGGATTGCACTCAAGCCTTGATGATGCCAACCAAGAGTTAACTGCTGGATAAACAGAGCTGGTGAAGAATGCTGCTCTGTGAAACATAGCTTTTCCAGGGAAATGAGCTGCAGGATGACCCAGACAAGACAGCTAAAGTGCCCCAGGCACCCATCACTGCTCTGAGAGGGGAGTTAATGCTGCTTGATGGAGAAACCTTTCCCTTCCCAACAATGACATGGTTTTCCCCTCTCTATTTGTCATTGCTTTCATTATTACACCCCGTGCCCACACAAAGCACTGCTGAAGGCTCTCCAGACACTCAACCTACAGGTACCCAGCTCCAGCCCATCCCACAGAGGAGCCAACACATCCCAGAGCTCTTACAAAGGTCAAGGAGCTGCTGGGAAAACACAACACTCTTGGAGCATCCATGGTCACATGAGCCAACGCCAACCTTCGATGAATTAATACTCACCTGAAGATCTTCTCTAATCTCCTTGAAAACACTTATCTGTTCAAGGTGATTAGACTCTCCCATACAGAGCTGCTAATTATAGACAATGATAAATCTGAGTGGCAGCCTGCAAGAGGAGTTCAGAGAGAGAGTTTGGATCATTAGCAAGTCAAGCAGACTAGTCCTGAATCCCCAAACTGCCTTCCCACGCTGGCATCACTGAATCAGCCAAAAAACTTGGTCAAAAACAACCTAGGAGGAACAATCAAGGGCAAGTAAAATGGTCCAAACGTATTGCTGTGGATTTAGGAACTTCGTAAACCCACACACCTCACTCCAGAGGAGGGTACTGCACAGCAGCTCCTCAAGAATTCCTCAGCAGTTGTTATTTTTTACAGGTTCAGAGCAGGGAATACAAAGCAAAGGCACGTGAAGTTTCCCTGGCAGCAAGACTTGATGTCTTCATCGATGCAGCAAAGCTACAGGAGGCTTTAAATGCTCCATTTGGGAAAAATGCTGTAATTAGAAGCTTTAATTCAGCAAACTGTCCCTGTGAAACCAATTGGGTAGCAAACAGGCGTCGCTCTTGGCTGCTGAAGCAAACCCCTCAGAACAGCTCCAAAGGATGGCACAGCACCCACCCACGCAGCAGCAGCACCAGGGACACCAAGGGGACACCCGGGATTCCAGCAGCTCAACTCTGCAAACCAAAATCCTCCCAGGCAACGTGACAGGCTGGGGTTTAAAGCTAAAGAGCGAGCGGCAGGAAATCCAAATGGAACAAAAAGCTTCTACCTGGAACAAAATTAATCCACGCAAGGAGGCGGCTTGGGCACCAAGGGGCAGCTTTCCCAGTCTAGATAATTTTAGCAGACAAGCAAAATGAAGTTTCTACAAAGCTACTCCTGAGCAGCCACAGCTAAATCAGGTAGGCTGTGCAGCTACAAAGATGACAACACAAGGAGCGTGCAGCAGTTCACCTGCAAGGGCAGGAAAGGAGACTTCTGGGGTGGATCTGCTGAGCTGGGATGAGCACAAAGAGCCAGCAGAAAGCAAGACCCGTGACTCTCAGAATGCCAGAGACCTCTATAGAATATATATACAGGTAGACAAATACAGATATATGCCCTTTATCAGTGAACAGGCAGCAGCCTGACACCTGCCTGGCTCCTGTCATGGAGCTAGAATTTGTATCAAAACAGAACTGCCAGTTTTTACCCCAGACTGTCTCCCAGGAGCCCTCCCAGATGAGCAATTCAAGCTGACACAGCCACTATTTCAGAGCGCTGGTTTTGAAGAGTATCATGGAGGCTTTTCTCCACTTAAGAAAGACTTCACCACGTGTTCTGCACTGTATTTTTGTACTTCTGACTCACAACCAAATTAACTCAGTTGTCATCAAGCCCAGCGATGAAAAGAAGCACAAAACCCTCCAGCATCCCTTTTCCCAAGCAGCTGCTGAAGGTCTGCCCTGCCTGAAAGCTCCACGAAGTTTCACCTCCTTCAAATGCTGCTCAGAATCATTTCCTTGGGTGTTTCTATTTCTAAAACAGATCAAATGGTCTTAAAATAAGCTTGGTTGCTCCCATCTAAAATAATTGTTGAAGAAAACCACTTGTTCACTCATGACAGACTTGGCATCAACACATAAAAATAATATCCTGACATGGTTACAAGTGGGGTGTTAAACTCCAACAGTTTTTTTGAGCAGAGTTAATGCATTCCAGAAAGGATTACAGTAAATTAGCTGAATTACTCAGAGGTAACTACTTTTTTTTGGGGGGAGGTTGTTTGGCTTAAGTTCTTCCAGGGTTTTCAACAACTCCAAGCAGATAAACACATCATTGACCTGCACTGTTACCTGCTGTGGTCCGACCCCAGGACCCAGGTCTCTCTTAGAGCTACAAGAGTTTATATTCACATCTGACAGGGAGCTGGAGCTCTGCAATCTGCTTCAGGCTACGTGTCAGCAGCTGGAGCTGAGAGGAAATCAGCTGATGAACTTTATGTCAGGAGGAAAAACAGCTTTGGCATAACCTTCACAGAGAATTCCTGTCTCAGGGGGTTTGGCACTTTAAAGAATTATTATTTTATAAAGTTCAACCATCTCTAATATTCAGGATTGTTTCCGTGTCCTGAAGTACGGCCAACATCTGCTGCACAACACTGAGGGTGACAGAGCACTTGTATGCCAAGTGACAAGAATAAACTTGATCCAAATCACAGAATCCCTGAATGGTCTGGGTGGGAAGGGACCTTAAAGCTCCTCTCGTTCCACCCCCCTGCCATAGACAGGGACACCTTCCTGGAGGATAAAAACACCAACATCCACGTTTGTATTTTCACCACTCAAGTGAGACAAGCAGCACAAGAGAAGCTACAAAGATGACACCGCTTTGGATTCAGCCTCACAGCCTCGGGGTGTCTGGCACGCTCCTCGCCGTGCCCACAGCCCGTCTGCACAAACCCACCGCGTCAGACAGCGCAGGGCGCCAGGCACGGCTCGGAATCACTGCTGGAGCTTCCTTCTGTCCCCCAGGAGCGCAGCCCCCAGCCCGGGCACGGCTCGGAATCACTGCTGAAGCTTCCTTCTGTCCCCCGGGAGCGCAGCCCCCAGCCCGGGCACGGCTCGGAATCACTGCTGGAGCTTCCTTCCATCCCCCGGGAGCGCAGCCCCCAGCCCGGGCACGGCTCGGAATCACTGCTGGAGCTTCCTTCCATCCCCCGGGAGCGCAGCCCCCAGCCCGGGCTGACTTCCCGAGCACAACATTCCCAGCACAACGTCCCAGGCCATCCTTGCACCGCCGCCGCAGCGCCCGCAGCCACTGGCACTGCTGGGGGAAGGATTCCCAGGATCTGGCAGGGTACGGCAGCAGCAGGAACAGGTTACATAGCTAAGGGAGGAGGGTTTGGGGTGTTTGCCTGGAAGGTTGTGATTTGGGCAGTTGTAGCAGCCGGAGCTGCTGCAGCAGGAGCGGAGGGATGGAGAGAGAGAAGGATGGGAGATCCAGGGCGTTCCATCATCCCGGGGCCCCGCTGCCCCACACCGGACCCCGATGCGGCTCTGCAGGATCAAAACCCGAGTTTGACTTTAAAAGATAAAAAAAAAAACCCAAACTAAGCAATACGAGGCGATTTTCGCTGTGCAACAGGGAAGCTCCCGCGGTGCGTTCCCCCCTCCCAGCGGCCCCTGCCCGGCACTCTGGCCCCGGTACCTGTAGTAGCTGAGCAGTCCATTGCTGAGCACGAACCAGCGACGCTGGTAGCCCTTCAGGTAGTTGGTCCACTTGAAGAGCCACCCCTTGTAGGTGTCGGAGCCCGGGGGGGCGGCAGGCGGCCCCCCAGCCGGGCCCCCGCCGCCGCGGCCGCCCGGCTCGGCGCTCATGGCCGGCAGCTCGTGGCAGGCCAGGCAGGGGACGGCGCTGAGGAGTGAGACCAGCCCGCGGGTGCCGCCGCCGCAGAGTGCGGCTGCCTTCCCCATAGACCCCGCGGGGCCCGGCCGAGGCTCCGCCGCTCCCGGGGCGGCCCCGGCCCGTCCGCACCGACCGGGGGCGGCGCCGCCGCCACGTGACCGCCACGGGGAGGGGAGGGGAGGGGAGGGTGTGAGGGGAGGAGAGGGAGAGGGAGAAGGGGAGGGTGTGAGCGGAGGGGGAAGGGGGAGGACAGGGAAAGGGAGAGGGGAGAGGAAAAGGGAGAGGAGAGGAGAGGGAAAGGGAGACGAGAGGAGAGGGAAAGGGAGACGAGAGGGAGGGGAGAGGAGAGAGAGGGGGTGAGGGCGAGAATGAGGGCGAGGATGAGGGCGAGGGTGAGGGCGAGGGCGGCGCGCGCCCCCCGGCGGCGGGGCGGGAACAGCGCGCACCGCCCCCCCCCCTCACCCCTCCCCCGCCATTTTGACCCCCCGCCGCCATTTCGTGCCGGGGGGCTGGGGCGGGGGAGGAGGTTGAAAACTGTTCCATGTAAATCTTTCCGTAAAAAATCCTCCAGGGTGCCGCCTGCCTTGCTTGGAAGCTACTGTCCAGCTCACCTGCTCCCTCCAAAAGCACACGGGCCTGGATTTTGTGCCTGAGGAGGTACCTGTCCACAGGGCAGTGTGGAGGCCTGTGGCAGGTGCTGCCGAGCCAGGTATCCGCATGTCTGCTGAGGGTTCTTCCCTTTCCCCATTCCCCTTTTTCTTCCCAGCCTTTTTTTCCCTTCCTTGTACCCTCTTCCCTTTTCTCTTCCCTCTCCTCTTCCTTCTTCGTTCTTTATCATCTCCCCTTCATTCCCATCCCCATCATAGATCATGTCTCACTCATCTGCTTGATCCATTCTGATCCCTCTGATCCCATTATCCTCACCCATCACCTTCCCACACTGTCCCAGCCGTGCCAGGGGCTCAGGAGGCTCCGCCAGCCCTGGGAATTCTTCATAGAGGGCACGGGGCTCCAGGCATCGGCATTCAGGCTAGGCAGCTCCAAGGGTGAAGGGTGCTCCATGTGCTGCTCTGGGCTGAGGTCCTGCCCCTCTGGAGCTGGGTGAGCAATTCCTCCCTGGAGAGTCCTTCAGCCAGGGGCACTAGGGACACTGAGACAGCCTGTGGGGCCACTTCTGGGTCTGCAACAGCCTGAGAGTGCTTTGGACTCCAAAGGCTGCTTTTCAAAGAGTCATGGAATTGGTTGGGATGGGAGGGACCTTCAGGTCCATCCCAGTTCCACTCCCTGCCATGGGCACAGACACCTTCCAATATCCCAGGTTGCTTCAAACCCTATCCCTGGCCTTGGATGCTTCTGGGATCCAGGGGCAGCCACAGCTTCTCTGAGCACCCTGTGCTAGGGCCTCACCACCCTTAAAGGGAACAATTCCTTCCCAATATCCCATCTAACCCTGCCCTCTGGCAGTGGGAAGCCATTCCCCCTAGTCCCAAGTCCCTCTTCCATCCTCCTGGAGGCCCTTCAGGCACTGGAAGGGGCTTTAAGTTCTCAGTGGAGGCTGCTGGTGTTTGGGAACTCAAGCCTATCTGGGCGGAGAATGTCATTGATGTAACTACACCCCAAACTATCCACATGGGTACCAACTTCTCAAAGTCTCATGGATCCCAGTATCTCTTGTGGGTGCTAAGAAGGGAACACATCTTCCTTGGCCATGTGTGAGAAGAGAGGGGCCTTACCAGTGCCACTGCTCTCTCCTGGGAAGGGAGGCTGCAAGGAAGGGCCCTAAAGTCAGGAGTGGGCTGTCATGTCCACACAAGCAGGACATGACAGGATATGGTGAAATGGCCTCAAGTTGTGCCAGGGGATGTTTATATTAAATATGAACAAAACTTTTTTTCATGGAAAGAGTCCTAAAGCCCTGGGACAGACGGCCAAGGAAAGTGGCAGAGTCACCATCCCTGGAAGTGCTCATAAAGCATGTGGATGTGGAACTTGAGGGTTAATGGTGAAAATGCTGGAACTGGCTTGGCTTGATGATCTTAAAAGTCTTCTTCAACCCCAACAATTCAATGCTTTTACCTGGAAGAGCTCAGACACAGCAGCTTTGCCAGGGAGAGAAAAGGGATTTGGGGTTTTATTTCTTGCCCTTGCCCTTGCCCTTGCCTTTCTTCAGTATTGCCTTGTAGATGGACCGCACCAAGAAGCCTTTCCAGAAGGCCTGGATGCAGGTGGCAGCATCATTCCTCCTGGCCTCTTCCCGTGCAGCTTCCTCCTCCTTCTCCTTAAGCATCCTGCGCTCCTCCTCAATCGCAGTGTATTCCTGGAGCAGCAGTGCGTGTTTCTCCATCAGCAGGGACAACTGTTCCTTCTCCTCATTGTAGACAGCCTGGATCTCTTCATATGTGGTCTGACAGGACAGCAGGGATCAGGGACAGCCGGTCAGCAGCTCCTCCCCACATCCCCAGGTGAGGGTCCTGAAACCCATCCCAAAGCCATGGAACCTCAACTGGTTGGAGCCTTTCCAAAGGGATTCAAGAGGAAGGTGTGTACCCAGTACCCAGGGAATTTCATGAGATGCTGGGTCCCTTAATGCTCCCATAATGGAAGATTTGGAAAACCAGCAGTGTGGGGGTGGGTCTGCCTTGACAAATTCTGCCCCAAACATGGGGCTCCTGCCTCTCCACGGACAGGAAACCAAAATAATCCCATTATTAAACACCTGACAGGGGTATGATTCCATACAATTAGCAGCAGCTTTCAGGCCCCTCCCTGCATTTTGCTCTGTAAGGAAACCAGCCGCTTTTATCCAACCCCATAAATACTGCAAGAACAGGAAAGACATCAGGGCCTTCCCAGAGGCAAGTTTTGGGGGTGCTAATGTGACCCTCAGCCTGTCATGGCTCAGCTGGGAGCAGGCTTTTTGGTTTCTTAACACCCAGCACACATCTCCCAAGGCTTCAGCATGAACAAGAGCAGGATTTGGATACCAGGTAGGGCCATAATAATTGAGGATTGGAGCAAAACTGAAAAGCCTCTTTCCTGGTATCAGGTGGACATCCCAGACAGAACATGGTAACCCATTTGCCCCCAGATACTGTGGGATTTAGGGGTGGATGTAACTTTTCCTAAAGCCTAAGCAGCTGAGGAGTCCTGGACACACAGGCAGGACAAGGATCCCTTTCCTGTAGTTCACCTGGATGCAGAACTGCCTCTCACTTCCACAGCCTCCTGGGTAACAGCCATGTGTTCCTTTGGACAGGAATGTACCTGAGCAAATCACCTCATAGGAGAGCAAAGCACTTAAAGCTAATACCTGTTTTTCTGACATTTCTATGTCATATTTCTGGACCCATTCGTGAATTTCCCTCTCTGCTTTGCACTTTTCCTGAAACACAAAACAAGATCAGATCCTTGCAGACATCTGAGGCCTGGTAAGAAGGATCCTGGGTGAGAAAACAGGGAAACTTTGAGCCACAGCATCATTATATCTGAGTATTCCACCTCCTCCCTGTGACAAGCTTCCCTCAGCTGACACGTGTGTGGTTTGCCCTAATTTGAGGATTGTCCTGGGACATTCCCAAAGGGCTTTATTTGGTTTACAGCATGGAGCTGGGGGGCTGAACAGCACCTGGAAGTTGCTTTCTGCAGAAGGAAATGAACGTGTCTGTTGGAATGTGGCAAGTCATCAACAAATTGAGGCAACCAGCCTGAAACTGAAGCAAGAGAGAACTGCAAAACATGAATGTGGGACAGAAAGTACTCAGAAGATGGTGCCTTTTAAAATATAGATATCTTTCAGGCTGTAAAACAGTTTAGCAGTGGCTGTACTGCTGTAGAAGCTGGGGCAGTTTACCCCCAGCTCTGGATGTGTGCTCTGTGGAATCATTCCTGCTCCATTTCCTATGTGGCACTGCCCCAGGATGTCCCAAGGGCTCCCAGGCCATCACGAGGTACCACCTGAGCTATTTAGACCACAGGTACAACTTGTACTTGCTGAGGAAAGGAGGTCTCTGTGGTCAGTAAATGCATCTGCCACGGTGTTGGAATGAGCTGAGCTCTCCACAAGCAGCCCTGCTGTGGCAGGAACTGCAGCAGGAACTACCTGACACAGCCACTCTGCCAAAAATTTTGGGGGTTGTACTGCAGCTCTGACTTGGGTTTGACATTTTGTCAGTGCCCAGCCCTTCATGCTGTGCCACCCGGTGCAGCAGTGACAGATGCCCCATCACCACGTGGGCCTCCTGCCCGTGGGAGGCTGTGCTGGTTTGGAGAGAATACCCAGGATGAGCAAAACAAGAAGGAAAATTCCCTTTTTCCAGTTCCTGATTCTCTGTGTCACCAGTGTGTTCTGCTCAGGGCAGAGCTGTTGATACAGGGACCTGAGCCTGTCTGCTGGCCCCATTCCTCCTCCTTCTCAGCCCTAGGGACAAGGACTTTGGGGTGCTGGTGCGTGAGGGCTGGACCCGCCCCAACCCCAAACCCCCCCTGCCCTGGGCTGAGCCCCAGCGTGGGCAGTGGCTGGGGGGGGATTCTGCCCCTCTGCCCCACTCAGGTGAGACCCCACCTGCAGAGCTGCCCCCGCCCTGGGGCCTGCACAGGAGGGACCTGGAGCTGCTGGAGCCAGTCCAGAGGAGGCCACGGAGCTGTTCCAAGGGCTGGAGCCAGGCTGGGAGAGCTGGGGGTGCTCACCTGGAGAGGAGAAGCTCCAGGGACACCTCAGAGCCCCTTCCAGGGCCTAAAGGGGCTCCAGGAGAGCTGGAGAGGGACTGGGGACAAGGGATGGAGGGACAGGACACAGGGAATGGCTCCCACTGCCAGAGGGCAGGGATAGATGGGATATTGGGCAGGAATTGTTCCCTGGGAGTGCAGTGAGGCCCTGGCACAGGGAGCCCAGAGCAGCTGTGGAGCCCTGGATCCCTGGCAGTGTCCAAGGCCAGGCTGGACACTGGGGCTTGCAGCACCCTGGGGTAGTGGAAGGTGTCCCTGCCCGTGGCAGGGGGTGGGACTGGATGGGCTTTAAGGTCCCTTCCCACCCAAACTATTCTGGGATGATTTTATGAAATCACATTTTGCCCTCATTCAGCCCAGCCTGACTCCTTGTCTTGTCTTCTCTGCCAGGCTGGGCAAAGCAGGACTTGCTGAGCCCTCAGCATCAGCCCCATTCCCCCTTGGACACTAAATCAGCTCTAAAAGATGCCTTCTACCAAGCCAATATTGTTTGTTCTGCTCTCCCAACAGCAGATCCCTGGTTTCTCACTATCCCACACCTGTCCTGCTCCAGCCTTGTTGCCCTGAGCTCTGCCCAGTGTCACAGCACAGTGTGAAGGTGTTCCCAGAGCCGAGGCAGCTGGCAGGAGCAGGACCTGTGACAGGCTGTGTCCCTGCTGTCGCTGCAGGGCTGCTTTCCACTGGAATCAGCAGAGCATGAGGACAGGGCGGGTGTGCTCTGACAAACACCATGTGCATCCTGCCAGGAATGAGCAGGGACCAAGGAACTCCTTGCAGCAGGCAGCAGCCAGAGCTGACAGCTCTGCAAACAGGCTTAAACCTCCTGTCCCAGAGCTCTCCTCCCCTTTACCTTCATGAGAACCAGCTCTGAGGCTCGATGCTCCAGCACCAGTGCACTGAACTGTACTTCCAGGTGCTGAATGTCCTGCTTCAGCCTGGCACACCTGTCCTGCGAGGCTTTCTCATCCTCTTTTTGCTGCTTTTTTCCTTCCTTCATGATCTGCTGGATCTCAGCCTTGCAGTCCTTGGCCAGAGCTTCCATGCTGGTTTTGAGGTTTTCAATCGTTTTGTCCTTCCTGTTAACCTAGACCAGAAAACAAGAGGAATGCCTTTGGGAAATGCCCCTGAGGCATAAGGTGGGCAGGAGAAGAAAAACATTGCAAAGGTGGAGGAGATCCAAGAAGGGGCCCTCAGGGGCTGGCTCAGGTAGCACCGAGGACCTGGCACTGCCAGCTGAGGGAGGAGTTAAATTTACACAGGAGCTTTGGAAATCTTCCCCTGGCTCCTCTGGGAACCTGTTAGTAAAGGCACAAAGGAGGACAAAGTGAACAACATCCCAAGCCTCACTGTCACTGCCACCTGAGGATCAGCCAAAACAGATTCCCTGGAGTAGCCCCGTGGCTCCCTCAAGGGCTGGATCAGGCTCAGAGTGACTGCCTGGGGGACCCAGCTCAGAGAGGAAAATCCCCAGCTGGGATCAGTGAAACAGATTTATTCACCATGTCCTGGACAAGCTGCCAAATTGTACATAAAGATCTCAATTCCCAGAACTCCAAGGAGCAGAGGAAAAGGGGAAAGCAGGCCCTTGGTTCTGCCAGCAGTGAGTGCAGGTCAAAACCTTCTCATCCAACTCCTCTTGCGGGGAGTAGAAAGAGAATCACAGGTAGAAAACAAAGGATTGTTGTCAGGAGCTCTGGGCTTGGCACACAGACTGGGAAAGTGGCTGGGAAGAGCCCAGTCAATTATCTGCACCGCAGCTGCAGATAAAATTAAAGATTCATGTAATTTGTATAATCACTGATTAATCACAAATACTCCGAGGCAGCTGTTAAGAGTCAGGAGTCACAGAAATGTTGGTTTTAAGCAAGAGTGAAGACAGAGCAGATATTAAAAATGGATTTTAATCAGAGCAATCTCTCCCTGCAATGATTTTTCATTCTTTCAGCAGCAGGGAATGAAGCAGCTGGCACTGTCACCCTGCCAGGATACCACCACAGCAGTTTGTGCCTGTCCTGCCATTCCTCTGGAATTCAGGGACTTAAGTTGTTTAAGTTGGCTGCTGACAACAGGTTCAAAACATGTCAAATTCGAGTTAAAAAAAAATCAAGCATGCAATAAGCATTTTTCATTATATTTTACAATAAAAATATTATTTTTAAGTTTGAGATCTGATTTAGAAGGAATTTCTGGGAACTTGCTCTTTAGGAGCTGCAGTAAAGGGATAAGGTTTATAGATACCAAGGTTTTTCCAACACTTGGTTGGAAAACACATTCACACAAGATCATACCTCCTCATCTCGAGTCTGTATGACTGCTGCCAGCTCTTCCCGTAGAGCTGAGATCGTTTCCATGTTTTTCTCAACCTGGAGGGAAATGCGTTTCATGAATTTAATCTTTTCCTCCTCTTCATCAGGACTGGTCAGGAGCCTCTCAAGCGTGAAATCCCGGAATTCCATAAAGGCTTTGATAAACACATCAGCTGGTGACTCTTTCACTGGAACTTTGTATTTCAGACCATGGTAAAGCAAGGGGTTGGCCAGAAAGAGCCTCAGGATGTTTCTCAGGGAGCATTTCAGGCATTGCTCCACAGCTCTCACAGTCTCCTCATCTCCAGGGCTGGCAAGCAGGTCCTGTACTGTCACTGAAAGCTTCTGATGCTCCAAAAGGCTGCTCATGATCTCAGGTCCCAACATCCTAGCATACCTCTCCAGGGATCCAATAATCCGTGAGATCAACCTGGTGATCTCCAGCTTGACAATGGTCTCATCCAAGACAGTTAGGATTCTTTCTGTCTCCGTGCTATCAGGCTTTAACTGGCGTGGATCTAATGCCTTCATGACACCTGATGGGATCCCTGCCTTCCCTGAAGTTGCCATGCCCTTCACCAAGGTGCTTTGCAAGGATTCTTGGAATGCAGCTGGATCCCCTGTTGCCATGGATTCAGTTAAACACCAGTGATCTGGGTGGTTTGAGGTCTAGAAAGGACACAGCAGCACTTACACAAGGTGAGACTCTGGAAAAAAATTGAGGTCCCTCTGCTAATCTCCCTTCTTGGATTTTCTCTCTAAAAGGAAAACATGGTGACAGCATTAGAGAGACAATGTGATTTGGGAAAACATGAGAGTGTGAGATTACCCCGGAGTTCTCTCTGAGTCTGGGCAGGGGGTCAGGACATGGGGTTGTGGATCAGAGCTGGTCTCTGTCCCAGAGCAGCTGTCAAACACCCATGGGAAGGTGAGGGATGGATTCCTGGCTTTGAAGGGTGGTGGGAAGAAAGCTTCCAGCAGCTTCTGAGTAGCAGTGAGGTAAAGCAGCACAAGCTGCAGCTCTGCAGTCCCCAAAAGGGTGTGGAGAGGGGCTTGGAGAGCCCTGGGACCACCCTGGAGGGAATGGGAGGGTTTTCTGCAATGGGAAACCTCTACCCTTCCAGGCCTGTCCCTGTCAGAGGAAATGGGAGAGGGGATGTGGCAGGACTGGCAGGGACAGAGGCAAGAGGAGGAGAGAGGAAGGGGATGGGGACAGCATTAGCGGGGAGACCGACAGGGAGTGAAGGGTCCCCTCAGTGTGGGTTTGGGACAGCAGGAGGACCCAGGGACTGGGGAACAGCCAGAGGTCGGGAATGGGGGTGATTCCCGGTGGGGAAGACACCCGTGTGAGGGGCGGGTGGCTCGGGGGCCGGTGCGGGAGGATCCGGGGGGTCTGTGGGACCCGCGGCCCTGAGACATCCCGGGCGGGGACGGGGTGTCTCAGGACTCGGTTACTGGGGGATGCTGGTTCCAGACGGCCTCTACCCCTTGCAGCGTACTCAGTTCCAATTCCGGTCCCGATCCCGATCCCGGTCCCGGTCCCGGTCCCGATCCCGGTCCCGGTCCCGGTCCCCGTCCCGGTCCCGATCCCGCCGTCTGGCGTCTCCCGTTGCCAGGCGACCGGAGGCCGTTTACGGGTGGTGTGCTGGCCCCGCCTCCATCTATTGATTGACATCTCCGCTGTCCAATGAGGAGTCCCGCTGCGGCGTCCGGCAGGCGTCGGGTCTGTCATGGAGCCCGCGGGGCTGCGAGGGGTGAGGGATGAGGGTGTGGGAGTGGGTGTGAGGGGTGAGGGGTGAGGGTGTGGGTGTGAGGGGTGAGGGTGTGGGGGGTGAGGGGTGAGGGTGTGGGAGTGGGTGTGAGGGGTGAGGGTGTGGGTGTGAGGGGTGAGGGTGTGGGAGTGGGTGTGAGGGGTGAGGGTGTGGGTGTGAGGGGTGAGGGTGTGGGTGTGAGGGGTGAGGGTGTGGGGGGGTGACGGGTGAGGGTGTAGGAGTGGGTGTGGGGGTGAGGGTGTGGGGGGTGAGGGGTGAGGGTGAAGGTGTGGGTGTGAGGGGTGAGGTTGTGGGGGGTGAGGGGTGAGGGTGAAGGAGTGGGTGTGGGGGTGAGGGTGTGGGGGGTGAGGGTGAAGGTGTGGGTGTGAGGGGTGAGGTTGTGGGGGGTGAGGGGTGAGGGTGAAGGAGTGGGTGTGGGGGTGAGGGTGTGAGGGGTGAGGGTGAAGGTGTGGATGTGAGGGGTGAGGTTGTGGGTGTGAGGGGTGAGGGGTGAGGGTGTGAGGGTGTGGGTGTGAGGGGTGAGGGTGAAGGTGAAGGTGAAGGTGAGGGAGAAGAGGCGTCTCGTGCCCTCTGGGCTGCCCAGATCTGTATTCCTGAGAGCACAAGTAACCCAAAGGGTAGACTTTATCTCCCCGAGGTCATGTCTGCCAGGTGGGGGTCAGCCCAGTGGATGTCCAGGAGCCCCGAGGGGGCTGTTTTGAAACATCAGAACAAAATAGAGTTCCCCTAAGCTGCACTGGCTTTATGGGGCCATAAAAATGATAAAGAACCTCTGCTGATGAAGATGCTGATGTTGTACAGGCTGACTGTAAAGAACATGCCGGCCCTTGAACCCTGCACTGTAGCTGTGCCCTCACCCTCTGCCCAAGCAGTGACATGGATGCCCTCGGGTAAGGAGGATCTGGTTTCCAGCAGGAAACATGGCAAAATGCTGAATTCCAGGCCGTGCTCACAGTGATGCTCTGTCCCTCACAGGAGCTGGCACAGCACAGTGGTGGAGTGGCCATGTTCTCATGGGCAGCCTTGTCCTGGGTCCCAGTCTTACCTGGCCTGAGCAGCTCTTTTATTTCTGTGCAGGGAGTGACCAAGTCCATGAACAAATCTGTAGTGCCCACTGCTCACCCATTCCCAACTGCTTCCCTACACAGAGCAAATAAGGGGCTGGTGGTGGGAGATGTAGTGAGACCACCAGGGCTGGGCTTTCTGGTGTGGCACTGGTGAGGATGGATGAGGGGACACTTGGCCTTCCTGCCTGCCCGGGCATATCTGGTACCATCTCCAGCACCCCCATGTCATTTTCCTCCAGGCTCATTACCTGGAGCAGTGACCTCCATGCGGGTTCCCTCCTGCCCTGAGTGGCTCAGGCAAGGGACTGACTTGAATCAAGAACGGGATTGAGTGTGACAGTGAGTCTGGGTTTGGGTCCACCCCAAGCTGGGACATACCCAGCCCACCGTGGGAAGAAGGGGCAGCTGGAACTGCAAGTATGGGCTAGGCTGTCCCGTAGCCTCCAGGGAAAGCATCAGGCTCTAATTTGGCAACTGGGATCACACTGGATCTAAACCCAGAAGATTCGTGCTTTCCTGGCTGCACTATGGTTGAGAGCACAGCAGAGCTGTGATTTGAGGCTGCAGAGGGGTGTGCTGTCAGTTGGATGTGTCCTCATGGAACTCATCACAACAGAGAACAGCCCCTGAGACATGCAGAGCTGCTACTTTTCTTGACAAGGACACCAGAAGGGATCCTTGACCCCCCTGAAGGGTTGCCACGTGGGCTCCAGATATTTTGGAATTTAATCCATCATGAAAAGAGTGTCTTTCCAAAGTTGAGGAGTTTCTTGATTGCTTTGTTTGAAATGTGCCGCTGCTCTCCAAGAAGTGCAGACTTGGACTTCCTGACAGCCGTGATCTGGAGATGGCATCAGCTGGCCAGTGACTGTCACCAGAGTCCCCTGTGTCCTGGTGTGCACAGCCTGCTTGAGGGGACAGCAAGTCCTTGTGACATCCAGGGAGAGAGGAAGGATAAGGGGTGGAGTCGTGGGTCACATCCAAACCTCCTCTAAAGTAGGGAAGACTGTGGATCACTGCTGCTCTCTCCTGGATCTGGGTAATTACAGACATCTTGCAGGAGGAGATGCAGGTGATGACACATGTCCAGAGCAGCCCTGACTCGTCCTGCAGCTCCACACACTGCTCCAGGCCAGCAGCAGCTCTTCAGCCAGGAAGAAAACCGGGTCACTTTGGGAGCTGGATGAAACATCACCAAATCTGCGTCAATCCCACCTCATTCCAGGATGTAGAGAAGCCTCAGATCTATGCTCAAACAATTCTCTGCACCCAAACCCACCAGACTGCATCACTGCCTGAGCCAGAGGTGCCCAAGAATCCAAATTATGTGTGGCATGTCTGAGCAGGGAAGGGAAGGCCGGGAGCCCCTGGTACAGCCTGGGCTCACTGTCCCCCACAGTTTGAGTCCAGCTGTGTTCCAACAGCAGGACTCTGTGACCTGCAGGCCAGAGACTTCCCTGGCCCCCGCTGGCTTCAGCCACAACCCAAACCCCTCTCCAGATGCTGAATCCTGCTCCTCTGCAGCAAAGGGATGCACAGCTAGAGCGTGGAAGCTGGATCTAGCTTGGATAACCATGATCCACCCCAGCCTGGTTTGCCCAAATAATTTTCCTGCTCCTGCTACCACTGACCCCTGCGTGGGACCTGGGAAGGGACATCAAGGAGGGGGATGATTTCAACTGATGGTGAAACAGCAGAAGCACTCAATGAAGCCTTGATGCAGGCAGCAGCACCCCAGCCTGTCACTGCAGGGAGAGTCAGCTCCTGCCACGGTCGTTTGGCTCTAGCCTTACCTTGTGCTCTGCTGGGAACATGGAGCTCTGGCAACACACCAAGCCCTGGAGGACTCCACAGGGCCAACTGATCCCTGACCACATCCCTCCTGCAGCTTTGGCTGCTGTTCCCTCATTCCCATGTCATGCTGTAAGTGGGATGATGGCATCCTTATCCTGAACAGGTGGGAAGGAGTTTGCACTTCCCTGGCCCCCAGAGCTTGTCAGGAAGGCCCAGGCAGGGCACAGAGAAACCAGGGAGTCGCTGCAGAGTTTGCTGAAGGAATGAGTCTAGTGGGGTTGATGTAAGCTCTGAGCTAAAGCGCCCAGTGGGGAAAACAGGAGGGCTGGAGGTGCTGGGCTGGCTCTGAGAGCACCAGGCTGGAGCTGGGTGGCAGGAGCAGGAGTGCAGAGGGACACAGCCAGCTGTGGCACAGGAAAATGTCCCTGGGGCTGTTAGGGCACTGAGACCACAGTGTGTGAGTTTGGTCCTAATCTGTCTGCTGAGGCCGAACCTCAAATCCTGTGTCCAGCTCTGGGTCCCTCCTGACAAGAGAGACCTGGAGGGGCTGCAGCGTGTCCAGGGCAGGGAACGGAGCTGGGGAAGGGGCTGGAGCCCCAGGAGCAGCTGAGGGAGCTGGGAAAGGGGCTCAGCCTGGAGAAAAGGAGGCTCAGGGGGCCCTTCTGGCTCTGCACAACTCCCTGCCAGGAGGGGACAGCCGGGGAGGGTCGGGCTCTGCTCCCAGGGAACAGGGACAGGAGGAGAGGGAACGGCCTCAGGCTGGGCCAGGGGAGGCTCAGGGTAGATACTGGGAAAATTTCTTCCTGAAAAGGGCAGTCAGACACTGGCACAGCTGCCCAGGGCAGGGGTGGATCCCCATCCCTGGAGGGATTTAACAGCCCTGTGGATGTGGCACTGGGGACATGGGGCAGTGGTGGCCTTGGCAGTGCTGGGAGAATGGTCGGACTTGATGCTCTCAGAGGGCTTTTCCAACTTTAATGATTCTGTGATTCCATGAGTCTGCAGCAAGTCACAACTTCCATCTCCCAGGCAAAAGCCAGCTGCTTCCTGGCTTTGCCGAGTGGGAGCACGCAGGGCTCGATCAGCCCCTGCAGAGCCCAGGGTGTGCCAACACCCCCAGCCTGCCCGGGGGAGCGCTCCGGCTCCAGCAGCTCCAGAGGCTGGGGAGGGCCAAGGAGAGGGCAGACAGGATCACTCTGGCTTGGGGCTCTTCATCCCAGGGGTGCTGCTGCGTGCCAGCACTGCCTCTGCCATGGGAATGCTGGCATCATGGACAGCACCGAGCTGGGCGACCGGAGAAGCTGGTGGCAGGCTCCTCCCAGCACGGGGAGGATGGGGAGGGGCTCAGAGGGACTGAGCTCTGGAAGCTCCGCACTGAGGAGCCTCGTTGGAGCCCTGCGGCTCCTCTGCCTCCACGGCAAGGAAGGGAACGCTTCCCTCGCTCCCCCTGAGTGCTGCTGTGTGCCAGGAGCCACTTGGGGACCCCTCTCCGGTGTGCAGGGTGGGTGCTGTTTGTTTCTAAACCACTCCTTTTCCCACAGCATCTTCCCACAAGGAAACCCCAGGAGTGGCCAGCATGGGTCACCTCTAGGTGACAACTTCCAGGCCCCTCTCTAAAAACTTCTGACATTATTTGCTTTTTGGCATTTCATTTTTATTCATCTCAATCCATCTCTTCTTGGGTTTCAGTCACCAAACCAGCTGGTGTAGGTGGACACCAGGCTGGCACTGGTGCCTGCATGACCAGAGATGTCCACTGTCTGTCCTGTCCAGCAGTGGTCACAGTGAATCATGGAATGGTTTGGGTTGGAAGGGATCTTAAAGATCACCCAGTTCTTCTGATGAACAGCAAATCCTCATTTTCCTGGACAAATACAGCTGGCAAAAACTGAGATCAAGAAGGAGGAGTCTGTCCATGGAGAGGAAAGGATGCCAGGCAGATTCATCACAGGTGGGAAGAGGAAAGACAAGAACATACCTTAAATACTCTGGAAAAGCAAGATTTGACAGATCTGTGGTTTGAAGCCAATTCAGATGCCAAACCCTGATTTTCCATGCAGTGTTTCTAGAGCCTTGAAGCACCTGAATTATGTCTATGGAGAGGTTAGGAGAAAGTTTTGTGCTTCCTTAAATAACAGTTTTAACTGTAAATAGAAAATTTATTGCCAAGGCCTGATGGCTCCTGATTTTTGAGCACTGAGGTGTGACCTGCCTGTGCTGTCCTGGTGTCTGAGCTGTGCCTCTCCCATCAGTTTTGAGAATTCCCTTCAGAAATCCCAGCTGAGGGGCACAGATTGAAGGTACTGAGCATTTTTCAATCCAGTGAAGGAAAGACTTGATTGAGGATGTGACGTGATTGAGGACATGGAAGCAATCTTCCAAGGTCCAATTATTCCCTCAAGGTCATTGGGGAGCATAAAAAATAAGCGGCTTCATTTCACGCAGGAAAGGTTTGTGTTATCCAAACACTGCAATGGTGGCTGGAAATCCAGGACACAGAGTCATGGAATATCCTGAGTTAGAAGGGATCCACAAGGATCATCCAGTCCCACCCCTGGCCCTTCCCAGTCCCCCCAACATCCCCACCCTGGGCATCCCTGGCAGCGCTGTCCAAACTCTCCTGGAGCTCTGGCAGCCTCGGGGCCGTGCCCATTCCCTGGGCAGTGCCCGGCCAGCCCCAAGGCACCAGCCAAGGAAAAACTCCATCCCTTCCACATCAGTGTCCCACTCCCTCCCAGGAAAGCGGTCCCTTGAAGAGATGTTTCACTCCTGCAGCTGCCTCACTGCTCCCTCCCAGCCCAGGCTCTCCAACCACCCCGTTCCCATCGATTTGAAAGGGCAGCAACACCAGTGGGATTGAACTGGTTTATTGCTGTAAAAGGAGTTTTAACTTCCTAAAGTCTCTGCATGCTGGAAGCCGTGGCCGCAGCCGGGGCATGGCCTGCAGGAGGAGCTATCTGGACGTGTCTCTCGGTTGTTTTTTTGTCAGCAGCTCCCGCTCCTTCCGAGGGCTCCGCTTCATCCGCAGGCAAACGGGAGGTGGGACCTGGCACCTTCCCACTCCTGCGATCGAACGCTTCCAGGGATTTTTTAAATTGTTCGGCTGTCTTCTTCCTGCACGCCATCTTTCTCTCCTGTTCTTTCAAAAACTGCTGCCGTAATTGTTTGTAGAGACGACGAGTTTTCTTTTTTGCCTTGTCAAAGCTTTTTACCTTTGTGAGAGTAAACATAAGACCTTATTGCCACTCTCCTACCATGGAATAAAGAACTCCAAAGTGGTGCTTGTCTTCAGGAAGAGACAGATCCCACCACATCTCTCGCTATGGCCAAGGTGACCTCCAAGCAAAAAGCTCCAATATGCAGAATCACAGAATGGTTTGGGCTAGAAAGGACCTTAAAGCTCATCTTGCTTCAATCCACAGGGACACCTTCTACCAGACTAAGTTGCTCCAAGCCCCATCCAACCTGGCCTGGAACACTTCCAGGGATCCAGGGGCAGCCACAGTTCTGGGCACCCTGTGCCAGGGCCTGCCCACCCTCACAGGGAAGGATCTCTTCCCAATATCCCATCTGAACTTATTCTTTTGCAGGGTATCATTGGAACAATGTCTGAGTCCAGGTTAAGTCCATGGCCAATGATGCCTGTAGCTTATTCCAATCCACAGATGACCTGGAGATAGGATATGACAGCTGTGTCCTGGGGTTAGGGTGGAGGCACAACCATTCGTGTCAAAGGTGGCCCAAATCCAGCAATTGTCTCTCCCAACCATTGGAGAGAGCCTTGGCACCCGCTCCTGATCCAGCAGGCTGAAGACCTAAAGGCCTCCTTGTGCCACAGTGGGCTGTGAGCTTTGTCCCAGGGAAGAGGAAACCTCACCATCTCCTCCAGGAGCTGCAGCTCATGGGCACTGGTGAGGCTGCTGGAGGTGGGCAGGGGGTAGTCCAAGTCCAAGTCCCAATCTGCAGGGCTGCTCTGGGTGAGAAAGAGCTTTGTGTCAGAGGCCCACAGACCTGCTCCGAGTGTGAGGGGCCCCCAGCCCAGTGTGAGTGTTTCCCAGCCCAGGGTGAGTGTTTCCCAACCCAGGGTGAGTGTTTCCCAGCCCAGGGTGAGTGTCCCCCAGCCCAGGGTGAGTGTTTCCCAGCCCAGGGTGAGTGTTTCCCAGCCCCAGGATGGTGTGAGTGTTTCCCAGCCCCAGGATGGTGTGAGTGTCCCCCAGCCCCAGGATGGTGTGAGTGTTTCCCAGCCCCAGGATGGTGTGAGTGTCCCCCAGCCCCAGGATGGTGTGGGTGTCCCCCAGCCCTGCACCGAGGCCTGCCGATCTGCAGGCTCTGGGGTGGTACAAAGATGGTGACACGAGGCCGTGTTTGGCCCTGCTCCTCCATGACCCCTTGTCTCCACTGTGGTCAGTTGTTGTCATGGTGACCTTGACAGGCAGCCTGTCAGGAGTCACCTCCAAACTCTGCCTCAGTGACACGGTGGGCCCGACAGCTTCTTGTGCCCTTCACCCACTGCACCAGCACCATCCTCGATGTCTGCCTGGAGTAGTCACCAGGCTCCATCCCAACATGGAGCACCTGTGTCCCCATGATGGGACCCCCAGTGCATTTCCAGCAGCTGTGCTCGGTGACAGCCAGGGTGCACAGTGTGGGGACACACAAGGGTGAGTCAGTCCCTTGATGAAGCATCACTCCATGTCCCCTATGGGAACAGAACCATATTAATCATGGACTCGTGGAATCATGGAATGGTTTGGATTGAAAGGGACCTTACAGCTCATCCTGTTCCATCCCCTGCTATGGGCAGGGACACCTTCCACTATCCCAGAGTGGTCCAAACCCCATCCAGCTTGGCCTTGGACACTGCTGGGCATGGGGCAGCCACAGCCTCTCTGGGCACCCCGTGCCAGGACCTCCCCACCCTCACAGGGAACACTTTCTTCAAAATACCCAGTCTAAACCTCCTCTCCTTCAGTTTGAAGCCATTCTTCCTTGTCCTGTCCTTCCAGACTCTTGTCCAAAGTCTCTCTCCATCTTTCTTTCTCTGAAAGGCTGTAATTAGGTCACCCTAAAGCTTCTTCTCCAGACCAAGCTATCCCTATTCCCTCAGCCTTTCCTCACAGTAAAACTGCTCCATCCCTCTGATCATCTTGGTGCCTCCTCTGGACCTGCTCCAGCAGCTCCAGGTCCTTCCTGTGCTGGGCCCTAGGGCTGGTGGAGTCTCACCTGCCTGGGGCAGAGGTGCAGAATCCCCCCTCCCCTGCTGCCCACGCTGAGGGATCAGCCCAGCACACAGTGGCTTTATCCAAGGTCAAATCCTGCCATCCCAACATAGAGCCCAACAACAGCTCCTGGCAGCAGGGTCAGGCCAGTGCAAAGTTCAGCATCAGCAGGTCCGGATGCTCAGCTCTCCAGCCGGAATGGTGCTCTGTGTTTGTGGAAATGAAGTAGGAGAAACACTGCTGCTCTGAGTACAAACGAGCTGTTGTGACCCCTTGGCAAGAAATCTAGAGAAAGCCAGCAGCAGTTCTTCCAGATCCATGCTGGAGCACTGAAAATAAACTCACATCTGAGGAGCTGGAACATGAAGCCTGTACTGCTGAAAGTGCAGAGGATTTGAGATACCCAAGCGAGTAGTGAATTTTACTATTAATAAAATCAGCACAGTTTTCACATCTCATTTATACCAGGGCCTTGACAGGGACTCCGAGAGCACCACGTGCTCAGGGAGTGTTGTTTTATTCCAGCACAAAATGTGCTGCTGAGGCAGGACAGCAACTTGCTGTGAGTCAGGAGACTTGGAACGTCACCAACACTTGTTTTTCCTAACTGGGATACAGCTTTGGGTT
The DNA here is from genome assembly GCF_030490865.1 of Poecile atricapillus. NCBI lineage: Eukaryota > Metazoa > Chordata > Aves > Passeriformes > Paridae > Poecile > Poecile atricapillus. Next base: position 12,831,689 of record NC_081264.1, on the reverse strand, counting down.
TTGAGACAGCAACTCAAAGTCCCTTCATCTGCTGCCTTCCAGAGAGGGAAGGAAGAGCACAGGCTCCAGCATCTCTGGCTGGGAGAGACCCAAAGATCTTCCTCTTTCTCTTCCCCCACTTGATTGCCACAACTCTTTTTCAGGAGATGCCTTGGGAGATCCATGGTTATTGTCCCTGCCCATGGCAGGGTGTTGGAATGAGATGAACTTTAAGGTCCCTTCCAACCCAAATCATTCCATGTCTTTTGATTTGAGCAAGCTGATCCTTGATCGTGAAGAACCCCATTCCTTGGTGGGGTCCCACAGCCCCAGCAGATGTGAGGGGTTGGAGCCAGGAGGGGGGGTCAGGCTCTTTTCCCAGGGAACAAGAGATGGGACAAGGGAGATGGCCTCAAGTTGCACTAGGGGAAGTTTAGGTTGGGTATTAGAGAAAAATTATTCACAAAAAGGGTGGTAAGGCATTGGAATGGGCTGCACAGGGCCGTGGTGAAGAACCCATCCCTGTATATGTTCAAAAAATATGAGTATGTAGCACTTGGGGACATAGGTTAGTGCTGACCTTGCCAGTGCTGGGGAAACAGTTGGATGATCCTAGAGAGCATATCCAACCTTAACCACTCCATCTTTCTCAGATTCTAAGACTTTTAAGATGTCTTCAAGCTCCTGTGATTTCATCTTTTAGAAGCTTAACTACTCAGCCAAGAGCCTGCTCAGCGCAGGGCAGGGGCCTGTGACACAGAGAGCCAGCAGTGAAACCACAGTGAAACCAGCAGTGAAACCAGCAGTGAAACCACAGTGAAACCAGCAGTGAAACCAGCAGTGAAACCACAGTGAAACCAGCAGTGAAACCAGCAGTGAAACCAGCAGTGAAACCACAGTGAAACCACAGTGAAACCAGCAGTGAAACCAGCAGTGAAGCCACCAAATGGTTAAGGACAAAGCCTGGAGGGCATTTTTGGGTGCTGGAGCAGGGGCTGTGGGGTTGGAAGGGAGTCTGAGGAGTCATCCTGTCCATCTCCTGGCCTGCAGTCTCATTTGGACAGCTTCAAATGCTCTCAGCTCTCTGGGCTAGGCTGTCCTACAAGGAAAAAAACCTTCCTACATCTACCCTAAAAAAGGCTTTGCCACAATTCCAGATCCATAGCCAGGAAGTCCCTGACACTATTTAAGGCCTGGGATGTGGTAGGTTTGAGAACACAGCCCAGCAGATCGCAGAAGGATATAATTTCCTGGCTCAGGCTCCCCAGCTTAGCAAGTGTTTGTCCCTGCTGCAGATCCCAAATCCTTCTGTGCCAGTGCAGTGAGCTCCCGACGGGCCCCAGGGCAACAGTTAATCCCTGTCCTGACACAGACATCATTTCCACCCTGTGCTCCCAGGCACACAGTAAATCCACCCTGGATTTCCTCTCCCTTGTGTGGGCACATGCTGCTCCTGCTCCAGCGACATCCCAGCACATTCCATTGCCACTTCCAAGGAAGGGTTCAGCAGTGGTTCAGCAGCAGCTCCATGAAAAACTGTCTGGCCTGATGTTATAACTACACTGTCCCACTGGACACGGGTTTATTTCTCCCACTTGGACTCTCACACTTCACCTGCAGCTCCCTGATGGAGAGGGAGGGCCCTGGAGCAAGGGATGGAGGGACAGGACACAGGGAATGGCTTCCCACTGCCAGAGGGCAGGGATGGATGGGATATTGGGCAGGAATTGTTCCCCGGCAGGGTGGGCAGGCCCTGGCACAGGGTGCCCAGAGCAGCTGGGGCTGCCCCTGGATCCCTGGCAGTGCCCAAGGCCAGGCTGGACACTGGGGCTTGGAGCAGCCTGGGACAGTGGGAGGTGTCCCTGCCATGGCAGGGGGTGGGATGAGATGACCTTTAAGTTCCCTTCCCACCCAAACCATCTTGTGATTCCATGATTCTTTGTCAGCCAGCACATCCAAGCGTGTGCAGGTGCCGCCCATCCCTCAGAGCTGTGGCTTCTCCTCACAAGGGCCCATGTGAGAGCTGTGCCTGTTATTCCCTGCTCCACCTGGGCTGGTCCTGCCCTGTGCCAGGGGCTGCTCTCCAGGAAAGTTGTCCCATCTGCTCCCCTCCTGAAAAACCCCAGGGCTGGGATGCCTTTCCCTCGTCCAACTTGGCCGGAGCAGCACCGGACTCAGCCCATGGGCAGCTGTCAGTGTGGTGAGAAACCAAATCCTTCCTGGGGCCGGAGCAGAGGGATAACGGCAGGGCTGAGATCATGGCCTGGAATACTCGGAGAGGGTCACCACACCCAGCCACACCTCCTGCCACTGCTGGACTTTCCATGGGCAACACAACCCCCAATCCCAGCGGGAATGCTGCCCTTGGGACCCCCATGAGCAGCCCGGCCACTGTCACCACTGCACAGGGACACACACCGGCCACGCTCCCGGGAGCTGCAGGGCACCGGGAGCACCACAAGGCACCGAATCCAGGGTGGAAAAGGCAAAGCCACGGGTGGAGCCAGGATCCGGGCAGACCCAGTGCCAGCAAACGAGTCAGGGGGCTGGGATAGGCAGGGAGTCCCTGGGGCTGGGCTCCCGAGGCAGCGATGCTGCAGGTGGCCGGTTTGCAGGTTTGCAGGTTTGCAGGTCTCAGCCCTCCCTTCCAACACCCTCCGCTATGAAAAAGCCTCTGGAATGCGAGCGGAGAAAGCAAACAGGCTCCTGGCCAGAGCAGGGCCGATAACTGAGGGCCCTTTGTGTCCTTTTTGGGTGGGCACCTCTCCAGCCACACCTTGGCACAGCTGGGCACGCCCTCACCTTGGGAAGGAGCCGTTCCTCAGGTGCTGCTGCTGCTGGAAGCAGCCTCAAATCACTGCCCTAATAATGGGAAAAAATCGCTGTTTGGAAAAGAGGGCGGGAACCGGTGGGGATTTTCCAGGGGAAGTGGGGTTGTGTTTGTGTCTTCAAGTGAGTCACCGGGCTAGAGAGGGGAGGGACAAGCAACACATGGTGTGACTTTTGGGGCTGTCCTGTGCGAGGCAAGGAGCTGGACTCCATGATCCTTGTGGGTCCATTCCAACCCGGGATACTCCATGATTCCATGACTCAGGGGACAGGATGCTCCAGCGTCATGCCACCCCAGGGCAGGGCAAAGCTTCCAGCCCTTTTCCAGACATTTGTGGTCAGTGACTGCTCTCCCTGTCACTGCATCCCTCCCGTGTCCTGTGGATGTCCCAGTGCCAGCCCCGGGGCTTCCAAACCGCAGCTGTCTGCTGGAGCTGGAGGTGCTTCCAGCTGGAAGCTGGAATATCCTGAGGCATTTCTGTGCCTCAGTTTCCTATCCCTGCACTAGGTGATCCTCCCTTCCTTCCTTCTTGGCCAGGAGATCACTGGGAACCGAGGGTGGAGTACAACAAAAATAGAGCTTTATTTTGGGACAAGTGCAATCGGAGCTGGGTCCTTGGGCCCCGGCGTGGAGATACAAGTGTGGCAACAGCCACCACAGAGCCCAGCAGCGGTGCCAGGCACACACACACTGGGCTGTCCCTTTGCCACGGTCAGCATGTTCTGTGTCACAGCCCAGCACTGTCCTGGAGTGATGGCAGCTGGTCCAGGCTGCTCCCGTCCCCTCGGCTGGGCTCTCGCCATCTCTGCCACGGATGCCAGTCTGCAGCGAGCTGGGAGGGATGGGGACAGCTGTGGGGGCTGAGGGGCGTGCTGGGGAAAGAGACGACACTGGCAGCAGCACCGGCAGCCCCGTGGGATTGTCACAACACGGTGGGGATGGGACAGGAGGGGACACGCGCCTGCCCTGTCCTGGGCGTTCGGTTCAGCCACAAGAACCAAGTGTACACAGAGAGCCAGGGGCCACTCCAGCCAGCAGAGCTCAGTAGTGATTCACACACACACACACACACACACACACACACACACACACACACACACACACGGCTGTTTGCCCAGGTGAGACAGCAGCTGGATGCACAGAGGAGCTGTGCACACACAGCTGTGTATCCAGAGCCAGTCACTGGGTGTGCCCTGTGCACACACACAGGAACCTGCTCACCTGCACAGAGCCCCTGTGCACAGCGGTACCTGCCAGCAGCACACACCTGCACACACACACGGAGCTGTGCACAGCAGCACGTGTGTCACACAGACACTCAACTGTGGACAGTCTGTAGCAATGCACACGTGCCCACAAGCATGAGACCTGCTTGAACACACCAATGTGTGCAGCGTCACACACATCAACACACATGTCCCACACAGAGCCCTGCTCACACCTGCAGAGCCTGTGCACACCCACAAGCACAGAGCTGTGCTCAGACCCACTCACACCCGAGTGTGCAATTCGACACATGTACACACAGCAGTGCACACAGCAGTGCACACAACACATGCACATCAGCACGTCCATGTGCTCAGGGCTGTGCACACCAGCACACACAGACACTGCGCAAAGCAGGACATGCACACTCACATCAGGGCACACCAGAAAACACACGTGCACACAGCCATGCACACCAACACACACGTGTGCACCTCAGCACCTGTGTGTGCACCGAGCCCTGCACACCGGCACAGTCACACACACCGGCACACACCAGCACAGAGTCACACACACAGGCTCACACACACAGGAGCAGCATGTACAGGCTCACACACACAGGCTCACACACACAGGCACAGCGTGTGCAGGCTCACACACACAGACACGCACCAGCACAGCGTGTGCAGCTCACACACACACAGGAGCAGCGTGTGCAGACTCACACACACACAGGAGCAGTGTGTGCAGGCTCACACACACACAGGAGCAGCGTGTGCAGCTCACACACACACAGGAGCAGTGTGTGCAGCTCACACACACACAGGAGCAGCGTGTGCAGCTCACACACACACAGGAGCAGTGTGTGCAGCTCACACACACACAGGAGCAGTGTGTGCAGGCTCTCACACACACACACACACACACACACAGGAGCAGTGTGTGCAGGCTCACACACACACAGGAGCAGCGTGTGCAGCTCACACACACACAGGAGCAGTGTGTGCAGCTCACACACACACAGGAGCAGTGTGTGCAGGCTCTCACACACACACACACACACACACAGGAGCAGTGTGTGCAGGCTCACAGACACACACACACACAGGAGCAGCGTGTGCAGGCTCTCACACACACACACACACACACACAGAAGCAGTGTGTGCAGGCTCACACACACACACACACACAGGAGCAGTGTGTGCAGCTCACACACACAGGAGCAGTGTGTGCAGGCTCACACACACACACACACACACACACACAGGAGCAGTGTGTGCAGGCTCACACACACACACACACACACACACACAGGAGCAGTGTGTGCAGGCTCACACACACACACACACACAGGAGCAGTGTGTGCAGGCTCACACACACACAGGAGCAGCGTGTGCAGCTCACACACACACAGGAGCAGCGTGTGCAGCTCACACACACACAGGAGCAGTGTGTGCAGACTCACACACACACAGGAGCAGCATGTGCAGCTCACACACACACAGGAGCAGTGTGTGCAGCTCACACACACACAGGAGCAATGTGTGCAGCTCACACACACAGACACACACAGGAGCAGTGTGTGCAGCTCACACACACACACACACACACACAGGAGCAGTGTGTGCAGCTCACACACACACACACACACAGGAGCAGTGTGTGCAGCTCACACACACACACACACACACACACAGGAGCAGTGTGTGCAGGCTCACACACACACACACACACAGGAGCAGTGTGTGCAGGCTCACACACACACACACACACACACACACAGGAGCAGTGTGTGCAGGCTCACACACACCAGCACACATGTGCACAGCGTTCCCTAGAGCCCTCCTGGCCCCCAGCCCCCCGCGGGTCCCTACTCGTGCCGTGGGTGCCCACGCAGGCCCCAGCAGGCAGCCAGGAGCCGGGGCTGGTGGTACAGCACCATCCCGGCCAGCGTCAGCGCCACGCCGGCGTAGCCCAGCGCGCCCAGCTGCGTGCCGAACAGCAGCCACGACAGCAGCAAGTTGCCCACCACGGTGAGGCTGCCCAGGAGGTGCAGCGTGAGGGCCGAGGTGAGGGACAGGAGGCAGGAGGTGGCCAGGTTGTAGAGGACGGAGCCCAGGCAGCTGAGCAGGACGCAGCCCCAGAGCGCGGCGTCGGGGCGAAGGATGCCCTGCCACGAGGGGCCCAGCTCCAGCGCCACGGCCGCCCCGAACAGCAGCACGAAGCTGGGCAGGGATGTCAGGCCGAGCAGAGACAGCGCGTCCAGACGGTCCTCCTGCAGCAGCACACCTGGGGGGACAGGGGACAGTCAGTGGCACATCCCACGGGAACAGCCACCAACACGACACCGAGCAGTAAAGAAATCCCAAATGTCACTGGGAAGGGGAAAATGATGGGGGGCCGTTCCTTCCATGGGCCGGGGGTCCCAGTCTAGAGCGAAGCAGCAAAATCACAGACAAAGGACTATTTAAAGTCGGGGAGGGTATGTGTCATTACGGCAGGGTGGAGTCACCTCTCAAAGACGGGCACGCCCCACCACTGCCCCTCATTCCCTATTTATTCCCTGAAGAATTACATATGCATAGATGACACAATGCACTATACATATTCATTGTCTAACTCCTCCTGTTCTCGCCTCCTATGGCGATGAGCTTCACGCCCCTCTGGGCATGCTCAGTTCTTCTTTTGAAATGGGTCTGGGGTCCTTTTTAATGAAATCTTCTTCTTCGGGCTCGAACTTTTCAACTGTGCCCTTGGCACAGTTGGCAGCTCTCCTGCTCCTCTTGGGACACAGTTCAGATTTCTTGCCTGCAGGTGTGCCCACAGTTCCTTTCCACAATAGTCTATTTTTCTTGTCTCCTTCTACAAACACAACTTAGGACAAGTAAGTGATATAGGGTCTTAGTCTAATTAAGGTTTAATACAAGCAGGAAAATATATATATCCTTGGTCTATTCATTTCATCTTGGCAATCGCTATGTATTCCTTCTGCAAGCAGGTGTATAGCCTAACTACACCTAGTAATAATTAACTACTTACATTGCTCTTATCTCTTTCTTATTTTTCTTTCACCTTGAATTTCCTTAAGTTACTCTTATTCTAGTCAAAATCTTAATTTCCTAATTTTCTTCACTCAAGAGGTTCCCTGGTTTGGATGTGTCCCTGTTCAGGAGTCCTTCATTTCTGGGATTCCTTGGTTTAGGGGTGCCTTGTTTCAGGGGGTGCCCCACTCTGGGTGCCAGTGTTTGGGGTCAGAGTGCCACAGGGAGAGTTGCACAAGGCAGCTTTCCCAGCCTGGTTTGGAGCATTTGTCCCCGTGTCCCCCCCTCTGGGTCATCCGAGGACAGTGGGGACAGCAGGCACAGCAGGGCTGATGCCACACACAGACATGTCCCTGCCCTCCCCAGGGCCACTGTCCATGTCCCACCAGGGGTGGAAAGGTGGCAGGGCAGTGGCACAATGACGAGTGGTGTCCCTTGGGGAGCCACAGCACCCCAGTACAGCCACGGGGACCTTGGGGTGGGCACAGGGCCCCAAGCCAGAGCCCATCCCCACACTGCCCCAGTCACAGGCTCCGGAGGAAACGCTCCTTTCCCAGCCAAAAGCATTCCAGCTGGCTCCCTGCTGCCGTCCACCAAGGACACCATGGCCCGAGTGCCACCAGAGTCCCCAGGAAGGGGGGACTCACAGGGAGTCCAGCAGCCCATGGGGATGGGACAGCCTGGGTGACCCTGTGCCAAGCTAGGGCACTTCCACCACCCATGGCACAGAGACAGCACAGGGACACTAAAGGTGTCATCAATGACAAACTACAGTCCTGTCACCTCAGGGCCACAAGCACGACAGAGCCCTGAAAGAGGCAAGGGTGGCTGCGGGATGGCACCAGAAACAAGAGTGGGGAAGGGGTGGCACCAGGGCCAACAGGGACAGGGGGTGGCACCGGGGCTGGGGTGAAACTGGGAGCCAGGGTGCCACCACTGCTGGGGTGACGCCTCAGCCAGGGTGGGCAAGGAGTGTCCACAAAGGTGGCACCGGGGTGACACCAGCGATAGGGTGGGGTGGCATTAGGGCTGGGGTGACACCAGGGTGCAGAGTGGGCAGCAAAGCGAGCAGGGAGAACCCCGAGCAGGGGGTGGCACCGAGGTGACACCAGCACCTCTGCGCAGGGGCCGTGCCAGGGGCAGGCAGACATGCAGGACAGGGACAGGGACAAGCGGCACTTACTCTGCTGGATGGACTTGAGGGCGCGGAGCACGGTGGCGGCCAGGAGGAAGCCGCAGCCGGGCTGGGAGAAGCAGAGCCCGCCGGCGATGCTGCAGGCGGCCCCGGCACACACCGGCCCCATGGCCCAGAACTGCAGCGGGTGCGGCCGCCGGCCCCCCAGCACCCCCAGCACCAGCGTCACCAGCGGCGTGGTGGTGGCCACGGCCTGGGCCACGTCCAGCTGCACGTAGCTCAGGCCCAGGTTGCCCAGGGCCACGCTGGTGCAGAAGGTGAGGCTGAGCAGGTAGATCCTGGCGCGGGGCCGGGGGCCCGGTGCCCGTGCCCAGCCCAGCGGGTAACCCACGGCCACGCCGGACAGCATGTGCAGCGCCGACAGCAGCAGCGGGTAGCGGAACCCGTGCGCCGCGAAGATCCACTTGTTGAGGCCGGCCATGGTGGTGCCGGTGCCCAGCCAGGCCAGCACGCTGAGGGTGAGCGGCAGCGCCGGTCCCGGCCGATCCCCGCCCGCCTGGCCCGGGTCGGGCTTCCAGGGCCGCACGGTGCCCGCGCCCGCCGCGCTCATCGCGGCCTCATCGCCCCGCCGCGACGGCGGGCACATGGGCACCGGCTCCGCTGCCTCCGGCCGCCCCTCGCCGCTCTGCCCCGTCCTCCCGAGAGCCCCGCGATGGGTGCCGGAGGCGGCGGCGCTGGCGCGGTGGCGGCCGCGCTGTCCCCGCTCCCCGCGGTGGCGGCCGCGCTGTCCCCGCTCCCTGCGCGCTCGGGCCGGGGCTGCTGCCGGCGCTCAGCGCCGCGGTGCCGGGGCCATGTGCCGGGGAGGCGGCGACCGGGGCCAGCGCAAAGTTTGGTGATGGCGGGAGCGGAGGGCGGAGGCTCCTCCCGGCGAGGCCAGCGCGTCACTGCCGGGCGGGCGGGGCACGGCGGGCACCGGGAACACACCCGGCTCTCACCGACCTGCGCTGGCTCCCTGCGGACTGCGGGGCCGCCCCCAGGCCCCCGCCCGGCTCCCGGCCCCAAACCGCCTCTGCCCCGCTGATTTTGGGGACCGGATTAAACTCCCGGGGGAATCACGCAGATTTGGGCACACCCGTGGGTCCCCCTCGGGCAGCGCGGTCCCCTGGACCCCCTGGGACAGTGGGGGCTCAGTACCCCCCAGAGGGTTACAGAGGAGGAGGATCCCATCTCGCACCTTGCTGAGGATGAACAGCACCGACTCAGACTCCCCAAATCTTTGGCCGTCCCAAAAAGGCTTTGGACACCCCAAAAACGGCTGCTCCCAGCAGCTGCCTGCCCCATTCCCACGTGGGACCAGGACTGGAGGAGCTGCTGGTTTTGATGCTCTGGTCCCACTGCACCTGCAGGACACAGGGCATCGTGTGTGTCCCCTCCTCCTGCCCCTGGCAGATTTGGGGGGCTGGCCCACGGAAAGCAGGAGGCAGGCAGCCAGAAGGTTCTGTGCCACAGTGGGTGTTTCATTGCCATTACCCCCCACCCTCTACCACTCGCTGAGGCGCAGGATGAGGGTCTCCCCATCTTTGGGTTTGTAGTCAGCAATGCCTGTGGACAGAGGGGCAACGGCTTGGGGTGAGACAGCAGCCAAGGGGCTGTGGAGGACCTCTGCCACCTCCCCAGGAGCCCCCACCCACCACTCACCCATCTGCAGGGGGGTGTTGGGTGCAGTCAGGAGCTGCCAGTAGTTCCGCTTCTCCTGCCGGGCCTCCAGTCCCAGCACCTCGGTCAGGAAGGGGCCCTGGGGGGTGTCCTGGGTGTGGAACCTGGGGGTGGGACAGTGGGGTCAGGGGGGTGAGGGTCCAGCCTCGGCACTGCTGTACAGAGCTGCTCCCAGGGGAGCTGTGTGGTGGGAACCAGGGTGAGCCCGGTGCAGGGCACAGGTGCAGGACACACGGGCACCACAGCGTGACCCCCACGCACCTGAACTCACGGGGTTCCAGCGCAGCAGCCGCCTGCAGCACGCCCAGGAGGGAGGCGGCGGCGGGCACCAGTACGGGGCGGTCGTAGAGCTGGAGGTCGTAGCACCAGGGCAGGGGACACTCCACCACCAGCTGCACCGTCTTGTTCCCCGGCACCTCAGCCAGGGGCTCCATGTCCAGGGGGGTCAGCGTGTCTGCAGGAAGCCACCACAGCACCGGTGACACCCAGCCACTGTGGTGACACCAGCGCTAACTCCGTTGCCCCCGGCTCCCACCTGGCTCCTCCTGGCAGTGCATGGAGGCGATGTCCAGGTAGGAGTAGCCGTGCAGCACCGGCAGCACCTGGGCCATGGTGGCGGCGGTGCCAAAGGCTTCCAGGTTCTCCAGCAGTGCAGCCATGGCCTGGACAAACGCCGGCTCTGTCTGGCACGCACCTGTGGCCAGGAACACCTGGGACAGGGAGGGATGGAGGTGGTGGGAAGAGGAAGGAGCGTTGGTTACCTGGGCACTGCACTGCTGAGCATCACCTGCCCCGGGGCAGCTGCCCCTGCCTGGGCACCCACATCTACATCTGCACCCCACATCTACACCCCAGATCTGCACCTGCACCCCACATCTGCACCCCAGATCTGCAGCCTCACTTCCCGCCATGCCCATTGCCAGTGGCAGCCCTGATGTCCCCTCAGGTGACACCCACCTGCAGGGCCCATGGGGTGCTGTAGATGTTGCCGATGATGCCGTCAGGGCCCTGGGCCTCGGCCATGCTCCTGCTGGCCCCGTGTGCGGCTGCCCGGAGCTCGGCCGCCAGCTCGGTCCCCACCAACTTCCTCCGCTCCAGACAGGTGAAGGCCAGAGCCACCACGGCCTCGGTGTCTGCAGGGACACCCCGGTGTCACCCCGGGGTCACACACCGCCGGGGTGCCACCACCTGTGCCCGTGGGTCCTTACCCACAGCATTGCCACCGTGCCCGAGCCTTCCATGGTGCTGGGCCGCCAGGAGCCGCCGGATCACCTCCTCCCGCACCCGCTTGTGGTGCACACACAGCGCCAGCACGCCCAGCCCGTACTGGTAGTAACTGGTGAGGGGGTGGCCGTGCCGCCGGGAGCCTGGGGACAGCGGGCGGTGTCACCGGGGTGAGCCGGTGCCTCACAGCTGGACGTGCAGGCGGGAACCCGGCCCGCAGGGACGCTCTCACCTGTCCAGTCCTCCTCCAGGTGGTACTTGAGCCATGTCACCAGCGAGCGATGGGGACTGGGCGGGGGACAGGTGGCCTGCAGCCCCAGCAGGTACAGCGCCAGCCGCCCCGTCCGCGGGGGCTCCGCCGCGCTCCTGCAAGGCAGCGGTCACTGCCAGGACACCGCCAGGGCTGTCACCTGCCAGGACACCGCCAGGGCTGTCACCTGCCCCGAGGGGACCCCGGGACACCCACACGTACGTGCTGTGCTCAGCGTCCCACCGGGAGTGGCCGCGGGCCTGCAGGCTCCTGCGGGGACAGGGCGTCAGCGTGGGCCACAGGGGCGGCCCCAAAGAACCGAGGGGGACCCCCGGGACCCACCTGCCGTAGGGCTGCTGGAAGGTGTCCTGCAGGCGCTCCAGGTAGCGCTGCTCCAGGCGCGGGTCGTGCTCGCGGGCCAGGCGCAGGGCCAGGTACACGGCGGGGTCGGGGTCCCGGGCAGGGTCCCCCGCCAGCCCCAGCAGCCGCGCACTCAGCGCCCGCACGGCGCCCGCCGAGCCCTCCGGGGGCTCTGCCCGGCCCGGGAGAGGCAGCGCAGGTCAGGGGGAACGAGAGGGCCGAGACCCCCCCCCCCCAGCACGGCCCTGCAGCTCCACAGCCCCCCCAGAGCCGTGTGGGGCCGCGGTGGGGAGCGACCCCCGGCACCCACCCCTCCATGCACCCCAAAGCCTCCGCGTCCCCCCCACACCCCCTGAGCTCCGGATTTCCCACCAAAACAAAGAGGAAGGAACGAAGAGACGTGACATGGAGCAGGAGCACAGAGCACCCGAGGGGGTGGCAGGGGGCTGGGGTGACACCCCTGTCCCCAGGGACCCCTGGGGGGGCGGGCACGGGGCAGGGGAAGGGGTCACACGGGTTGGGTTGGGGGGAACTGAGCCCCGGAGAATTTGTCACCGAGGGCAGCCACGAGGCGCCGTCCGAGGCTCCGGAGATGGGGCTCATCGCCCCCAGAGCCGCTCCTCGGGGACCCCCCGAGCTCAGGGCGAGGCCCCGGCCAGGGGGGTCCGGGGCGGGTTTGGGGGCCGGAGCCGCACTCACCGCAGCACCGGGCGGGCAGGACCGCGGGCAGCAGCAGCAGCAGGACCAGCGGCAGCTCCATGCGGGAGCGGGACAGGGGACACGGGGGTGACAGCGCTCGGCACAGCCCCGGGAGCGGCAGGACGAGCCGGGCCGGGAGCGGGGACAGCACGGGAAGGTGTGGCGAGGGGCCGTTTCCGCACGCTGGGGCCGAGTCAGCACAAACGGGGCAGAACTTTGGCTGAGGAGCGGCCGAGGGGAGCGGGGGCAGCCCCGGACAGCCCGGGACACCCAGCCCGGGACACCCTGCCCGGGACACCCTGCCCGGGACAGCCTGACCCGAGGAGCCGCCGCTCGGGTCAACACCGGCGCTCACAGCCCGAAAATAAACACGGGTTGAAGCCCGGCCAAATCCGGCGCCCTTGGAAACGAGAATTCCCATGAATTGCCTCGAACGATTTAATGGAGAAAACGGAGACTGAGCGGCCTCACCCTGGAGCCGAGGGACACGGGGGGGGCACGAACCCCAAATGAACCCCCAAAGCCGGAGGGTCCTGAGCCCCAGGGGGTAAAACCGCCCCGCCGGGGGACCGTGGAGTCCTGAGGCACAAAAGCGAATCCCCGAGCCCAGAAGGGGATCCCGGGGCTCCGCTGGGGCTCGGTCCCGTCAGCCTGGGCTCCCCCGAGCAGGGGACCGGGACTGGGGAACCCCGGCCACCGAGACCCCCCCGTGCCCGGGAGTTCCCCAAACATCCGTCCCGCTGTGGGCCCCGCAGGCCGGGCACCCCCGGGCTGGTGCCTGCGGTCAGTGCTGAGGCTCCAGGGACCAATGGACGGCAGCGGGACCCGCGGGCTCGGGCAGCGACCGGAGGCCGTGATCTCGGCTGGGGGTCGGCAGCCGCCCCCCGCGCCTCGGTATATCCCGGCATGCCCCGCGTCACCGAGCCTCGGTATATCCCGGCATGCTCCGCGTCACTGAGCCTCGCTATATCCCGGCATGCCCCGCGTCACTGAGCCTCGGTATATCCCGGCATGCCCCGCGTCACTGAGCCTCGGTATATCCCGGCATGCCCCACGCCATCCATGCCTCGGTATATCCCGGCATGCCCCGCGCCATCCCTGCCTCGGTATATCCCGGCATGCCGTGCGCGGCACAGCAATATCCCAGTGTGCACTGCGCCTTAGGACCCCCCCCGCCGCCAGAGCTCTGGGCTGCCCGAGGCGCGCCTGACCGAGCCCCGTTCTGCCGCCTGTCCCGGCCCGCCCGCTCTCTGTGCCCGCTCTCTGTGCCCGCTCGCTGCTCTGCCCGCGCTGTTCCCGGTGTCCGCGCTGCCCTCGTGCTCAGAGCGGGCCCGCTCCGGTGTGTGCAGGCCGGCAGTAGGCGCAGGCAGGGCGCGGGCAGCTCGGGGTCCTGCGTTGGGCGGGCGCACGTGGCGGCGGCGGCGGCGGCGGGGCCATGGGCGGGCTGGAGAAGAAGAAGGTACCGAACCCTTCCCGGCCCCACGCTCCCGGGGCCTGTGCTCACCGCCCGGTGCCTTTTCGTGCCGTTCCTTCCCCCCTGCCCTCTCCGTGTCCCCCGGTGTCGGCCCGTGGCTGCTGCCCCCGTTGCGGTGCCGGTGACGCCCCTCCGGCAGTGTCGTGTCCCTGGTAGCGGTGCTCGCCCCCTCTCCCGGTTCCCGACTCCGCTCCTGCTCCCGCATTGCCCTCACTCGCTGCCCCCTTCCAGCCCCCCATCCCCCGGTTCCCGTTTCTGCTCCCTCTCCGTTCCCGGGGGTCCCGGTGGCCCCGGGGCGGTTCCGGGGTTCCCCTCAGCCCCCCCGAGCTTCCCCCGACGCCCTTGTCTCTCCCCAGTACGAGCGCGGAGCCGTCACCAACTACATCACCCGGAACCGGGCACGGAAGAAGCTGCAGCTGAGCCTGCCCGACTTCAGGTGCGCCCGGGACCCCCGGAACTCCCCGGACCCCCCTCCGGTGTCCCCCGCTCCCATCCCTCCGAACCTCCGGTCCCCCTGAGCTCCCCCGGTCCCCACCAGGGAAGCGATGGCAGATGGAGCCTATGGTGGGTGCGGGGGGTGGCCCCGGGTCTCCCTAAACCTCTCCCCTGGATCCTCGGTGCCTCTGAACTCCCTCCCAAACCCCCAGAACCCCCCCGGGACCCCTGAACTGCCCTCAGTGCCCTCCCCCCGATCCCCAAAACCCCCCGGGACCCCTGAACTGCCCTCAGTGCCCTCCCCCCGATCCCTAAAACCCCCCGGGACCCCTGAACTGCCCTCAGACCCCACAGCCCTCCTGCCCCCCTTGAGGCTCCCCATAACTCCTGAACTCTGCCCATCCAGACCCCGCTGATCGCCCCCAGCTCCCCTCAGGGGATCAGAGGGACTCAGGTCTGTGCTGGGTGTGTGGTGGCCCTCGGGGTGGCCTTTTCCCTCGGTGTCACTGGGCAGTGTCCTGTGTGTCCTGGGTTTCAGGGGTTTCCCCTCCAAGGGAAGGGTGTGAGGTGTCCCAGGGGACACAGGGGTGCCGTGGCCCCCCTCTCCCAGCCCTGTCCCTGTCCCCAGGCGCCTCTGCATCCTCAAGGGGATTTACCCCCACGAACCCAAGCACAAGAAGAAGGTGAACAAGGGCTCCACGGCCCCCAGGACCTTCTACCTGCTCAAGGACATCAAATTCCTGCTCCATGAGCCCATTGTCAACAAATTCCGGGAATACAAGGTATTTATCCCACCCAGGGGGCCCCTGGGGCTCGTCCTGTGCCACAGAGCTCCCATGTCCCCCTGTCCCCCCAGGTGTTTGTCCGGAAGCTCCGGAAGGCGTACGGGAAGAGCGAGTGGGGCACTGTAGAACGGCTGAAGGACAACAAACCCACCTACAAACTCGACCACATCGTCAAGGAGAGGTGAGGCAGCCCTGGCAGAGCCACCTGGAGCATCAACCTCTGGGGGCCTGCACAGGAGGGACCTGGAGCTGCTGGAGCCAGTCCAGAGGAGGCCACGGAGATGCTCCAAGGGCTGGAGCCAGGCTGGGAGAGCTGGGGGTGCTCACCTGGAGAGGAGAAGCTCCAGGGACACCTCAGAGCCCCTTCCAGGGCCTAATGGGGCTCCAGGAGAGCTGGAGAGGGACTGGGGACAAGGGATGGAGGGACAGGACACAGGGAATGGCTCCCACTGCCAGAGGACAGGGATGGATGGGATATTGGGCAGGAATTGTTCCCTGGCAGGGTGGGCAGGCCCTGGCACAGGGTGCCCAGAGCAGCTGGGGCTGCCCCTGGATCCCTTGCAGTGTCCAAGGCCAGGTTGGACATTGGGGCTTGGAGCAGCCTGGGACAGTGGGAGGTGTCCCTGCTCATGGCAGGGGTGGCACTGGGTGATCTGTAAGGTCCCTGCTACCCCAGACTGTCCTGGGATTCTTTGATCTTTCACCACATCCATCCCTCTTTGGGAATCCACCTCATACATAATTTCTAGAGGTTTTGATGGAATTTTGTGTTTCTGGGCTGGAGAAGAAGGAATGAGAGAGCAGGGAATGCTCAGCCATCCTGGGTGGCTCCAGGGGAACACAGGGAACTCTCCTGCCTCCCTGTGGGGCATTTTCCTCAGAGGGCTGGTGAAGGGTAAATGCTGCCAAAGCTTTGGTGTGTTTGCTGACAGTGAGAAAGGAGGGGGACACAGGAAACCCCATAAGCCTTATGGGTCCTTTCCTAAACCGGGATATTCCATCGTTCTCTGACTGGTTCTGCTGGGATGTGCCAGTGGATGCTCCCCAGTTCCCATTCCTTTCTCACTCAGGGTCTCCCCCAGCCCCAGCAGCTTTTGCAGGGCTCTGGGGCTGGGTGTGACCCCTCCCCCATGTCCCTCACCTGGGCACAGGTACC
This sequence comes from Poecile atricapillus, assembly GCF_030490865.1. NCBI lineage: Eukaryota > Metazoa > Chordata > Aves > Passeriformes > Paridae > Poecile > Poecile atricapillus. The sequence continues at coordinate 12,815,399 of NC_081264.1, read as the reverse complement.
CCACGTTCATCGACGCCCTGCGGGACCTGGACGATGCCCTGTCCATGTGTTTCCTGTTCTCCACCTTCCCCCGCACTGGCAAGTGCCACGTCCAGACCATCCAGCTGTGCCGGCGCCTGGCCGTGGAATTCCAGAACTACGTCATCGCCTCGCGCTCCCTGCGCAAGGTGGGGGCTGTGGGGAGCTGCCTTTGGCCACTGGGAGCCACTGGGACGTCAGATCACAAATCCCACTGGGATCTGGCGCTCCCTGAGGAGCCTCCTGCCGAGGGAAGGGGTGATAGTGACGGGGACACAGCGATCTTCCTCCTGCTTCCTCCCACTGAGCCTCTGCTCTGTCTGCCAGGTGTTCCTCTCCATCAAGGGCATCTACTACCAGGCAGAGGTGCTGGGGCAGCCGATCACCTGGATCACCCCCTACACCTTCGCCCATGACGTGAGTGCCTGGGACGAGCCTGGGGGATCTCCAGGGAAGGGCTGAGGGACTGGCCCCTGGCAGATGAGGCTGTGCCCAGCCTGTGGTGAGAGCACAGGGCCTGGCTGCAGAGGCACGTGGGGACACAGCCCTCTGTCACCTCGGGATCCCCCGGGGCTGCCTGTACCAGTCTCCGCAGTTCCCCGTGTCCTCAATCATCAACGCGCTTCTTTATCAGCCATTAAAGATTAACCTGCAGGAGCGACTGAAGTGGAGGGAGGGGATGAGTCAGATCTGCAGCCTCCCCAAGGGGATTCTGCTGTCTCCCCCAGGCAGCAGGGCAAGGGGAGGTCCCCACGGGGCTGGGACGGCTTCCCCTGAGCCTTGGCAGGAGGTCACAGGCACAGCAGGGCCCTCTCCATTCACTCACTGGATTTCTGGGGCTGGGCACGGTTGGGTTGAGGTTTTGTGGTTTTACGGTTCTGAATCATAGAACCGTGGAATGTTTTCAGTTGGAAGGAATCTTACACTCCATCCAATTCCACCCCTGCCATTGGACCAGGCTGCTCCAAGCCCCATCCAAGCTGGCCTTGAACACTTCAGGGATCCAGGGACAGCCACAATTTCCCTGGGCACCCTGTGCCAGGGCCTCATCATCCTCACAGGGAGGAATTCCTTCACAGTATTCCGTTTATTCCTGCCCTCTGTCAGGGGGAAGCCATTGCCCCTTGTCCTTGTCCAGCTCTGCTGTACCCTGTACTCTTCACCTTGAAGAGTTGGATGAAGTGTTCCATGAATCCAGGCATAGAGGGGTGGCAGCAGGACCCTGGGGGAATCCTGCAGAGTTCTCCCTGCCCAGAGTCAGGCAGTGGCTGTGGCATCTCTGCAATTGGGGCATGTTTAGGCTGGAGATCAGGAGAAGGTTCTTCCCCCAGAGGTGCTGGCACTGCCCAGGCCCCCCAGGGAATGGGCACAGCCCCGAGGCTGCCAGAGCTCCAGGAGTGTTTGGACAGCGCTGCCAGGGATGCCCAGGGTGGGGTTGTTGGGGGGTCTGGGCAGGGCAGGGGCTGGGTAGGAAAATCCTGTGGGTCCCTTCCTAAATGGGGATATTATGTGATCCTTCTCCCTGTGGGTGGGATGGGCCCCTGGAGAGGGAGGTCCTTTCATCCCTGTGTCCCCCCATCCCGTGTGCTGGCAGCACCCCACAGATGTGGATTACCGGGTCATGGCCACCTTCACCGAGTTCTACACCACCCTCCTGGGCTTCGTCAACTTCCGCCTCTACCACTCCCTGAACCTGCAGTACCCCCCCAAGGTGAGGCCACCACCCCGGGGTCACCAGGTCCCACCCTGGGGTGGCAGCAGCCCAGAGCGGTGGGAGGGAGGGTGGGAATGAGGGATTTTGGGGATCTCTGTTTTTGGGAGCTGCTTCCACACCCTTTTTCCTCCCCAGATTGACAGCCAGGCTGAGGATGAGCTGAAGCCTGCAGAGGGCAAGGAGTACGCAATGGATTCAGAGAGCTACCTGGAGGTGAGGGACACTGCTGGCACTGTGACCCATGGGGACACTGTGTGGCCATGGTGTCCTGCCCACAGCCCTCCTGGTATGGCACTGAAGGACAGAGGCACATCCCTGCAGGGTGGAGGGGGCTGATCCCAAACTCCCTGTTCGTGTAGGGCAGAGCTGGGCTCAGCCTCAGGCACCACTGGCCTCCCCCTGCATGGCCAGGGACCCTCTGAGTGCCTGGAGGAGGCTGAATTCTGTCCAGGCTCTGGCTCTTCTGGCCTCTTGCTCTGAGAAATCCCCTTCTCCCATGAGGCTGCCCCTTTTCCCACCCCTGGATGTGACTCTGTGTCCTCTCCCTGCAGAGGCTCTCAGCTCTGAGTGCCAGCCTGGCCCGGGTGGTGGCTCCAACCCACGAGGATGAGGTGGAGATTGATGAATTCCCAGTAGAGGGGGTAAGATCCTGGTGGGGGGCTCATCCCTGGCCTGGCTGAGGAGAGGGAATCCTGTCCTGTGCCCAGGCTGGCAGTTTGGGACAGCTCCTGAGAGCCCTCTTTGCCAAGGGGGGCTTGGCAAGGACTGTGTGTGAGGAGGAGGCTGAGGGCTTTGCTCTGAGCAGGAGACAGCAGAGCTGATGGACGCCAAGAAGAAGGAGCAGGAGGCTCTGGAGAAGCACAAGAAGCTCTTTGAGGGGCTGCGCTTCTTCCTCAACAGGGAGGTGCCCCGGGAGCCGCTGGCCTTCGTCATCCGGTGCGTGGTGGGCACGAGACCCTCGGCAGCCCTGGCCTCCCGCTCTGGCAGGACTTCTGGGACCCACCCACCTGATGTCCTGTGGGTGGGGTGACCCTGAGGCTCCCACCTGCCCCCCTGACTCCTCATGGCGTTGCCCACAGGTGCTTTGGTGGCCAGGTGTCCTGGGACAAGTCCCTGTGCATCGGTGCCACCTACGACGCCGCCGACCCGTCCATCACCCACCACATCATTGACCGGCCCCACGTGGACAAGCAGGTGGTTGGCAGGTGGGTGAGGCAGGGGGGCCCTCCCCACAACAGCCATCCCAGAGCTGTGCCATGGGCACCCGAGCCTGAGGTGGGACCCCTCTGCCTCGCCCAGGTACTACCTGCAGCCCCAGTGGGTTTTTGACTCGGTCAACGCCAAGCTGTGCCTGCCCGTGGCTGATTATTTCCCCGGGGTCCTGCTGCCCCCGCACCTCTCGCCCTTCGTGACGGAGAAGGAGGGTGACTACATCCCTCCTGAGAAGCTGAAGCTGCTGGCCCTGCAGAGGGGAGAGAATCCAGGTGCTGGGAGCCCTCAGAGGAGTTTGGGAGCTGGGCTGTGCCTGCTGCAGAGCATCCCAAGGGTAATGGTGGTGTGTCCTTGTAGATGAAGAGAGTGAAGAAGAGGAGGAGGAGGAAGTGGAAGAGGAAGGTGCCAATGACAAAGAAGAGGAGGAAGAGGAAGATGAGTCTGAAAAAGAAGAGGAGATGAAATTACAGAAGATGGAAGAGCAAAGGATGGAAGAGCAGAAGACTCAGAGCACTGAGAACAAAAAGGTGGGAGCCCATGGAGGCAGCTCTGGTGTCACTGTCCCTGCTGAGGGGTTGTCCCTGTCCTGGGACCACTGGGACACTCAGTCATGGAATGGTTTGGCTTGGGAGGGGCCTTAAAGCTTATTTTGCTCTGCCATGGGCAGGGACACCTCCCACTGCCCCAGGTTGCTCCAAGCCCTGTCCAGCCTGGCCTGGAACACTTCCAGGGGTGCTCCTGGCCCCACATTCAAGAGCTGCAGCTCCCGTCCCTGTCAGGGCCTGCTGCAGGTCCAGAGGGAGCTGTGGCTGTCCCTGCCTGCAGTGAATGGGCTGGAAATGCCTGTCCCTGTGGAAGGAGGGTGGGTTCCCGCTATCCTGAGCTCCCTGGCTCCCCACAGGTGCTTCCTGTGAAGGTGACAGCAGGGAAGGTGTGGGTGGAGGACAAGCAGCGCCTGGAGCAGGAGCAGCAGAGCGAGGAGAAGCGCTTGGCCATCATGATGATGAAGAAGAGGGAGAAGTACCTCTACAAGAAGATCATGTTCGGGAAGAAGCGCAAAATCCGCGAGGTACGGAGACTGGGCCCCTCACCTACATCCTGGGACGGGCTCTTCCCAAACCCACTTGTTCTTCCACTCCTCCCTGTCCCTGGTGAAGGTGTTGAGGTCCCTCCCAGTGTCCCCAGGCTGCCCCATGGTGGGCCAGAGCTCCCTGTGCCCCCTCAGGGCCGTGGCTCCTGCAGCCACTTTCCATATCCCATCCCTGATCCCAGTGCTGTGGGGTCCATCCTCCACGTGCAGCTGGAGCTTTGGTGGGATCAGGGGGCTGCAGCCCCTGTCCTGCTCTGACTGAGGGTCTCGGGGGTCTCTCCCCAGGCCAAAAAACTGGCTGAGAAGAGGAAAGCCCACGATGCAGCCCTCAAGGAGCAGAAGAAGAAGAGCAAGAAGGCGCGACAGGCGTGACCGGGCCAGGGGCTCCTGGATGCTTTTCCACTGCTACTTTTGGGTGGAAAACCCTTGGCTTTGCTCCTGGGATAGAAAGGCTGGGTTTGAAATGTATCCCATCTGTAAATAGACCTGCTGCTCTGCCGTTCCCTTGGTGCCCTCTGCGGAATCGGTGTTACAAGGACAGTTGTCTCCGTGCTAGTGCCACCTCTGCGTGAGGAAGAGGAGGCCAAGAGGAGCTCTGGGATGGTTCCGTGTGAATTTGCACAGCCCTGGGTGCTGGAGCCTGGCTCCCAGGAGCACCCCAGGGCAGAGGAGTGTGGAGCCCGGATCTGCTTCCCAGTATCCACACAGAACCATATTCCCTTGTATTTTTATTTTTAATTAAAGAAGGTGACGCTTTCCTGCTGGTGATTGTTGTCTGCTCTTCTGCCTGGGCAGGGGGGAGGCTTCCCTGTCAGGATGGATGTGGATGGATGTGGAGATCCATGGCTGATGCCAGGGTTGCTGATCCTGCTGGATGTGTTTGTGACATCAGCAGTGTTCTGTCAATCCTGGGTTTTCCCCCCAAAACACCTTGGAAACACTCCAGCTGGGGACAAGCTCATGGGGTTTATGGGCACACCTTTGCCCCCAAATGTGGTGAAGGCTGTGTCTCACTCTGAGGAATTTTTGGAGGACACCCCTGGCACTGCTGTGGGGACACAGAGAGGATAACAGGGAGTGACAGCCCCAAGAAGGGAGTGAGTTCAGATGGCAAACAGCTGGGAATAGCCAGCTCAAAGGACTTTCAGATTTTGTTTCCTTTCCTAGATTTTTTTTCCCAACTTTTTACATTTTTTTTTTTTTCTTTTCACCATTTCCATTCTCCCCTTTATTTTCCATTTTTCACAGTTTTCTCTTTTTTCATTTTTTCTGTCTTTTCCTTTTTCCTATTCTTATTTTTATTGTTTCATTTTTATTTATTTTTCCCCTTCACTCATTCCCCCTCTTTTGCTCCTTTCTCCCTCCCATTTTTTTCCCCGTTTCATTTTTTTTTTTTTTCTCCCCTTCCAGAGGCTTGGAAGGCTTTTCCCTTTTTTTTAATGTTTTTCTCCTTGCTTTCCCCTTCCATTCCCCTCTCCCAAGAGGAGCAGGAGTGATCCCCAGGGCCGGGGCTCCCCTCAAGGCGGGAGAACCTGAACAAGGCCTCAACCCCTGGGAGCCACCGGTTCCCACCCAACCCAAACAAACCAACCCCAGATCCAAACAAACCCCAGCTCCCAAAATCCCAGCTCCAAACAAACCCCAGCTCCCAAAATCCCGGCTCCAAACAAACCCCAGCTCCCCAAATCCCGGCTCCAAACAAACCCCAGCTCCCAAAATCCCAGCTCCAAACAAACCCCAGCTCCCAAAATCCGGGCTCTAAACAAGCAAACCCTGGTTCCAAGCAGGTGGCTCCAGGCCTCCCTCCCGAGGCCTGGCTGAGGGCCTGGGCCAGGCCGGTGCTGGTGGCCACAGGCCGCTCTGGCTCCCCGGGGCCTCTCTGCCTGATCAAGGTGTGTGTCCAGCCAAGTGTGACCCCTCGGTGTTACCTCCCCCTCAGCCTCCTCACCCAATCCCTCAGGATCCCCTGCTCCCCTGGGATCCGCGGCTCCGGCCATCATTTCAGTGAGTGCTGCTTTGTACCCCCACATCGGAGGGGATGAGCTGCTGGAGCCCTCCCGAGCACCCCCCGTGGGATGTGGGACATGGTGGGTGTGGGACATGGTGGGTGTGGGACATGGTGGATGTGGGACATGGTGGATGTGGGACATGGGGTGTTGTGGCTTCCCAGCTCCATCACATCCGTCCCCAGCCTGTCAGTGTTCCGTGGTTGAGTTGCCACATACTGGCCACTGCAGCTCTCTTGTGGCTGGAAACCCTTTACCCCTTCCCAAAAAACAGGAAACCTGGGAACACTGTGTGACCCATTCCAAAAAAAATAAAAGGTGGGGGGGAAATTGGAAAACCTTCGCAATCCATCCCCCGCAAAAAAACCACAGGGGAAGCCTGGAATCCCTTCATAACCCACCACCAAAAAGGGGAGAAACTTGGAAACCTTTTGTGACCATCCCAAAAAAGAGGTAGAAACCTGGAATTAGGAGAGGTATAGGCAGAGAAGGGGTGGGACAGTTCATTGCTCCCACACACCAGTTCCACAGCAAACGCTGTGACTGTGATTACTTGTCTTCACCCCTCCTCTTGCAATGATGATGACGATGACAGTGATCATCAGTGATGATGATGGAAACAGAGCTGTTCTGGCTTTTCCTGATCCTGGAGGGTTGTGCAGGGAACTGGTCCTGGTGAGGTCAGGCAGGATGGGGGCAGCTGCTAGAGATGAGGCAAGAGCTGCCAGCTCACTGCAAGGTGATGTCTGTAAATCCTGTGGGGTAAGCTCTGAACCCCAGACACTGATGGTGAGTCCCAGGCGTGGTCACCCCTTTTTTGGGGACCCAAGGCCGATATCACCCCCTTTAGGGACAGAGACCTGGATCTGAGGGCAGCAGGAAGAGGCTGGATCCAGGAGCACAAGAGCCCCTTTTTCACCCTGCCAAACGCAGGATGATGGACCAGCGACAGGGCTGAGCCCTCCCGGTGTGCCCAGGGCACCCTCTGGGCACCCAGTCGGCTGCCATGACTAGAGGAGGGTGGAAAGACTGGTGGCTCCATGGCTGCTCCACAGTTGTCACCCCAAGGTTGCATTTGCCAGAATATTGCTGTCATTAAGGCCATAAATCCATGGAAACATAGTGGGAGGAGGGAGGAAGGAGGGCGGGGAAGCTGTGGGAGAATGAAAAGGAGCTGATGGTGTGTGTCCAGGGTGCCCCGGGGAGCAGGAGGCTGGGACAGGGTGCGGGAGCGAGCTCCCCAAAGCCAGGTGAGCTCCGGCTGCGGGAGGTGATGGCCAGGCCATGAGCTGTCCCGTAGGACGAGGAGGAGGAGGACGATGGCTGGCGAGAAGTGGGTGCTACCGCCCAGGGCCAGCCGCCGTCCCCCGGGGCTGTGGGGCCCAGCCAGGCTGGTGGCGGGGAGCCGAGGGGCCGGCAGTGGGGCCAGCGGGGACAATGTCCCCGTTGAGGCCACGGTCGCAGATGGAGACAAACGTCCCCGTTGTTCCCGGCGCGGGCTGAATGGCTCCTCTGTGCCCCGGCAGTGGGTGGGGGCCGGGTGGCTCGCGGTGGCCGCAGGCACCCAGGGCCGGCCCCGGGGAACCGGGCAGTGCCCGGCCGCAGCCCCGCGTCCCCGGCCGGCCGCTCCCACTCCCGTCCCGTCCCCCCTTCCCAGGCCGGCGACCCAGGGCCGCGATCCCGGTGATGCCATAAACACCGCGGTGCAGTGGGGAGGCTTTGGAAAAGCCGGCGTTTGCGGGGTGCTGCCCGGGAAGAGCTTATTCCATGTCGGAGCAGCATCGGCACCCCCGCCCCGCTCCCCTGGCACCCCGCTCCGCGCAGGAGAGCAGAGGCACGGCCCAGCGCCAGCGGTGCAGGCAGAGGAAAAGGTGATGGATACTGGGGGCCTGGAGGGGTCGAGATGCTCGGGGGAGGTGGTGGGGTGCTTGGTAAGGGCTAAGGGGGCAGCGGGATGTTTGTTGGGTTGCTTGGGAGGCCGTGGAATGCTGGGGAGGGCAGCAGGATGATGAGGAGGTAGTGGGATGCCTGGAGGGTGTTGGGATGCTGGGGGCAGTGGGATGCTCAGGAAGCAGCTCTGTGGGGCAGGATGATGGGGGGAATTGTGTACACGTGGGGCACAGAGGCGATGGAGGGGTGAAGCACCATGCCTGTGTGGGATGGGGCCTGTGGAAAACCGTGTCCATGGATTTGTGGGATCAGGAGAAAGCAGGTGCATGCGCCCTGTGTATGGCAGGGCCTTGGCCCTAAAAACATTGATCCTGTGGAGAAAACCCAAAAGCGGACTCTGGGATGCCCCCAGGGAGATGGGGAGCTGCTGGGCACAGAGATGGGGCTGCAGAGCTGCGTTGCCTGGCCTGGCCCGGGGGTAACTGGAGGAAATGGCGGGGGCAGGGGTGTGCTCCAGCTGGGCATCTCTGCCAGCTGGTGCCACAGCCCCCCCAGCCGTGGGAGCCTCAGGAGAACACCCAGCGCACCACGTTTCTCCTAACGAGCTATTAATAATTAAGCTGCTCACTGAAGGCAAAGTCAATAGAGTATTTGGCCGGGGAGTACTTGCCAGAACCACCCCAGGGAGGCAGACAGGGTGGAGCAAGGCATCTCCTTGGCATTCCAGAGCTCCGGAATGGAGTGCTGTGTGGTCCTGGGGGCCTGGTGGGGTCCCATAGGGATCTGTCAGCATCCATTGGGACCCATCTGGACTCACTGGGATCCCCTGAGACTCATCAGAGGGGTTCATGGTGCCATTTCACTCACTCCTATGGAGCTGGTGCCAGCTCCGCTCCTGCCTGGCAGCACCAACAAAAGTGTGTCCCTCCAGCCCTCTTCAGTGGCTTTTCCAGGTGGTGACTGTGATAAAATCACAGCCACCGTGTAAAACCGAACTCAGCTGCTCCTGGGCACATGGAGCCCTGTGGCATTCCAACCCACACGGTGGTTTTGGGATGTAGTCAGAGCCACCTGCTCCCCCCCTGCTGACACCGTGCACCCCCACACCCATGTGAAAGCCACTCGGGAAGGGGCTGGATGCACCAGCCCTGCCTGATCCAGTGGTCCTGGCTCCAGGAGAAGTGGTGGGGACTTGGATGAGCTTTTCGGGTGCTCCAGGTGCCCTCTCGCAGCTCCCCCCCTGTCCGCGGCGCTGTGCCCAGCGCCCGGCCGCAGCCCGGGGCTCCGGTTGCATTTTCCATTCATTATTCATCGAGCTGGAAATCTCGGCAGCACGAGGCGATCCGAGCCGGGGGGGCCGGAGCGGGGGAGCGGCGGCAGCAGCGGCACCCCGGGATCGCCGCGGTGCTGGGGGTGAGCCGGGAACGGGGGGGCTTTGCCTCGGGGGCCGGGGGAGAGCGATGTGCCGGGCTGAGATTTCATCCTGCCGGAGTTGCCGCGGGAGCTCTGAGGAGCTGAGGGGGTGATGCGAGGAGGGGATGGGAGCCCGGGGGTATTTCTGGGGGTGTTGTTCAGTGGGAGCGCAGCCAGCCTTGGCCGAAGGATTCCGGAGGATGTGGAGCATCGGGAGCATCGGGAGCTGGGGCAGGCAGGCGATGCTGCTCCCTCCGCTAAATGGGGGTGCAGGGCCGGGGGTGTCAGCCCCCAGCTCGGGGGGGCTCCCGGGCACGGAGCTGTGCTGTGGAGGGCTGCGGTCACGGGTGCCGTGTCCCCGTGTCCCCGTGTCCCCGTGTCCCCGTGTCCTGCCGCAGGGGACAGCCTTGCTGCAATGCGGTGTCACAGTGAGGGTGACCCCCGTGTCCCGGGAGGAGGGAAGGGACAGGGATGGGGGCCACGGGGGGAGCGCTAGGGAGGGGGCAGGAGGCACAGGGGCTCTGTGTGTGTGTGCACACGTGTGTGTATGGGCACGACTGATGTGTGTGCACATTTTGTGTGCACCTGAGTGTGTGTGTATACGAACATGCATTGATGTGTGTGTGTCCTGGTGCACACACGAGCACACGAGGGGATGGGGTGTGTGCCCCTGTGTACCCTGTGTGTGTTCTTGTGTGTTTGGGGGTGTCTGTGTGTTTGGGGGTGTCTGTGTGTGCCCTCTGTGTGTTCTGTGTGTATGTACATGTGTGTGTGTGTGTGTGTGTGTTTGGGGGTGTCTGTGTGTTCTGTGTGTTTGGGGGTGTCTGTGTGTTCTGTGTGTTTGGGGGTGTCTGTGTGTGCCCTGTGTGTGTGTGTGTGTGTGTGTGTGTGTGTGTTTGGGGGTGTCTGTGTGTTTGGGGGTGTCTGTGTGTGCCCTGTGTGTGTGTGTGTGTTTGGGGGGGGGGTGTGTGTGTGTTTGGGGGTGTCTGTGTGTGCCCTCTGTGTGGTGTGTGTGTTTGGGGGGGGGGTGTGTGTTTGGGGGTGTCTGTGTGTGCCCTGTGTGTGTGTGTGTGTTTGGGGGGGGGGGGGGTGTGTGTTTGGGGGTGTCTGTGTGTTCTGTGTGTTTGAGGGTGTCTGTGTGTGCCCTGTGTGTGTGTGTGTGTATGTTCTGTGTGTTGCCATCCTGCCTGCACCCCTCTGTCCCCAGATCTGTTCCTGGCCCCCACCCTGGGCCAGCCTGAGCTGTCACAGCCAGAGGGGCCCCCTGAGCCCCCCACTGCTGCTGGCAGGGCTGGAGGGGCCACACTGGGAGGGTATTGCAGCACACAGACCACCCTGAGCTGCTGCAGCTCCTGCTCTGACCTGGAGATTTTCCTTGGAAAATGGATCCCAGTGCCCTCAGGGAGCTCCTGCCGGTGCTGCTGGTGTCCCAGTGGATATTGGTCACTCTGTCCCTCAGTTGCCCACTCTGCCCCTGGGCTGTCCATAGCCCAGCTCCCCCTTCCCCCAGTCCCAGCCCTGCGTCCTCTCCCGCCAGGCCTGGGAGTCACTCAGTTTTCCCAAGGCGGGCAAAGGTTGGCTGGATGGGCAGGGCCGCTGGGGCTGGGCCATGGATCTGCTGTGCCCATGGCTGTGTCATGCCAGGCGCCAGTGAGATGCTTGTCTAGGAATTGCCATGCCCATGAAATGTCCACGTGCCTCGTTCAAGCCACACACCCCCGAGTCCCCACGTCCCTGGCACCAAGGTCTCTCTTCTCCGGCTGCAGGTGACCAGGATGCTGTGGCATGGGAAGCCCTGGAGGTCCATGTGCAAGGGGCTGGTCCTGGGGACCCTCCTGACCAGCTTCATGTTGCTGCTCTACTCCTACGCCGTCCCCCCGCTGCAAGTCAGCGTCACTGAGTGAGTCTGGGGTCCCTGCGTGTCCCTCCCACTGCAGCTCGGCCTCCCTGTTCCACACAGGAACCCCCAACTGGAGATGGGGGACATGGAGATGGCCCTGGGGCTTTCCAGGCCCTGGTGGCTTCACCCCAAGATGTCCCCTTCCTGCTGGAGGCTGCACCCTGTCCCACAGCCAGGGGGGAGGTGGCTGCCAATTCCCCATGGGGCTGGGGACACACCCTGGGGCACTCACTGCTCCTGGGTGGAGAGGAGAGGGAGAGGGAGAGGAAGAGGGAGAGGGAGAGGAGAGGACTCAAGTCTCTGGTTCTTTCACTGCCAGAGCTCTGCAGTGCTCAGCTCCTGGCCATGACACCTGTGATGAAATTAATCTCCAAGCTTGAAAACAAGGTTCACGTGCCTCACAATCCTGGTGCTGTTGGATGGGATCCTTATCAAGGATCAGTTTGGCGAGTTCATTACAGGTGTCCAAAGTCACTCGACTGTGTGGGCTCTGCGTGCTGCCCCAGGCAGCTCAGATAATGTCCCATGTGTCCTCGTGTGCTCCTCCAGGGCCCATGAACTCATCTGTGGGGCCAGGCTCTGGAATTATTTCCCTCTTTGCTGGGGGCTGGATGCTTCATGGATCCCACAACGTGTTGAGGGGTCCCAGACCTCCACAGATCCCATGAGAGGTTTGTGACTCCTGTAAGGGGTTGAGAGCTCCCAGACCTCCTCCATGGATCCCATGAGGAGTTAGTGACTCTTGTAAGGGGTTGAGAGGTCCCTGGCCTCCTCCATGGACCCTACAAACAGCTGAAAGCTCCAGGCCTCCTCCATAGATCCTACAGAGGGTTGAGAGCTCTCATACCCCATAAAAATGATGTCAGCTCCTCTCCATGGATTTGTGAGGATGGAGAGCTCCCCTTAATGCACTTTTTGGCATCACTTCCACCAGGACCACCATGGCCATGCCCATGGAGACCCTCTGCTCTATTTCCATTTCCAGCACCTATTCCCATTTCCAGAACCCATTCCCAGGTCCAACACCTGTCCCCAGGTCCAACACCCATTTCCAGGGTCAGCATATATTCCCAAGGTCCAGCACCTATTCCCAGGTCCAGAACCCATCCCCAGATCCAGCTCCTCCAGCACAGATTATCCCTAAGCCTTCAAAGTGCCACTGCCATTCTCACCATGGTGCTCCACCTCTTCTGTCACCCAGGATCCCCGTCCCCTTCTCCTGCTCCTCCCACCTGTCCCCCGTCCAGGCTCTGTCCCCATCCAACGGCACGGGCAGCACCTCGGGGTGGAGCTGCCGGCCCAAGCTCAATGTCATGTTCATGAAGACCCACAAGACCGCCAGCAGCACCATCCTCAACATCCTCTTCCGCTTCGGGGAGAAGCATCGCCTGAAATTCGCCTTCCCCAATGGCCGCAACGACTTCTACTACCCGTCCTTCTTCGAGCGCAGCCAGGTGCAGCACTACCGGCCCGGGGTGTGCTTCAACATCATCTGCAACCACATGCGCTTCCACTACGAGGAGGTGCGCAAGCTCCTGCCGCCCGACACCACCTTTGTCACGGTGCTGCGGGACCCCGCGTACCTCTTCGAGTCCTCCTTCCACTACTTTGGTCCCATCATCCCCCTCACCTGGAAGATCACAGGGGAGGATAAGCTGGACGAGTTCCTCCGGGACCCCCAGCACTACTACGACCCCAATGGGTTCAATGCTCACTACCTCCAAAACCTCCTGTTCTTCGACTTTGGCTACGACAGCAGCATGGACGCCAACAGCCCGCTGGTGGAGGAGCACATCCAGGAGATCGACCGCCGCTTCCACCTCGTCATGTTGCTCGAGTACTTTGATGAGTCGCTGGTGCTGCTCAAGGACCTGCTGTGTTGGCAGCTGGAGGACGTCCTCTACTTCAAGCTCAACGCCCGCAAGGGCTCCACTGTGTCCCGCTTGACCCCTGAGCTGTACGAGCAGGCGACCGCCTGGAACCTCATCGACGCCAAGCTCTACCGCTACTTCAATGCCACCTTTTGGCGCAAGGTGGAGGCCTACGGGAGGGAGAGGATGGCCAGGGATGTGGCCGAGCTGCAGAGGGAGAACGAGAAGATGACCAGCATCTGCATTGATGGGGGACATGCCGTGGATGCCAGTGCCATCCAGGAGTCCTCCATGCAGCCCTGGCAGCCCCTGGGGGAGAAGACCATCCTGGGGTACAACTTGAAGAAGAAGATCAGCAAGAAGCACCAGAAGCTGTGCCGCAAAATGCTGACGCCCGAAATCCAGTACCTGACTGACCTGGGGGCCAACCTCTGGATCACCAAGCTGTGGAGCCACGTGCGGGACTTCCTCAAGTGGTAGGGGCTGGCAGGTGCCCCACTTCCCTGGGGAAGAACCAGGTGCTTTTGTTTTTCTTACTTATGGTTCTCTTGGTTTGGAACTGGCTGGAGGCTCTGAAGCCTGGGAACTTTTGGGGAGATCCTCCATCACCTTCCTGCAGAGCCCCAGTGTGGGCAGGAGAGCGGAGACTCTGCCCCCATCAGCAAGGTCAAGAACTGGGGGCTCAGGGGTGGTGTTTTCCTGCAGGATCCACTTCTTCCTTCCCCACGGAAAAGCTGGAGGAATAATTTATGAAGGAGGTGGCCTTGTCACAGCAGGAGCAGGACATCCATCACCAGGTTGCTGGGTGTGCTGGGACAGCAGTGGTAGAGGGTCTCCTTTGCCTGGGGTGGGCAGAGATGCCCACAGGGAACCCAACCCTCCAGGGGCTCCTCAGATCACCCTGCTGAGCCCTGCTTTGGGGTGTGGGAATGACAGAACCTGCTGCAGTGCCTCAGCCCGTGGGTGTGATGAGTGCAGCAGGTTTTCAGCCCACCCACAGCCTTCACTCCATGCCAGGCTGTGACCTGGAGCCACACGGAGCCATTTGGAGATTGGAAAACCCACCCCAAAAGTCCCGGCCTTTATCAACAGGTCCCTGTGGCAAAGGGCACCCCCTCCATGCCCCCCATCATCCCAGTTAGAGGGCCCCATGGCCCTGGTCCCCACAGGGGACATCCCAAAAGGCCAACAGGGTCTGGTGACAACTGGCATGGGGAGGAGATGGGAGTGGGTGCAGTGGGACTGTCCCCGTGATGCCATCCTGAGCACGGTGGGGATGCTGAAGGCAGGGGCCATCCCCAGTCCCCACCCTGCCTCGGGGACAAACCTCGTGCATCCCAGCTGGGCTGGATGACACCGGTGACACCACATCCCACCGAGAGTAGCCCTAGCTGGGCAAAGAGGTGGCACCTGTGGCTGAGCCACCCCCCAGCAAAGGGACCTCCTTGTGCCCCCACCTGTGTTCAGCTCCTTCTGTAAAGACCAGAAATAAAAAAAAGCAATTTACTTTTGTAATATAATTGTGTATTTGGTAGTTTTTGACGTAAGGATGGTCCAGCTGGTCTCCAGCCATCTCCTTCTTCTCCGGGATGGGATGGATGGGGTGAGGATGTTCTCACAGGCACAGCAGGATGCTCAGCCGGTCCCTGCTCCTTCTGGGAGCTCTCCAGGGTCCTGGCACCACTGTCCCCATCAGTCCTGGGGCTGGGGGGGGGGCCCGTGTCCCCCAGGAAGTGCTGAGGAATGAGACCCTCAGTGAGTGGGATGCCTGGGTCTGTCCCCTATGTCCCTGCTGGGTGCTGCTGGGGTACAGCCCCATGGTGTGCAGGTGCCCCCAGGAAGGTCTGCTGGCTTCACAGGGACACCAGAGCCACGGGACCAGCCATCACTGGTGACACAAACCACTCGAGCCACCGCATTCCGGCTCTGCTGCTGATGGGGAGCACACAGTTTCAGGGGTGGCCATGGGACTTGCAATGGGACTTCTCCACCCTCCCTGTCCCTCGGTGCCCAGGCCACCAGGTCAGCCCACTCAGAGGAGGTCTGTGGTGGGGTGTTGGGGCTGTGATGGGGACACCTGAGACAGGCAGGACCCAGGGACACAAACACTTCACCTTCAGGTCTCTGTCCTGGCTGTGACCAAAGTGCTGCTCGCAGGTGGGCTCCCTCTCCAGCAGAGCTGTGATGGGACAAGGAGGGATGCTGGGGACTGGGACTCTCTGGTGGGACTGGGATCAGCCATGGGATCATGACAGTGCTGGGGTCAAAACTGTGGTGGGCTTAGGAACCATGGGGTGGGACCAGGGACATCCAAGGGACCAAGGCTGAGTGATGGGACCAAGCCATGAGGTGAACTGGGATCAGGGCAAAGTGGTTGGATCAGGACCACGTGCAGGAGTAAAAGGATATAGTGGGAGCAGCACCATGCACAGGACCAGGACATGGTGGGCACGGGACCTTGCTGAGGACCAGGACCACAACAGTGACATGGGAGGCCCAGCATCACACCTGGGAACAGGACTGACTGGTGAGTATGGGACCAGGACTTACTGGTGGGTATGGGATCAGGACCACCTGCAGGACCAGTCTGAGTGGTGGCACTGGGACTGTGGGATGGAACGGGGACTGGAAGATGGGCACAAGCTCTTGTGGTGGGACTGGGAAGGTGTAAGGGGTAGGACCAGCCCCAGGTGTGGGGCTGTTGATGGCTGCAGAGTCCAAGCAAAGCCCCCAACTCCATCAGTGCCAGCTGGGGCCCATTGACACCCAGCCCCAAGCCCTTAAAGACCCCCAGCTGTTGGGGGGATGCTGCTCACTGGGGATGGAGCTGTGCTTGTTGCTGCTGCTGCTGCTGTGTGGGGCTGTGCTGGGGGTGCCAGGTGAGTGGGGCTGGGATCCCCCTTCAGTTCTCCCACTGGTTGTACTGGGGGGAGGTGGATGGTGGGTGCCCTTTGCTTTGCCTGCTGCTGGCTCCTGACAGTCACCTGGGAGCTGTTCTGGCTTTAGCCTTCCTAAAATGTTCCCAGGCTCTGAGGGTTGGGGCAAGAGGCTGCCAGGAGCTCCCCCAAGGTCCCAGCAGGGCTGGTGGGACCGGTTTGGGGTGGGGGGATCAGAGGCACTGGTGGGGTCTGTGGCTGCTGACCGTGGTGTCCCACCCCATGAGCAGCTCCTGGTCTGTCCCCAGCCCTGGGCAGGGTCAGGGTGCTGGGAAGGCTCCTGGTGTATTCCTGTAGTGCTGGGGACAGAGGAGCCCCTGATGTGCTCCTGAGTGCTCTCCTTGCCTTTGTGCTGCTGCCACCTGTCCCCAACAAGTCCTGGGGACACCTGAGGATGTGGATGTCCTTGCTGTGTTTGGAACATGCTCAACCCTCCCCTTGCAGGGACCACCATGGCTCCAGTTGCCTCAGAGCCCCCTGGTCACACGGTGACAGCTCCAGCAATGTCCTCAGGAATGGGGACAGGGAAGGTTCCTGCTCACCCCCACTCTGAGGACCCCATCATGAACTTCACCTTGAGGCTCCTGGATGGTGAGTGCTTGGGGGTGCTGCAGGAAAAAGCTGAGGGTTGAGACCATGGGGTGGGTCCAGCCAAGACCCTTGGGCTCAGCCAGCAGCAGGCAGTGCCTTCTCCTGGCTGGCATTAGGACCACCAGGAGAGGTGGCTGTCCCTGGCTGTCCCTGCAGGAACTCCCCCTTGTGCAGGGTGCTGGGCTTGGAGATGTTCCCAGTCCTGTGCCTGATACCACAATGGGGTTTGGGGGTCAGCTCTGCCCCTGATGGGTGACATGGTCCCTCTCAGCTCCATGGGCGGCCCAGGAAGGTGCTGTAGCTCTGGAGAGCAGGGAAGGCAGGCCTGGGGGGCAGAGCCAGGACAGGGGATGGGCTCTGGAAGGGGAAAGTTGTAGGGATGAGGGCCAAGACACCGGTGGTCTGGGATGTGTCTGGTGCCCCCAGCTCTGGTGGGATAGGTTTGGGGGTGTCACACTAAACACACACTTCTCAGAGGACTCCAGTGCCACTCCAGAGAAGCTGCCAGTGCTCAGCCCCGGCTCTATGATCCACCTGGAAGCCAGTGTCCGCTTCAGTCCCAGCATCTCCATGAAGATCCATGTGGATCAGTGCTACAGGACCACCACGGAGCAGCCAGGACACTCCAGGAGGGTCCCCATGGTGGTGAACAGCCATGGGTCAGTGCTGGTGGGACAGGAAGTAGGGGCTCCTTCTCCAGCTACCCTGGAGTCCTGTAGGACCTCCTGCTGGAAAGGGATGTCCAGGGTCTGGAGACAGCTCTGGAATGTCCTTTGTCACTCTCCTACCATAGATGCCTGCACGGGGAGAAGCTGGGGAATGTGTCTGTCCAGCACCAGAGGGGGGAATCTGTCCTCCAGCTCTCCATCCTGGCCCCCACACTGGAGGGTGAGGCTGAGGAAGAGCAGGTGAGGTGGGGATGGTGCCCTTGGTGGTGGAATGGAGGTCCCAGGGAGGGGGATGACCTGGGTGTCCCAAACCACTGCTCATCCTGAGACAGGCTGGGGTGGCCCCAGCCCCACGAGGTTGTGTGGAAGGAGAGCAGGGTCCCTGAGGAAGGACATGGTGTCTCAGCAGGTCTACGTGCACTGCCTGCTGATGGCATGGGGACAAGGACATGCCACCAGGACCTGCTTCTACAGCCACACCATGGCCAGGTATGCTGGGTGCCCGGGGACACGAGCCCCCCATGGGTGTGCTGGGGGCGGAACCCACCTCTGGGAAGACCAAGTCACCCCACTGTGGTCTGGATGTCACCTCTTATTCAATGGCAGCTGGTGGCATCACCCCAGGTCCCAGCTCCCTCATGCTGCAGATGTGTTGGGGAGGTGTTTGGAGACATCTCTGGGGAGGCACCATATGGGTCTTGTGGTGGAGTCTGAGGACCCCCAGAGCTTCCTCCCCCCAGTTCTGTCCTCTCCTCTCCCAGCTGGCATAACGCAGAGGACCCTGTCCAGAGCAGCCCATGCCACTGCTGTGACACCGGCTGTCCTGCTGCTGACACCCTCCGTGGAGACATGCCAGGTACCAGGGGTGGGACAGGGTGGCCCCATGTTGTTTTGGGGTCTTGGGAGGCTCCTGGACCTGGACTGGACCACATTGGACATATCCTCCCATAGCATTCCCAGGAGAGGGGACACTCCACCGGGAGACAGTTGGACCAGTGCTGGTGAAGAAGGAGAAGGTGCCATGGTACAAAGGTGAGGGACACCCCAACCCTCTCCCATGTCCCCAAAACCCTCACCCCTTGTGCTGAACCCTCCTCTGACCCCCAGGTGTGTTTTTTGCTGCTCCCAGCAGTGTGCCAGACGATGAAGAAGTTCCTGCTGGCTGGGCTGGCCCTGGTGGGCAGTGCTGTGCTGCTGGTCACCGTGCTGGGGCTGGCTCTGACCACCCGGCGCCTGGGCAGAGCCCGGCAGGTACAGCGGCCACCGAGGCAGAGATGTCCCTTCCAGGCTGAGCTGCAGAGCGTGGTGGGGACCCTGGTCCTCAGGGAGATGGAGAAACCGGGCGAGATGGGACCAGAGCCTCTTTCTCAGCAATAAATGTGGCTTTGCTTTCTCTAAAGCGTCTCCTGGTTGGTAGCGTGTGGATGCCACCAAGGGATGGAGAGGTGTCCCTACACTGGCAAGCCACATCTCCAGGTCTCTCCAGGTCTCTCCAGGTCTCTCCAGGTCTCTCCAGGTCTCTCCAGGTCTCTCCAGGTCTCTCCAGGTCTCTCCAGGTCTCTCCAGGTCTCTCCAGGTCTCTCCAGGTCTCTCCAGGTCTCTCCAGGTCTCTCCAGGTCTCTCCAGGTACCTGGAGATGTGGCTTCCGGGGGTTGTGACACTGTCCCAGCCTGTGGTGCTGGAGATGGTGACTCCTGGGTGGGTGGATTTTGTGTCCTTGGAGACCATGGACATGGTGGCAGCTCCTTGGGGACAGTCCCCAGGATGTCCCATGAGGCTGTAGAGATGGAGATGTTGCATGGTGGGGACAGCAGGGCTGCTCAGGGCAGGCAGAGACCTCCTCTCCCAGCTGGAGTCCCCTGAGGTTTTGGGACCCACCCAGACCCATGTGTCCCCCAGGAGAAGACATGACTGGACATGGTGGCACCTCAGCATCACCCATCGGGGTCATGTTTGAAATGGTTTATTAGGACCAGTGTGGGGCAGGGTGGCCACTCTGGGGGTCACCAGAGTGAGGGGTCACAGTAGGTGGGTCAGAGCAGCATGCCTCAGTTTCCCCAGAGCGCATGGGGCAGTGCTCAGTGGGACGTCGGGGGTTCTCCTGGTGTCCTGTAAAGCTTGCGGAGGCTGGAATCCATCAGGAAATCCACAGTCCTGCGGCAGGAGAGAGTGTCAGGGGGTCCCGGGGGGGGGGTGGGTCTCTGGGGCGGTGGATGTGATGTGGGATGGGTGGGGCTGTCCTTAATATCCCCTGAGACACCAGCACCACCAAAACCAGGTTTAGCACAGCCTCACTGCGCTAATCCCGGCTCAGCTCCGGATAATCCCCATCCTGGCAGGGACATGTCCTGGCTGGACCCCAGCAAAGCCCCTTTGGAGCGGAGACATCCCATCACCACCCCCTGCTCCCAGCTCCAAGCCCAGAGTGGGCCTTGTCTCCAAGGAGACAAATGTGCTCCATCCCTCTGGGCTGCAGGAATGGGGTGGTGGCACACGTCTGTGTCCCCGCCCCAGGGGTGTCCTGGTGTCCTGTTACCTGTCGATGGGGGTGATGATGAGGGGGATGGCAGCCAGCCCCAGGGCAGTGGTGGTCCAGCGGCGCACGGGCAGGGGCCAGCGGGTGAGGGACCCCAGCAGGGCCAGCGAGGCAGCACAGAGCCGGTTGATGGTGAAGCCGGGGATGGCCACCGACGCCAGGCTCTGCCACACGAAGGTGTCCACCACGGCCACCCCCACGCGTGTGGGGTCCTGCCCGTGGGCCTGGGGGGATACAGGGGTCAGTAGAAGGGTGGGGAGGGGGAGGCTGGGGGGTGAGGAGGGGTGGCACTCACAGCGGCGGCTTTCCGACCCTTGTCGATGGCGTCGGCGGTCACGTAGGCGGTGGCCACGCCGTAGCTGGCCCACACCACCGGTACCGGCACCAGGGGGCGGAAGGACTCACCCACCTCGTTGGCGTAACCTGAGGGGATGGTAGGGTCAGGGACTGTCCCCATGTCACCCCTGCAGGGCGTCCCAATGTCACTGGATGGATGTTGCACAGCGGGTGTTTGGAGTGCCTGTGTCTCCTTGGACCGACCCTCTGCCAGCAGGACAGCTGGGCTGGGGGTGCTGCCAGTGCTGCTGTGACTGCCCAGTGCTAGTGACAGTGTTCTGGTACCTGTGTCTGTGCCCAGTGCTAGTGACAGTGTTCTGGTACCTGTGTCTGTGCCCAGTGCTAGAGACAGTGTTCTGGTACCTGTGTCTGTGCCCAGTGCTAGTGACAGTGTTCTGGTACCTGTGTCTGTGCCCAGTGCTAGAGACAGTGTTCTGGTACCTGTGTCTGTGCCCAGTGCTAGTGACAGTGTTCTGGTACCTGTGTCTCTGCCCAGTGCCCAGAACTGGTCCTGCTCTCCAGTGTCTGTGCACGGTGCTGGGGGATGATGCCACTAGCTAGTGTTGGTGCTGGTGACAGGTACCAGGTGCTGGTGTGCAGTGCTGTCACCCCGTGCCAGGGCCTGCTGTGAGGTGCTGATAGCCGGCACCAGAACCCCGCAGTGCCCAGAGCAGTGTGCAGTACCTGGTGCTGCGTGCCCAGCACCATGAACCCGGTGCACTCTGAGGTACCAGTGCTGGGTGCCGGTGCCCACCGGCACCAGGGGCAGTGCCTGGTGCTGGTGCCCGACACAGTGTGTGCTGTCACGTTCCTAAAGCATTCCTGCTGCCAGTGCCTGGTTCCTGCTGTGGCGCCTGATGTTGGTACCCGGTACCAGCGCCCGGTGCTGTGCTCAGTGCCCAATACCGCTGCCCGGTTCCTGAGGTCAGCACCCACTGTCAATGCCCAGTTCCCGGTGTCGATACCCTGTGCCAGGGACCGGTGCCCGGTATCACTGCCCCATTTGCACAGCCGGTACCCGATGTCAGTGCCCAGGTCCCGGTGGTGGTATTTAATGTTAGTGCCCAGTGTCAGCGCCCAGGTCCCCGTGCCTGTACCCGATGTCGGTGCCCGGTGCTGGTACCCGGTACCCGATGTCAGTACCCGGTTCCCGGCGTCAGTGCCCGCCTTCCGGTGTCAGCTATCAATGTCAGTGCCCGGTGCCGGTACCCGCTTCCCGGGGTCAGCGCTCAATGTCAGTGCCCGGTTCCCGGGGTCAGCGCTCAGTGTCGGTGCCCGGTGCCGATACCCGGTTGCCGGTGCTCACCCAGGTATCGGACCCACGTGTCCCGGTACAGGTCGGGCTCCTTCTGCCCCATGGCGCGCGCCACCGCTCCCGCCGCATGCCCCGCCCCCTGCTCTACGTCACAGAGCCACGCCCACACATTGATCTGATTTGCATAACCCCGCCCCTCGGGGTCGTGGGATGGCGGCGGGGGCGGGGCTTGAACGCCCACGTGACCCCGCGGCGTCACCGTCACGGGGGCAGCTCGGGGGGGCACTTGTGGGGTGAGGGGGCAGTTGTGGGGATGGGGGGGCAGTTGTGGGGCTGGGGGGGCAGTTGTGGAGATGGGAAGGGCAGTTATGGGGCTGGGGGGGCAGTTGTGGGGCTGGGGGGGCACTTGTGGGGTGAGGGGGCAGTTATGGGACTGGGGGGGCAGTTATGGGGCTGGGGAGGCAGTTGTGGGACTGGGGGGGCAGTTGTGGGGCTGGGTGGCAGTTATGGGACTGGGGGGCAGTTATGGGGATGGGAAGGGCAGTTGTGGGGATGGGTGGCAGTTATGGGGCTGGTTATGGTACTGGGGGCGGTTATGGAGCTGAGGGGGCAGTAGGGGCAGTCCTGGCCCTGGGTGGGTGATTGTGGGACCGGGGGCAGAATTAAGGGGCTGGGGGGAGCAGTTATGGAGATGGGAAGGGCAGTTATGGGGCTGGGGGCAGTTATGGGGCTGGGGGGGCAGTTATGGGGCTGGGGTGCAGTTATGGGGCTGGGGGGGCAGTTATGGGGCTGGGGTGCAGTTATGGGGCTGGAGGGGCAGTTATGGGGATGGGAAGGGCAGTTGTGGGGCTGGGGGGCAGTTGTGGGGCTGGGGGGCAGTTGTGGGGCTGGGGGGCAGTTATGGGGCTGGGGGGGCAGTTATGGGGCTGGGGGGGCAGTTATGGGGCTGGGGGGCAGTTATGGAGATAGGAAGGGCAGTTGTGGGGCTGGGGGGGCAGTTGTGGGACTGGGGGGCAGTTGTGGGACTGGGGGGCAGTTGTGGGGCTGGGGGGCAGCTGGGCAGGTTGTGGGGTTGGGTTGGAGGGCAGCAGGGGCAGTTCTGGCGCCGGGGAGCCACAAAGCGGAGCAGACCCCGCTCAGTCCATCCCTTTACTCCCCACCCAGGCAGCAGCAGCGGTGGGTGCGGGACCCACGTAAGGCACAGAGTTTGGGGGGGCTCGGCCCCGTCCGGCCCCCGCCTCAGTCCGGCAGCTCCGGGGCTCGGCCCCGGCTCCATCTTCCTGCGGGGCCATCCTGGGGGCGCGGTGCAGCCGGGGGGGCTCAGGGGCTGTGGTTGGGGGACTCCCCCTGGATCTGCTGGGCGGAGGCGGTGTCGGGCAGCAGCACCTCCACGCTGTAGCTCACCTTCTTGGAGTGGAGGAAGCTGTAGGTGTTGTCGAAGCGCAGGACATCTGCGGGGGGACGGGGGGGGTCAGGGACACGGCTGGGTCAGGGACACGGGGGGGGGTCAGGGACACGGGGGGCGTCAGGGACACGGGGGGGGGTCAGGGACACGGCGGGGTCAGGGACACGGGGGGGGGTCAGGGACACGGCGGGGGTCAGGGACACCGGGGACGCACCGGGGGTCCCCGCAGCGCCCCGGGGAGGGCTCGGCACTCACAAATGCCGGGGGTGGTGCAGGTGAAGGAGCCGTCCTCGGGCACCATGTGTGCATTGTAGCGCTGGTTCGGGAGCACCTCTGTCATGTCAGCCGCCCGCTGCCGCTCACCCACCTTGGTCTTCAGGTACACCCCGAAGCCGATGTCAGCACCCTCGGAGCGGAACTGCCACCTGCATGGAGCAGTCGGTGCTGTGGCGGGCTGGGGACACTGCAGCTGTCACCCACTGTGGGGCTGGGGCTGTCACCCGGTGCAGGACTGGGGACACTGTGGCTGTCACCCAGTGCGGGACTGGGGACACTGTGGCTGTCACCCAGTGCGGGACTGGGGACACTGTGGCTGTCACCCACTGTGGGGCTGGGGACACTGCAGCTGTCACCCGGTGCAGGACTGGGGACACTGTGGCTGTCACCCACTCCCCGCGGTGCGGAGCTGCCGCTCACCTGAGAACGCAGCCGGGGAAGAGGATCTCGTACTCGACCTGGTGGGACGAGCCCCGGTTGACCACGACCGAGTGTTCGTACTTCTGTGCCAGCTGGTCCCGCACATAGTAATGCTGGGGCACGTCTCCCCCGTAGTTTATCTGGAAGGGACGGAGGATGTGGGGGTGGGGGAACTGCCCAGCAGCCCCAGAGAACCCGGGGGGGACCCTCCTACCTTGCTGGAGCACTTGGGGTCCCCGTCAGGGTCTGTCAGTGTCCCCCCGTACTCCACTGGGATCTGCGCAGGGTCAATGTACTTCTGCAGTTCCTCCTTCCAGTTGGCTGGGGGGGGACGACAGCGGGTTTGGGGGGACTGTGAATTGGAGTATCCCCCCTGGGTGGGGTAACAGCAGAGTGGGGACCCATTTGGGACACCTCGGGGAGGGTCAGGACTCACATCCCAGCACCACGACCTTCTTGCGCGTGTCCTCGCTCAGGAAGTGCTTGACCAGGTTGTAGGCCACGGGGAAGAGCTTGGGGGCTGGGGGCAGAGGGGGGCATTAGGGGGGTGTCAGCACCTGGATAAGGGGAGCAGGACCCCAGGGCCGAACTCACCCTTCACAATAAAGAGGCGCTTGAGGGACTCAGGGTAATTCTCTTCAAACATGGACAGGATCTGTAGGGCAGGGGGAGCTGAGGTCACCCATGCCATGCACCCACCAGGACCCCACCCAGAACACTGGGGGGTGCAGGGCACTGCAGGGATCAGGCCAGACCCCTGTGGGCCAGCGGGAAGGGGGGTGGGCAGGAGCCCTCACCTCCCCATACGTGTCCACAGCTGGCTTCCAAAGGTGCTTCAGGCCCAGGCCCTCACAGTCGTACACCATCATCACCATCTCAATCTTCTTGCCCAGCTGGGACAGGAGGATGGGGGGGATCAGGCAGGACCCATGGGGAGGTCCAGGGATGGGGTGGCCCCAACAGGCTGGTCACCCCAGCCAGAGCCTCCAGCCAAGTGTTGGTGTACGGAGAAGGGGCATCATGGGAGCTGGGTCAGGGATTTGGGCTAAGGGACAGCAGGAACGTGGAGTGGTGGGGATGGACAGGATGCAGAGTTGTGGGGTGGGAGGATGAACCAGAGATGGACATATGGGGTTGGCAGGGACATGGTCCATGGTGAGGTGGACAGGACATGGATTTGTGAGGCTGAAGGAGATGAACTGGACATGGACCTGTAGGGCTGGTGAATGAGGCCATTGGCTGGAGAGATGGACCAGAGATGGACATATGGGGCTGGGGAGGACATTGGGTGGTGGGGATGGACAGGACACAGGCTGGCAGGGACAGGCTGAGGGGGATGGACAGGACATGGACCTAGAAGATAAATAGGGCTGTCAAGGACATTGCCTGGTACGGATGGACCAGAGATGGACATGTGGGGAGGACTTTGAGTCCTTTGATGGACATGGACTTATGGGGCTGGCAGGGACCTGTAGGGCTGGGGAAGATGATGACTGGTAGGGGCAGACCAGATGTGGACACGTGGAGCTGGCAGGGACATGGTCCCACAGGTCTGTTGGGGCCAGCAGAGCGTGGGCAGGTTCCCACCTTTTCACTCTGCTGGTCACAGGCGTGCCGGAGCAGTTCACAGTCCCGGAACTTGTTCTTGATCAGGTCCTGCTTGGAGGCGGAGAACAGCAGCCCCTTGGCGTCCAGCGGCCCGATGATCTCGTACCACACCGGGCTGCCCTCCCGGTCGTAGCCGCACATCCCGCCTGACATGTACTTCCGAATCACCTGCGGGAGCGTGGGGGGCTCAGGGCACCTCACACCTCACACACACCCCAGGGCACTCAGGGGGACGGGTCCCCTCCAGGGTCACCCCGGGAAGCCAGGGACACTCACCTCAGGCGGCTCCCAAGCGATGATATTGTCGGCATCCATGTGCTTGCGGACCTCGATGTGCTGCAGCGGGGGCAGAGCAGGCCAGGGTGAGATTTGGGACAAGGTGAACCCCACGGGTGAGTCTCCCTTGGGGGTGGTGGCTCAGGGCAGGGGGTCCCACGCCAGGTATGTCCCAGCACAGTGGGGTCCCCCCAAAAGCAGGGTGCCCCTCTCACCTTGCGCAGCATCGCCTCTGCCTTGGGCAGGTCGAAGGAGCGTGCTGCAAGAGAGCAGAGAGCTCAGCCCCCCACCAGCCCCACGGGGGCTCCTGCCCTGCCAGGGCTGTTCCCCACTTTGGGGTTACCTCGGAGCCATTTCAGGAGGAAATAGTCGTCCTGGGAGGGGAGGGAGGGCAGCACGTCCTGCAGCTTCTCCCGGAACTGTGGGGACAAGAGGGACAGTTGGTGAAGGGATCCCTGATCCTCCCCAAAAACCTCAAGGCTGGAGGTTTGTCCCTTCTTTGTCCCCCCAAAAACATGCCAACCGGGACTGGGACATTTCCAGGGGAGAAGGGTCACTCTGTGTCCCCTCCCTGCCCCACATGCAGCCAGGATCAGCGGTCACCTGGCAGGGGACTGTCCCCAGGCTGGCTGCCATGCTCTGGGTGTCCCCCAGCACAAGGTGTCCCCAAGCCCTTGCGTAAGCTGTGAGTGTGGACTGTCACCACCCCGCTCCTTCCAGGGTGTCCCACAGGGACTGTGTGAATCAGTCCCCTCCAGGGCGTCCTTTGGGATGGATGGAGGTGGTCACTGTGTGTACCCCTGCTCCAGTGACACCCCAGTGGGTCACAGCCCCCCTGGCAGAGGCAGGAGGGTGTCAGGGTGCAGGACTGGGGGGGTTGGAAAAGCTGGGGCCCCTCAGAGGGGTCCTGCAGGCACCAGGCAGACCCGGCCCCGCCAATGGCATCCTTGGGATGAAGCCTGTCACCAGCAGATCATCACATGTCCCCGTTTCAGTGATGCTCCAGTGGGTCACAGCCCCGTGACACAAGCAGGAGGGTGTTGGGGTGTAGGACTGGGGGATTTGGGGTCCCCTCAGGGAGTGTGCTCCACTACAGGGAGGGGCCAAGCAGACCAGACCCCACCAGTGGCATCCTTTGGGCTGGTGCTGGTCACTGTGTTCCCTGCTGTTTGTGACCCCCGCAATGGGTCGCAGCCCCCCAGCACAGGCAGGAGGGTGTTGGGGTGCAGAACTGGGAGGTTTGGGGGACTCAGAGTCCCCTCTGCACGTGGCCCCGCTCACCCCAACGAGGCTACGGCTACGGCTCAAATCTCCGTACCAGCCGAGGCCCTCCCCTTAATGAGCCTGATTAGCTTATCTCCCGCTGAATTTAGGGGTAATTAAACCCGGGATTAGCTCCTTCACCCTGGGACAAAGCCGGTGGTGGTGGACGAACGGGTTCGGCCACTCATCTCCCTCACCCGCCCAGGGCACGGCTGGCACCGGGCACGGTTTGGGCTCCGTGCCCCACGCCAGCCCCTGCCCCCCGTGCTGGCACCCGGCGGGGTCATCGCCCGCCCGTGGAATTTGGCTGGGTCTGAAAGGCAGCGATAAGATAAAGGCACAGGGGTGCGCTGAACCCCGATAACGGCTGGCACCAAACACGAGGGGTGGCAGAGGTGGCCGCGGTGGATGACAATCACCGGGGCTGGGTGTCCCGGGGCCCGCAATCCCGGCGTGAGGGGAGGAAGTTTTCCAGTCCCATGGGAAGGGTGGAAGAAGAATATTGGGGTTCGGCGGGGCCCAGTCTGGTGGGACAGGCGGGATGGTCCTTCCCAGGTGGGAGCACCACGGGGGGCTCAGCCCGTGGGGTCGGGGTCCAGGGTGGGATGGGGGTGGCAGGAGACTGCCGTCCCAAGGGCCCTGCAGTGGGGCAGGAGGATCCCGAGCCCCGGGGAGGATGGGAGAGCGATGGGGGCCCAGCAGCGGGACGGTCCAGCCAGGGGCAGCCTCAGGAGCCAGCCAGGACGGTCCTGCCCTGGTGGCCAGTGCCACAGGGGGGCTCGGCCCGGCTGTTTGGGGTCCGGGGTGAGGGATGGAGGCAGCGGGAGCCTCCCGGGGCCGGATTTAGGGGGTGGGGTGGAGCCTGAAGGCGATGGGATGTCCCAGGGGCCAGGAATCGGGGTGAAGCCGGTAGTTCTGGGCTGCGGAGCCCTGCGGAGCTCGGAGCGGGGGAGATGCGGTGGGTTTGGAGTCCGGGATGGGGGGGCTGGGGGAGGCGGTGGGAGCCCCCCGGGGCCGGGAGTGGGGGTGATGCCGGTGGGTTTGGGGTGCATGGGGGGCTGTGGAGCCCCCCGGGGCCGGAAGCAGAAATGCGGCCGGTGGGTTTGGGGTGCGGGTGCTGCCGGTCCCGCGGCGGATGCGAGCGCACATCGGGGAGGACAGCCCGGGCCTGGGCCTGGGCCTGGCCCCGGTCCCCCCGCAGCCCCCCGGCCCGTCCGTCCCAGCTCACCTGGGCCAGCGCCTCCGCCTGCCGCGGGCTCAGGTCCCCGGCGCGGCCGCTCATGGTGCGCTGAGGGCGGCTCTGCCCGGCCCCGGCGGCCGGGACGGCTCCGAGCACCTCCCCGGGCCCGCCCCCCGCCCCGCCCGGCCCGGCCCGGCCCGGCCCCCCGCCCACCCCCGCGGCCTTGGACCCTGCCCGACCCCTGCCCGCCCGGTCAGCGCCCGCCGCCGCCCCGGGATCGGGCACGGGGGGTGATGGAGGCAGAGGGGATATGGGGGCACAGAGGGGCTTGGGGGCTATAGGGGGGTATGGGAGACTTGGGGAGTTATGGGAGACATGGGGAATTTGGGGGCAGAGGGAGACACGGGGGATATGGGGGGCATGGAGGGGTATGGGGGCTGTAGGGGTATGGGGGCTATAGGGGTATGGGGGCTATAGGGGTATGGGGGCGTGAGAAGGGCCAGGGGGGGTTGGGGACTTGGGCAGGGGAGTGTGGGGGCTATAAGTGATGTGGGGGCATGGAGGATGTGGGAGGGTATGGGGCCCATAGGGGATATGGCAGCATGAGGAGGCTCAGGGGTTATGGGGAGTATGGGGGCTACTGGAGATATGGGGGCATAGAGGGCCTGGGGGGTATGAGGGGCTCGGGGGGTGTGGGGGATATGGGAGCAAGGGGACTTGGAGACTGTAGGGGACATGTGGGGTAGGGGTGCACGGGGAATATGGGGAACAGGGGGTATGGGGGCACAGGGGACCTTGGGGGACATTGAGATTTGGGTGGGCAAAGGAGAGATGAGTGTAGGGAGCTCTGGGGGTTCAGGAGTGTACAGAAGGGTGGGGGCCCTATGAGAGTTTGGGTCACACTGTGGGGTAGAGGGGGTGTGGGAGGACATTGAGGTATGGAGGGAGATGCAGCCGTGGGATGGGAGATGGTGATAAGGGACAGGTGTCAGGGAGAGGGGACAGTGACAGGGATGGGAGGTGGAGCAAGGACAGGGTGAGAGTGGAGGGGGCAGGGACTGGGGCAGGGACAGGGATGGGAGATGGGGACAGGGACAGATTGAGGGCTCGGGTGCAGTGATTGGAAGATGGGGATCAGGAGCAGGATGCCCGTAGGGCTGTGTGTGTCCTGTGGAGCCATGGATGTCCCATAGGTGTCCTATGAAGTTATACATGTCCATGGTTAACCCATGGAAACATCCCATGAAACCATACATGTCCCTCGGGGCTGTGGATGTCACACAGAGCCACCTGTGTCCCATCTGTGCATGTTCCAAGGAACCATTCATGTGCCATGGAGTCGTATGTGTCCCTTGGAACTGGGACCCATAGATGTCCCATGGAGCCACCCATGTTCTATGGACCCATAAGTGTCCCCTGGAGCTGCAGATGTCCAGGAACCCAACCATATCCCATGAACCTATGGATGCTCCATGGGGCCATTCGCACCCCTCACATGTCCCCTCCATGGGGCAGCTCTGGCAGCAGGCATCCCCAGGCCCCATTTTGGTGTTCCCCCAATTCCACACAGTCCCCCACCTCCGTGCTCTCTGTTCCAGGCTGGTTCCCAAGCCAGCTGTGCTCCCGGCTGTTGTTTGTGGCACATCCAGACCCGTTGCAATCGGGATGTTTCACCGTGTGGTTAAACCGGCTCTGGCTGTGGCCGTGGGAGGAGAGACCGTGCCCACCCTGTGATTACACCCCCACACTTACAGCATGGATGAGGACAAGAGGGACACGGGGACACACCCAGATCCGGCCCACAGCACCCTGCAGCCATGGGAACTGGGTCCCACGGCCCCGAGTCCCGTCCCTGACGTGGCCCCTGCCAAAAGCAGGTCAGCCTGGGCCCATGCTGTGGCTAATCCAGCTGACAAATCCCCCGGAGGCACATGTGCTGGGCACACGTGGCCAGAGTAGGGCCAGGATGTGGCACCCAGGGGTCAGGATGTGGCACTGGAGGCTGCCTGGCACCCACCAGGCTGGGGGTGTTGAGGGGTGTCTGGTGCAGGGGCGGGTGAGTTTTGGGGTGTTGGTGTGTGTCCATGTCACCCAGCTGTGCCCACGTCACCTTGGGGGTGTGGCCGTGTCCCTGTTGTCCCAGAGCACACGCGTCCCTGTGTCCCCATGTGTCCCTGTATCCACACATGGGGATGTGGTGGACACGGTATCTGTGTCCCCGTGCCTGTTCCTGTCCCTGTCACTCTCCTGGTGACTGTTGGTTTCCTGGTCCCTGCATCCATCCCTGTCCTACTGTTGCTGCTGGTTCCCATTCCGGTCCCAGACTTTGTCCCTGTCTTACTCCCACTCCTAGTCCCTGTCCCATCTCTCTCCTGATTCCCATTCTCCTGGTCCCTCTCCCTGTTCCCATCGTGGTCCTGGTCCTGGCCTTTGTCCCTTTGTTGGTCCCTGTCCCTGTTCTTCCAGTGCCTCTCCTTGTTCCTGTTTTCCACCTGGTTCCTGCTTCTGTTCCCATCCCAATCTCATCCTTGTCCTTATCCCTGCTCCACCCCTGTCCCAGTGCTGGTTCTCATCGCAGTCTCAGCCCTTGTCCCTGTCTCAATCTCCATCCTAGTCCCCATTCCTTGTCCCTGTCCCTCTCTTAGTCCCTGTTCTCTTCCTGGTCTCCATCCTGGTCCCTGTCATCATCACCTTCTTCATCCTTGCTCTGTCCCCGTGTCCAGCTTGGTCGTGGTTGTTGCTGCTGTCTCAGTCTCAGTCCCCGCTCCCTGTCAGTGTACCTCTCCTGCTCTCTGTCCTCATCCTGGTCTGTATCCCCATCTCCATCCCTGCATCCCTGTCCCCTGTCCTTATCCCGACCCTTGTCCCAGTCCCCATCCCTTTTCCTGTCCTGTCCCCGTCCCCGTCCGTGTCCCTGTCCCCATCCCTTTTCCTGTCCTGTCCCTTTCTCTGTCCCTTTTTTCTGTCCCCGTCCCCACCCCTGTCCCCATCCCTTTCCCTATCCCTGTCCCTATCCCTGTCCCTTTCCCTGTCCCTTTTTTCTGTCCCCATCCCCAATCCCGGTTCGGGTCCCGGTCCCGGTGCGGGCTCTCGGGCTCCCCCTGCGGGCGGTGGGGGTCACGGCGGGTCCTCCGGGCCGGCAGGGGGCGCTGCGGGGCGCGGTGCGCGCAGCCATGGCGGCGGTGCGGGCGGCCCTGCTCGCCCCGCTGCTGGCGCTCGGCCGGGCCGGCTCGGGGCCCGCGACCCCCGCGCGGGTCGAGGTGGCCGTGTCGGGGCCCGGGGCGGCGGGGCCGGCCGGGGCCGGGGCCGGCAGCGGGGCCGCGGGGCCCGGCGGCTCGTACACGCTGCGCGGGGCCGTGCTGGGAGCGGGGGGCGGCCGGGCCGGGCCGGGCCGGGGGGGCCCGCGGGGGGAGCGGGAGGAGATGGAGATCCAAGGCCGCCTGGTGCTGGTGAGCGCGGGGAGACGGGGAATGGGGCTGGGGGGGCTGCTGGCACCGGCCAGGGGGAGCTCGAGGGCACTGGGAGATACTGGGGGAGGGCAGGGGGCAGTGTGGGAGGAGGGGTCGGTGGGCACTGTGGGTGCTGGGGTGAGTCTTTGGGCACTGGGACATGAAAGGGGCAGGGGAGAAGTGGGAACTGAAGGGCACTGGGAGGCACTGGGCGATTGGTGGCGAGGCCTGGGACACTGGGAGCTGACCAGGACAGGTAGCGCTGCTCGGGTGTGGCCAGCAGCAGAGAGGAGGTGCAGGGAGGGGCACAGAGACAGCGGGGGCCAGGCCGTGTTCCCTGTGTTACCCCAGCTGCTGTCCCTGTCCCCATGCAGTGCCTGGCTCCCCAGGACCCCTGGGGACATGGAGGTGCTTTGGGGATGCCCTGAACCTTGGGATCCATCGCAGCTCTCCCTCTCCTTGCCATGTCCCCAGGTGGGTGACGTGGAGCCGGAGCTGGGTGCTGCTGACAGCTGGATCGGGGTGGTGCCCGTGGGCACAGAGGAGCCGGCCGAGGGCCCCCGGGGTGCCAAGGAGGAGTCCTTCACCACTGCCGTTGTCACCAAGGTGACCCTCTGCCTGGCCCTGTCCCCTCTGCCTGACCCTGTCCCCTCTGCATGGCCCTGTCCCCTGCCTGGCTTGAGGGCTGCTGTGGTGTTTGCAGGTCACAAAACTGCAGAGGTGTCACCTGGGGTGTCTCCTGGCCAGATCCAGGGGGTCCTGGTCTGTGCTTGGTGGCCAAGGGGGTCTCTGACAGCTTCTGTCCCCTCTTGGGTCCCTTGTGACCCTTCACCCTGGCAAAGAGGTGCTGGGTGCTTCCTGCAGCAGGACAGGAGCTTGTTGGGGACAACAGCCCCGCTGTCCCCTGATCGTGTCCCCTCTGTCCCTGCAGATGAAGCGGGCCCTGGTGCTGGGGGCCTCTGCCCTGCTCATCCTGGCGCTGAACCAGAACGCCATCCGTGAGGTAGGACAGTGCCGGCGGTGGGGCCGGGCGGGGATCGTGCCCCGCTGACGGCTCCGCTTCCCTCCCGGTGCAGCTGGACGTGTCCCAGCTGCTCGCCAAGCCCGTCATCGTCATCCAGTCCTCGGACAACGTCACCAGGCTGCTGGGAGCGCTGCTGCGGTACGGGCTGGGGTGTGGGAGGGGCTGGACCCTGCCTGGTCACTGCCTTGTCCCTCTGCAGGCTGTGACACCCAGGGACCACCCTGGGGGTTTCTCACTCGGCCCATCGTGTTTGCTGGGGTGGTGTTGTGCCATGCCAAGGCCAGCTGGGGCTGAGATGTGTTTCCAGGGGAGATCTGGGTCAGATCCAGCCCTTCCCCAGGGCTGTAGCCCTTCCATGGTTCCCCATGTGGTGGCAGGTGTGACAGTGTCCTCACCCAAGAGCTTTAGGACTCTCAGTAGAAATCATTGAGACCAGTTATTTCTTGTCGTGGCACCAGCATCCCCACAACCTCCGTGGGTGTTTGTTCTCACCACCAGCAGCAGTGGGACCCTGTCAATCCTCCTGACATGGGACATTGGGATTGCTGCCATGGTGTCACACATGGGGAAACTGAGGCATGAGGTTGGGAGGAAGAGCTCTCTGCAGGATCACTGAGGGCTGAGCACAGCTGGGGAGGATGTGTCTTGTTGTCACCTCCCCTGTCTGTTGGTCTGGTCCCCGTTGGTGACTGTCTGGCTGTGTGGGGAGGGGATGCCCCTGGCACTGGAGAGCTGTGCCTGGATCCTGCTGTGTCCATGGAATGGACACTTTCTCTTTGCTCACAGTGGGCTCCGGGCTACGGCAAAGATCACGTACCAGGCAGTGCTGCTAGAGAACCTGGTATGTTTGTGTGTCCTCCTCTTCCTCATTCTGCCAGTGGGAGGGCATGACTGTGCCCAGCCAAACTTCTCTTATCCGTGGCAAGCAGCTGCAGGGAGCAGGGAAGGGAAGGGATCCAGTGGGAACAGAGCAGCTGGCAGCACCAGTGTTCCTCCTCCCAGGACACGTGTGCTGGCACTGCTGGACGCTGCTGTGGCCATCAGCAATGCCGTGTCCTGCCTTGCAGGGGGTGACCCTCACGCTGTGGTCAACCTGCGGCCTGTCCCGAGGGGGCCTCTACGGGGAGTGGCAGGGGGTCATCTGCCCCGGGGAGAGCAGCTCACAGGTGCAGGTACACTGCTGGGGTTTGGGTGGGGCTGGGAGTGGGGCTGGGAGTGGGGCTGGGAGTGGGGCTGGGCTCTCTGGCTGCCATCCCCACTGCTCTGTCCCCACAGAAGTACCTGCAGCAGCTGTGGAACACCATCCTGCTGATCGCCCTGCTGCTCTGCACCGGTGTCATGGTGCAGGCGCAGCGCCAGTCACGGCAGGACCTGTCGGAGCGGGACGCCGAGGTGGGAATGTGGGAATGTCTCTGCTGTGCTCCGTGCCGGGGGTTGTGGGGTGGGCTCTGACCCTCGGCTCTGTCCCCGCAGCTGGACCTGAAGCGGCACATCCGGCGGCGGCTGTTGGCGCTGAAAACCCGGCGGTTCCATCCCGGGAAGCCGCCCCGGAGCCGGGCCTGCGAGATCGACAGCTGTGCTGTCTGCCTGGACCAGTTCCACAAGAGCCAGGTGGGACCGGGAGGACTGGAGCCCACCCTGGGCCCAGCCTCCAGTCACTGGCCAGGGCCAGGGTGTCCCTGCCAGGGTCTGGGCTGTGTCCCTGCCCCCCGGCTGTGCTCACATGTGCCCTCACTTCCCTGCTGGCAGTGGCTGCGGGTGCTGCCCTGCTCCCATGAGTTCCACCGGGACTGTGTGGATCCCTGGCTCCTGCTGCAGCAGACCTGCCCTCTCTGCAAGCGCAACATCCTGGGTGAGAACCGCCCTGGCACCCAGCTGAGCCCCCGCTGGCCCCGGGCAACGGGCCGGGGAGGGCCTGGAGCCTGCCAGGCTCCCTGTGCCAAGGCTCTCTGTCCTCCCTTGCAGGGAACTGCTGCTCGGACAGCTAGCTGGCCCGAGGACACACTCCAGGGACAGACCACGGCCGCTCCAGGGACAGGGAGGGGGCAGGGGGTGCCTGGTGAGCGGCGCTTGCTGCCGGAGCAGGGTTGGTGTGGCTGTGCCCGTCACAGTGCCCAGACTTCGGAGAGGGAAGGGCTCGGGGCTCTCCTGCTGGGTGTGAGTAGAGGGGTGGGGGTCCAGATGGGCAGTGTTGGGGAGGGAAGATTTGGGGCACCCGTGGGTGTATTGGGGTGGGGGCTAGTGCAGGGAGCGCCCTGTTCCTGCTGTGCTATTGCCCTGCTCACAGCAATTTTTCTAAGTGTTGGGTTTTTTGTCTATTTGCTGGTGGCCGTGGCAGGGTAGGCAGAGCCTGGCTGCGGTGCCAGCCCCTCCGGGAGGTGGGTGACAGACCTGCCAGGGCTGGGGCTGCCAGGGCTGTGGGGAGACTCACAGCCTCAGTGTGGGAGGGCAGGGGTCAGACACTTTATTTATAATAACTTATTAGAAAGGATGGCACAAGTCGGCTGCAGAGCCAACACAGGGCTTGGCTCACCCAGCACAGTGACTGGGGACCTGCTGTGAGCCCTGCCTGGGTCCTGCCCCACGGGCTGCAACATGGCACGTATCCATCCCTATTAAACATGGAGCAAGGCTGGCTGTGTGGTTTGTGTGGGGCTTGCACGGCGCTCAAAGTGCTGGGGAGGCAGCTCAGAGGTCAGGGCCAGCCTGCACCAGTGACTCCCAGTGACTCCCAGCCCCTCTGGGTGTTCATGGAAGGGCGAATGACTTTCCCAGGTTGTGGCTGTGCTGGTGGGCTAAGGGTGGCTCAGACTCCTCTCATCCCAGGCCAGCTCTGCTTTCCTCTTCCAAGTGTGGCCACATCCCAGTCCCCTCTTGGGAATGGTTCCTGGCAGGAGTTAGCACATGCTGTGTCCTGCCCAGGGTTCTTTTGGGGACTGCAGCAGTGGCACAGCCATGGGTGACTGAGCTCCAGTGCCCCGGAACGTCCCTGGAGCAGCTCCCCAAGGAACCAGGCAGAGCCCAGGTTTCCCAAGGGAATGCACCTTCCTAATGCACAAAGAACTGGTAACGAGGTCGCCTGGGCAGGGCAGGTGGCTGCTGGTGGAACACAATTTCTCTATTGGGAAGTTCAGACTGATCTGTGTTTATTTGTGGTGAGCCCCGGTGTGGTGTGAGGGGAGGCCCAGCCCCAGGCGTCGCACTGGGAGCGTTAGGCAGGGTTTGGCCTGGGATGTGGGCTCTGCCTGGAGTTGTTTGGAGTTGTGGCTGCTGGCAGCTCCATGCCAGGCCTTGTCTGTGCATCCTGGCGTCCCTGTGCTGTCCCTGCTGCTTCCGCTGCTGAGCCGCCTGTGGGGTGGGAGCAGTTAAAGGGGAAGAAGAGCAGGGAACACACCCCCAGCCTCTTCCTCTGGGTTCCTACTCACCCAGGGTCCTGCCTGCCAGCCTCCCTGTGGAGCTGGGACCACAGCTGGGCCTCTGGGACAAGCTGGGGAAGGGAAGAGGAGGTGAAATTTCCCACCACCAGCTTCAGCTCTAATCACATCCCTTGGCCACCACAGCTGGTGGTCAGTGATGGGAAGGAGCTGGAACCAACCCAGGCAACACCAGTTAAACCAGAACAACCTCCCAGCAGCATGTGCAGCCTGGGCTTGGCCCTCTCGGGGTCCTCAGAGGGTGTCTGGGGGCCACGGGGTGGTTTAGGGGTACACAGCACCCACCCCTGTGGCACCCAGCTCACCTTGAGCACGCCCTGCTCAGCTGCTGCCTTCACCTTGGTGAGCAGAGCCTCGAGCTGCGCATTCTCCCGCTCCAGCACCTCCATCCGGATCTTGTTGGCCTGGAGCTGACTCTCCATGTCCTCTCTCAAGTTCCCACTGCCTGCAAACAAAATCCAAGAGAGCCCAGCTTGCAGCTGCTGCCTGCCTGCTCAGAGGCGTGGCCAGCCCTCCTGCCTCCCAAGGAAAGGAGCCTGCCCTGGGCAGGGAGTACCGGCACTGCCCGGGAAGTGGCAGCTGGGACCCCAAGCCCTGTGGGCAGAGGAAGCTCTGCCATGTCCTGGTCCTGCTGTATATCCTGGCCCAAAATGTGGGATGCACAGCACCCTTGCAGGGATGGTCACAGCTTTGCATGGGCTCTGAGCCCTTCCTGGCCATCAGTGGGACAGCAGGATCCCCTGAGAGCTCCGGGGACCCCAAAGCACAAACACACTGTGCTGCCATCTGCTCCCTTACTCTCAAACTGCATCTCAGCGGGGATGTGGAGATCGGGGAAGAACACCAGGAGCCTTTCCCGCTCCCTCAGCTCCTGTGCCTGTTCCTGCAGCTGGGATGTGTTTGCCTGCAGCTCCAGGATGGACTGCTCCAGTGCCAGCTTCTCCTGCTGCAGCGTGTCCAGCAGCTCCTGCGTGGCACAGCGGGGAGGAGATGAAGTTTGCAGGAGTGAGGACTCAGCCCCACATGGAAAGCTCCCACCCTTCCCTGATGGGTGGATGTCCTGTGGCACAGGACAGTGACAATGTGCAGGGTTTTAGCTGTGAGATCTCTGTGTGTGCTGGAAGCAGGAGCAGCAACTGTGAAGTGTGCAGCATGTCCAGGTGTCCAAGAACAGAAGACTGGAGATGTGGAAGCACCTCAAGATGTCCCTTCCTGCTGCTCCCCTCTGCCCTGACTCCACCAGAGACTTGTCTGGCACAGGGTGGAGGGAGAGGGCTCTTCCCCAGGGAATCCCAGGAGGATGTGACCATGTGACAGTGTCACACTAGGTCCCAGAGTATCCCTCCTGGGAAAACTGGCTGTGGGACAGGGCAGTATGTGGCTCCTGACAGCCCTGTGGCACAGCCTGTGTCCCACACCTGGGTCCCAGCACTCACCTGCTGTGCCTGGAGCTGTTTCCCACTCTGCTCCTGGCTCTGCTCCAGCTGCTCTGCCAGCCGGGCGTTCTCTGCCTCGGCCTCTGCCAGACTGGTCTGCAGCTCCTCACGCTCCTGGTCCAGGCTGTCCAGCTGCTGCAGCAGGGTTCTCTGCTTAGCCTGCAGGGACTGTGGTGGTGGGGGTGAGCCTGTGTGGGGCTGTGGCACCCATTCCCCACAGCCCTGACACCGAGCAGCAGCTCAGCCATCCGCTCCAGAGCCGGCTGTACCTCCTCGTGCCGGAACATGCTCTCCACACGGACCTTCTCCTTCTCCAGCTGCACCCTGGTGGCACTCAGCTCCTCGTCCAGGCTGTCCCTCTGGCCTGTGAGCACCTGCACCTTCTCCTCCAGCTCCAGCACCTGGCTCCGGGCCACCATTGTGGTCATCTTTTCCAGCAAGGTGGTCTTGGAGAGCTCTGGGAAGACACAGCCACCGTGGCCCAGGCTGGGTAGGGGTGAGATGCTGGAGGACCATGCAGGTGATGAGAGGGATGGGGGTGTTCAGCCTGAAGAAAAGAAGGCTCCAGAGGGAACTTAAGAACCTTTCCCAGTGCCTAGTGGGGTTCCAAAAGAGCTGGAGAGGGGCTTGGGACAAGGGATGGAGGGACAGGACACAGGGAATGGCTCCCACTGCCAGAGGGCAGGGATGGATGGGATATTGGGCAGGAATTGTTCCCTGGCAGGGTGGGCAGGCCCTGGCACAGGGTGCCCAGAGCAGCTGGGGCTGCCCCTGGATCCCTGGCAGTGTCCAAGGCCAGGCTGGACACTGGGGCTGGGAGCAGCCTGGGACAGTGGGAGGTGTCCCTGCCATGGTGGGGGGGTGAAATGGGATGGGCTTTAATGTCCCTGCCCATCCAAACCAGTCCATGATTCTGTGGTTCAGGGGCACCTCATGCCCTCCACAGGCCCTGGCAAAGGGAGACAGGTCTGACACAAGGCCTGTGGTCCCCCCTCAAACCTCCACCAGCATAAGCCCACTCTGGCACTGGGTGATGTTGCGGTGCTGCTGTGAAGGAGGCCCATTCTCTGCCCATCCCCACCATCCCCACAGCCCAGTCTGGGGTGCTGGGGGCTCCGTGGGTGTGAAACACTCAAGAGGCCAGGGTGAGAGGGGAGGGGTGTGAGCTGAGTGAGCTCCTGGGTGAGCCCCTTACCCAGCTCCTGCACAGCCACCTGCTTCGCTGCCAGCTCCTCCTTCAGGGCTGAGAGTCGCTCCTCCAGCAGAGCAGCTCCTAAACCAGCAAGAAAACTCTCTCATTAAACAGTTCCTAAAAAAAAAAAACCCTAAACCAAAGGGAAGCAAACAGCCACACCAAAGTGTTTTTGTCAAGTGATCATGTTGTGCTATCAGGGAAGTAATAGGACACCAACTCCCACTGCCTGGGATTAGCCTCACAGCAGGGAAAATCCCCCAGCAGATACAAAAAGCCCTGCTGGTTGTGGTGGGGCCAAAATCTGCCCATGGACTCTGTTCTTCTCCTGCAAATGCCCCCGGGTGTGGGAGGGGATGCTGGGAACAGCTCTGTACCTCTCCGGAGGTCGTCCTTGTCCTGCTCCAGCCTGGCCACAGCCTTGGAATGCTCCTTGTCCTTGGCTTTCAGGCTCTGCTCAGCCTTCCTCTGCTGCTCTGCTTGGGCGTCCTTCTCTGCCTGCAGCTTCCTGGAAAAGTCCTCAACCTGTTTCTGCAGCTTCTCCTCCTGTTTGCCCATCTCTTCCAGCTCAGCCTTCAGGGGGTTCACCTGCTGCAGCAGCCCCTGGAGGTGTTTATTGATCCGGGAGAGGGCCTTGCTCTGCTCCGAGGCCCAGTAGCTCATGTCTGTTGCAGACAGGTTCCTTCTCTCTGCGCTGTCCTTCAGCACCTCCTGGAATTTGCTGAGAGCAGAAGGGATGTTCTGGCTCTGGCAGATGCTGGTGATGGCTCTGCTCACCTCGTGGAGGCTGGCCTGGGTGCTGGAGCAGGTGTCACAGGAGCCCAGGGGTGACCCTGGGGTCTGCGTGGGGACACTGCGGGTGCTTGGAGCCAGGCTGGGGCCAGCCCTTGGCTGGGAGCTGTCTGAGCTGGCTGGCACATGGACACTTGGACATGGGCACACAGGTGACTGGGCAGCCTCTGGGGCAGTTCCTGACTCCAAAGCATCTGGCAAGAGGCATTTTAGGTGCTCCTTCTGATGTTTTCCAGCCTGGGGAGCAGAAGGTGGAGTGGACTGCTGTGTGGGGATCTCCCGCCTGCAAGCCTTCTCCTGAGGGACAGAGCACAGAATAAAACTGGGGCCCAGATCAAAGTGGAGATGACCCATAAAAGCCTAAATCAGGTGTGGAGATAGGACAGCGACTCCCAACTCCCCAACTCCTCACCATCCCTTCTTTCCCACCCCCCGCACTGCCTCCTGGTTTTGCCACATGGATTGTTGTGAGACTTTTCCATGAGAAAGATCATTTTGGGGAAAATGAAATGCAGGAGAGGTTGTTTTTACTACCAATTATTTAACTGTCTTGGGACAGCTCAGATCCACAGTGGGATCAGCAGAGCTGCAGCATTTTGGCAGTAGGAGAATATTTTCCAAGCTCTAGAGGCATCCCATCTCACCCATCCCGAGATCCTAGAGCAGGATGGATGCGTTGGCACAGCTGGGAGTGCTGGAGGGAAGGGGCTCAGGCTGGGAGGGAACAAATGTGTGACACAGAGGCCAGCACTCAAAGGGTGAAGCACATCTGGCGTGGCCACAGGGTGTTGAGAAGGACCACGATCCAAATTCTGCAGAGAGGGGAGTGACTCAGCTCATGGGACGTCCCCAGGTGTCCCACCTCATCCTGGAGCTGCTGGCAGAAGGCCCCAAGTTTGAGCATGGTGCTCCAGAAGGTCCTGGCCGTGAGCCCCGCGGACATGCAGGGCCCCAGGCCCCGCACCGGCGGCACCGCTCGCCCGCTGAGCAGCGTCTCGGCGTAGCCAGTGAAGCTCTGCAGCAGCAGCAGCAGCCTGTGCCGAGGGAAAAACGACTTGGAGCAGCTGGGAATGCGAGCTGGGGCACGGAGGTCGGCCCACTCCCATCACCCAGCAAAGCTGGTGTGAGGCAGGAGGGTGGGATTGTTACTCCCGGGACTCCCCAGGCATGGATCACTTCATGGAGCAGCCACTTCCAAGAGACTGTGGTCAAGCTCCCCCCACTGATTTGGGGCACCCATGCTGCTGCAAATCCTGACTTTTAGGGCCAACAGCTCAGTGGGAATGGCTCATCTTTTAAAGCAGAACTGTATTTATTTCACCCAGACTGCAGAAGGGGCTTTGGCCTCCCAAGGCTGTCGATGCAGCTGTGTTCCAGTGTTTCTGAAAAATTGCAAAAATGCTGAAGTGTTTCAGCTATGCTTTGGGAGGCAGTTTAACAAGCCTGTCCCACCTGCTCCACCTCAGCTCCTGGGTGGATCATGCTCTGCTCCTTCGTGGCCAGTTTGTGCTGGGAGCTCTAAGCAGGGAAAGGAGCTGGGTTTTAAAGCTCAGCAGGGCATGAGGCCGAGGTGCTGGCACTGCTCATCGTGGAAATACATGGGGAACAAAGCATCCAAAAAACTTCATGAAATCACGGGATATCCTGAACTGGAAGGGACCCAGGGATCATCAAGCCCAGCTCCTGGCCCTGCACAGACACCCCAACAATCCCACCCTGTGCCTGAGAGCATTGTCCAAAGGCTCCTGGAGCTCTGGCAGCCTTGGGGCCGTGATGTGGCACTTGGTGCCGTGGTTTAATCGATAAAGTGGTGTTATGGCATAGCATGGACTTGATGATCTCCAAGGTCTTTTCTAACCTAGCTGATTCTGTGATCATTCCCTGGGGAACCTCTTCAGTGCCTGAGCACCTTCTGAGGGAAGAACCTTTTCCTGATACGCAGCCTAAACTTGTGTGGCACAGCTTGAGCCATTCCTTTGAATCCCATCCCCGGCCACAGGGATCAGAGCTGTTCCCCAGGAGGAGCTGCAGCCCCGGTGAGGTCTGACCTCAGTCTGCCCTGTTCCAGCTGAACAGACCAAGGGCTCTCACCCTCAGCCCTTCACCACCCTCTCAGCCCGCATTTGGACACTCCCTAACAGCTTCAAGTTTTTTCTGTGCCGAGGTGTCCAAAACTTGGATAAGTTCAGACACACAACTCCCTGTCGTGCCCGGGGCAGGAGCCGCCCCGGGGTGCTGGTGCCTCTCACCTGTCTATGAGCAGCTCCAGCAGCACCACATGTGCGTGCTGGCTGAACTGGGGCTCGCTGTCGCTGTGCCTGTAGCGCTGCAGCAGCACCGACATGTCCAGCTCGCAGGACACCTTGTCGGGGAACTTCCAGGAGGGGAAGCGGGCGGCGCCGGCCCGGGAGGACACGTCGGCGATGGCGGCCTGCAGGTCCCGCAGGTCGGCCCGCAGGCTCTCCATGCAGCCGCGGTGGCCCAGCAGGTGCGCCATGGTGTGGGACACGGCCCGGGGACAACAGGGCCACCAGGCCAGGGAGAGACGGAGCCTGGGATGGGGGGAACGCCCTGCTGGGACAGGCTGCTGGAGCGGGACCGGCACGCTAACCCCCGGGCCCGGCGGTCTCCAGGAGTGCTGGGGAACCGGAGGAATCAGTAGCAACAGCGGAGAGGAAACGCCGGGCCCGGGTCCTGTGCTAGGCCTCGGCGTCCCAGCCCTGTCGCCATGACAACCCCGCCCCTCCCGCGCCGCATTGGTGCATTCCTGCTTGGGACCCCCCCGCTCGGGGCGCTAATGGTACATCCCACAGCGGGCGCGCACCTCCCAGCAATCTGCGCCTGCGCCCCCAGAGGCATTGCGTCATTTCCGGCGCGCACGCGCGGTACAGCGCCCGCCGCCGCCATTTCGCCCCAGTTGGTGCCGGCGCCGCGTCCGGTCCGGACCGAGCCTCGCCCGCCCCTCGATCGGCCCCGGCCGCCCCTCCATCGGCCCCGCCCGGCGCGGACACCCCGGCCCCGGCAGCGCCATGCCCGCCGGACCCGTGCAGGCTGTGCCTCCGGCGCAGCCCGCGCCCCCCGCCGAGAGCAAACCGGTGCGGGCCGGGGAGGGGGAGCTGTGAGGGAGGGAGGGGAGCGGGGAATGGCGCGAACCGCGGGGTTTGGGAGTGTGGCCCTCACGGGCTGGGCTGGGCTTGGGGGAGCTGCAGTTTCTGCCCCCTCTGCCCCACTCAGGTGAGACCCCACCTGCAGAGCTGCCCCAGCCCTGGGGCCCTGCACAGGAGGGACCTGGAGCTGCTGGAGCCAGTCCAGAGGAGGCCACGGAGCTGTTCCAAGGGCTGGAGCCAGGCTGGGAGAGCTGGGAGTGCTCACCTGGAGAGGAGA
Organism: Poecile atricapillus; assembly: GCF_030490865.1. Classification (NCBI taxonomy): domain Eukaryota; kingdom Metazoa; phylum Chordata; class Aves; order Passeriformes; family Paridae; genus Poecile; species Poecile atricapillus. Next base: position 12,772,824 of record NC_081264.1, on the reverse strand, counting down.
AGCTCCAGGGACACCTCAGAGCCCCTTCCAGGGCCTAAAGGGGCTCCAGGAGAGCTGGAGAGGGACTGGGGACAAGGGATGGAGGGACAGGACACAGGGAATGGCTCCCAGTGCCAGAGGGCAGGGCTGGATGGGATATTGGGCAGGAATTGTTCCCTGGCACAGGGTGCCCAGAGCAGCTGCGGCTGCCCCTGGATCCCTGGCAGTGCCCAAGGCCAGGAGCCAGGATAGTGGGAAGTGTCCCTGCCCATGGCACGGGTGGGATGAGATGAGCTTTAGGTTGCCTTCCTGCCCAGATCATTCCAGGATTCCTTTGAGACAGCAGCATCCTGCTGGGGCTGGGCAGGAACTGAGCCCTTCCCTGGCAGTGCCCCAGGGCTGTGATTGCAGGGAGTATTGGGGGTTGCCAGGAGCTGTGGGAGCCACTCCTAGCTCCAGGAATGATGTGTGGAAGGATTGAAAGTCTGAGAGAGCGTGGCAGTGCTGTGTATCCCAGTACTCTCCCAGATCCTTTCTCTCTTGGCCATATTCATGTCCTTTGCAGTTTTCCTGAGATGGGAATCCAGCTCCCACAGAGCTGGAGCTGCTGTCCTGATTCTCACAGAGCAACATCAGCACTCTTGGAGCTGACAGGGAGCTGATCTCACTGAGAACCTTGGAAAATTGTGATTCTCCCCCAAAAACCCGGTGACTTTTATGCACAGATGTTACCAAGGCAACTCAGCATCACTGTTAAATAAGATATCTCAAGTGTAGTGTTGCCTCATCCTTCAGCTCATCAAGATGATATTCTGAGGGAGTGGGAATAAAAACTAAAAATATTCATGGTGCCTTTCTCTTAACACACTTTATTAAGGTTGTATTTTATGGAATGGTTTGCATTTGAAGGGTCCTTAAAGCCCATCTCATCCCACCCCCTGCCAGGGCAGGGACACCTTCCGCTATCCCAGGGTGTCCCAAGCCTTGTCCAGCCTGGCCTGGACACTTCCAGGGATCAGTTTGACTTGAGAACATTTTCTGGCTTGGATTCTCCATGGATTTGGCAGAGCTGGGAGCTTTACCTGGATGTTAAGTTATCACTGACTGTCCCTGTTAGGATTATAAACATTTCCAGCAGGTCTGTCCTGGTTTATAACGCTTTTTCTTGGAAGCTGCTTGGTGAGGAAAGGGAAACAGCATCTTTAGTATCCTGCAAAAGCAGCTTCTGGTTTTACTGGAATACAGAGCCATGCACAAGGAGGGTTCTGGGATTTTAGTTTGGATCCTCCTGTAACATCAGTGAGAAAAACACTCTGTTGGAGGTTTTCTTTTCAAAACAGCTTCTGTTGCAACTACAGTGTTTTATTTAATGTGGAGTTAATAACTCAGGTCCCACAGGCCCCTAGGAACATTCAGAACTGCCACACCTGGTGAGGAATCCTGAATTATTCCTGGAAATGTTAGTGGAGCCTCTTGGCTCAGCATTTAAAAACATACTTGGAGTCAAGGCTGAAATAGTGAAAATTGATTTGGTTCCCATGGAGGCACCTTTCTCTGTTTCCTGCTGTCCCTGCCCCTGCAGCAGGTACCCCTGAGGGGCAGAAAAAGGTTGTCTCTCACTCTGAGAAACCAAGGAATTGGTGAGATGGATGATCCAGGTTGTTCAACCAAGTTGATTGAGGGGCTGAGGAGGAAGATGAGTAAATGTGTGCTGTTGGAATTGTGTTTGGAGTGCCCAATCCTGACACCCCTTCACCTTTTGTAATGGAACAATCTTTATTACAGCCAGAAGAGGAGCCTAAAGAGGAAGCAGCACCAGCCAAGCCTGTGGTGGGAATTATTTACCCTCCTCCAGAGGTCAGGAATATTGTGGACAAGACTGCCAGCTTTGTAGCCAGGTGAGTGACACTGGTGGTGTCTCTTTTTTCCTGGGATTTTCATGCTTCTGCTGTTCATTGCAGCTCTGGAAACTGAAGCAGGGTCCCAATTTTGTGGTTTTGCATGAGGGATTTTAAGGATTGAGGCTGTACCAGTGAGACTGGCAAAGAAACAATATTCTGCTGAGAAGGGTGTGAGACACCCTTTGCTAGGGAAACTGGTAATAAATAGATGAAGTCCTTGTTCAAATGTGCAGTGGGTGCTGCAATAACTGGGTAACAGATCCTGATCTGAGGGGGAAACCAAATTCCAGGTGCAAAGGAAGCCTTGTACAGGAGTCATGGTTGTGTTTTAAGGCTAAATGTGGTGGTTTTTGGTTTCAGAGAATTACTAGATGCTGCTCCAGTCAAACCCTTATTTTGTAACTCATCTCTAAAGTGCTGCCAAGGAGTGTTGGCTCCTTCTGAACATAAGGAAGGGGCTTGTGTTTATCCTTGGGATTGTAGAGACCTCCTCTTTTGGAGGAGTTGGAATGTTGAAATGAGACTGGGAGCTATCCAGAGAATATGAACACCCTGTGGCAGCTGGGAATTTTCTCAAAGTGCCCTGAAATAACTGGCTCGTGCTTTAGGTGGGAGGAGGGGATGTTACCTGGGCTTGGGGCTCCTAAATGCAGCACTGTGGGCTGGTCAGTCCCTGCACAGGCTGATGGTTACCTGCTTTTTTTTCCTTATATGATCATTCTGGAACTGAAATTAATCTTGAAAACTTGTAAATAGAGCAGATAAAATGGATGTAGTGAGTAACTTGTAAACTTCAGTCAGTGATGGAAATGACCTTTGAGTGCAGTCAGATGTGACTGTGGAACACTTGTGAGGTGAATTTTTAATATTCACATTAAAGACAAAATTAGGGAGAGAATTGCCTCTAACTTGTGCATGTCCAGCTGGGTGTGAGCTACTGAGAAAAAAAACTCCTCCCATGTGAGAGAGAAAATGATCTTCCAAGGGGCTGATGCCTCAACATGTCCTAGTCTGAAGGAGACCTTTACACTTGAGTTGATGACCTAAACAATTTTTCTCATTGCTCCCCAGAAATGGTCCAGAATTTGAAGCCCGAATTCGTCAGAATGAAATAAATAACCCCAAGTTCAACTTCTTGAACCCAAACGACCCTTACCATGCCTACTACCGGCACAAGGTCACTGAGTTCAAGGAGGGCAAAGCCCAGGAGCCCTCGGCTGCCATCCCCAAGGTCATGCAGCAGCAGCAGAGTGCCCAGCAGCAGCTCCCACAGAAAGTGAGTGTTCCTTTGCATCACTTTGGGGAAGAATTTGGCCACTTTGGAGTGGTGGTGGTGTAGCCTGGGATTGAGAAGGACGGAAGCTCCAAAGTCAGGAAGGAGCAGTTTGTTATACATTTGTCAAAATGCCAGCACTGTCAGGCTTGGAGTTGAGTGTCTGCGGCTTTGTTTTGATGCAGATGTGCATCTGCCAGGTGCTGGTAACTTAAAGTTGTTTGAAACTGCCAATATACAGTTTAATTGGTCCATTTTAATTAAGTTTAGCTCTGTATTGACTGATAAAGTCACAAGGGATCACTTGGACTGGATGTGGCAGAGGCAAGCCTTGGAAATCCCTTGGAGTTCTGCTTGGCCTTGTTCCATGCACTGTTTTGTAGAAACTTTTCCTGCAAGAAGGATCAACCTGCCATTAAAACATGGGGTACAAAATGGTGTTCACCTTGTTCAGCTGTGTCTTTAAATATATGGTGTGGGAAAAGGACATGGAGTGAATCCAGGGCTTTGGAGTGAATCCAGGGCTTTTCCATGCTTGGCATGGCCAGCAGCCACACCGTGGTGTTGGTGGTCCTGGAGGGCTCTAGCAAAGTCCTCATACTTTCCAGATTTGTTTGCTGTTCAAACAACATTTTTAATAGTATTGAATTATACCTGATGGATTGTTATCCTTGCACCTGCCAGGATGGCAACTGGCATTGTTTTCCCACAGCAGCTGGAGGAAAAAAAAAGGATTCTCTTGAGTGTTTGGTGAGTGTTCCTTGCAAGAAGTCACTGAGCTGTGTCCATTCTCCTGCAGGTGCAGGCCCAGGTGATCCAGGAGACGGTGGTTCCCAAGGAGCCCCCGCCCGAGTTCGAGTTCATCGCGGACCCTCCGTCCATCTCGGCCTTCGACCTGGACGTGGTGAAGCTCACGGCGCAGTTCGTGGCCCGCAATGGGAGGCAGTTCCTCACCCAGCTCATGCAGAAGGAGCAGAGGAATTACCAGTTTGATTTCCTTCGCCCCCAGCACAGCCTGTTCAACTACTTCACCAAGCTGGTGGAGCAGTACACAAAGGTACTCCGGGCAGGGTGATTCCTTCCACAGCAGGAATCCGTTTGGAGCGCTGATGAAGCCCTACAAACCTGGCTGGAAATACAGCCCCAGGAATTCATCCTTTAAATCCTGCTCTTCAGAGTACTGAACACAGTGGGCTGTCTCCTAAATGTACCACACAGTATTGTAATCTCAGTTAAGGTTTGTTTCTTTTTCAATCCAGAAGATAATTAGAAGGCCACAAGTGAATATTTTGAAGTGCAGGGATGAGCAGTAAGTAGTAGTGAGAGGGCTGCAGCAGAATAAATGGGATATAGCCCTAGGGGTCTGCTGGTATTTTTAGCAGTGTGAAAAGAGAATAATTGCTCTGAAATAGGCTTTGGCACAATGAATTGTCACCAACTGTCATGCAAAATGTGTTTCAGATCCTGATCCCACCAAAGGGCTTACTTCTCAAGCTCAAGAAGGAGGCTGAAAATCCTAAGGAAGTCCTGGATCAGGTATCCAGAAAAAAATTGCGAAAATGCTAAAGTGTTTTCAGTTATGTTTTGAATTTTTTTCTCTTTGCATGTTTTTGGCTTGTTGGCAGCAAATAGAGAGTAAAAGGGATGTGTCACTTGCTGTCACTCAAGTACAGGGGCTCAAAGTTGCTTTAAACTGCAGCTGGTGTTTGTGTTGGGGGTAGATAGCACAGAGATACTGCACAACCCCATTTCCAAGTGCTTGCAAAGCGGAATCCTGGAATATCCTGAATGGGAAGGATCCCACCATCCAGTGCAGCTCCAGTCCCTGCCCAGACCCCCCAACAACCCCACCCTGTCCATCCCTGGCAGCGCTGTCCAAACGCTCCTGGAGCTCTGGCAGCCTCGGGGCCGTGCCCATTCCCTGGGGAGCCTGGGCAGTGCCAGCACCTCTGGGGGAAGAACCTTTCCCTGCTCTGCAGCCTGACACTTCTCCAGCTGTTCTTCCTTTCATTTGCAAAGCAATAGTGAGATGGCTGTGCTGTTCCTTGTGTGACACTGTGCTCTGCCTGCTCCTGCAGGTCTATTACAGAGTGGAGTGGGCCAAGTTCCAGGAGCGAGAGAGAAAGAAGGAAGAGGAGGAGAAGGAAAAGGAGCGTGTTGCTTATGCCCAGATTGACTGGCATGACTTTGTGGTTGTGGAAACAGTTGACTTCCAGCCCAACGAACAAGGTACTGATGTTAAATATTGTCACCTGTATGAAACTGCCCCCTTTGTGCAGGAAATGTGTCCTGAAGTGCCATTTTTAGGCAGATGTTGGGGTTTACAGCCTTTATCCTCCAGAGTTGAAGGGAAAAGCCTTACAGTGATATTTTGCAAGGCTGTTGTTTTTTCTGGAGTCAGTGATGTTCTCCTTGAAGGAAGTCCAGGTCTACTTTGCCACAGCAGAGCTTGTCACACTTTCTAGTAGTGCTTCCATTTTTAAGTCTCTTCATTTGTCATGCTGGTGTTTGTACAGACTCCATCCATTCCCTTCCATATCCTCCGGCTGCCAAGGATTTTGTTGCCACTGCTTTTTGTTGAAGAATTGGTGTTTCTGTCAGTGTGTGTTGAGTAATGAAATGGGATAGAGAAACAGAAGCTCTGTTTTCTGCATTGTAGGGAATTTCCCTCCTCCCACCACTCCAGAAGAGCTGGGAGCTCGAATCCTGATCCAAGAGCGTTACGAGAAGTTTGGAGAAAGTGAGGAGGTGGAGATGGAGGTGGAATCAGATGAGGAAGATGAAAAGCAAGAGAAAACAGATGAGCCTCCAGTCCAGCTGGATCAGGACACACAAGTGCAAGATATGGATGAGGTAACTGGACAATAGGATTTTGTCCCCTAAGGTTCATGTGGTTTATGATGGTCCCCATTTTCACTGTAAATAGTTCTTCAGTTTCTTGAGGAAATGAAATTTCTCTTTGATGAAATCTCCAAACAACATGTTACTGCTGGTACATGGTTGTTTTTTTTAATGTTTTCCATGACAATGCAAGTTCCAAGAGAGAAATCCAGTAATTTTGGCACCCAGTGGTGTGGATTTTCTATTTCTGTGGTTCTAAGTCTTTCAGCCTTTTTTGTGCCCAGAGTCTGGAGCACCGAAAGATGACTCATCTTAGGCTCTGCCCACTTTAAGCTGTTTTTCTGGTAACAGGGAACAAGAGTGTGGTTAACTGTAAGCCCCTGCATGCAAGGCTGCTGTAATGTGGAAGCTGAGGAATATTTGCTTCCTCTTCTGGGGCTGCTGAATTCCTGAATTGTGGTACAGAGGAACCACTCTGCTATAGGTGTCCAAAACAGCTCCCTCGCTTTGAAGCTGCATAATCCATTCTTCCAGCACTGTGTAGGATTTTATGTCTCTCTCAAAGGAATTTGACCATTGGAACTTGGTTATGATTTTTGTTCCTTTTCAATAAGGGGTCAGATGATGAAGATGAAGGTCAGAAGGTTCCTCCTCCTCCAGAAACCCCGATGCCACCCCCACTCCCTCCCACACCAGATCAGGTCATCGTGCGGAAAGATTACGATCCCAAAGGTAAATCAAATGAAAAAACCACCTTTGTTTCTTCCTGAAAAGTCCCAAACCATTTGTTTCTAGACTGAACCAACACTGTGGTTTTGTTCTCCTAGCCTCAAAACCATTACCACCTGCCCCGGCTCCTGATGAGTACCTGGTGTCTCCCATCACTGGAGAAAAGATTCCTGCCAGTAAAATGCAGGAGCACATGAGGATTGGGCTCCTGGATCCACGGTGGCTGGAGCAGCGGGATCGATCCATCCGCGAGAAGCAGAGTGATGATGAAGTCTATGCCCCAGGTCAGCTTTGAGCATTGATTGCACAGCCCCTCACTGCCCCCACTGATCAGGACCATGTGAAATGTAGCTCTGTGTGATGCCCTTTCTGTGATAATGAGATGGGTATGTTTGTCAGCTGGTGCTTTGGAAAGTATCTTTCCAAAAAAACACAGAAAGGGGACAGGAGTTGTACTTTGATGGTCCTTGTGGTCCCTTCCAACTCAGAGTATTCTGTGTAAAAAGAGCATCAATCAGCCACTAGGTATCAAATAATAGATGAGTAAGAGGCTTGGTTATATTCTTTGAAATAATAATTGCTCTTTTTCCCTCAGGTTTGGATATTGAGAGCAGCCTGAAGCAGCTGGCAGAACGTCGTACTGATATCTTTGGTGTAGAAGAGACTGCCATTGGTAAAAAGATTGGAGAAGAAGAGATCCAGAAACCAGAGGAAAAGGTAGAGTAGAAATTGGGAATTTTTGTTTGATTGGTGGGGGTTTGTGTTTTTTTGTGATAGGTCCCTGTAGCATTGTGAATGCTCAGAGACACAAGAGTCTTGAATTTTTTCTATCCAGCTGCTTTCTGGATTTCTTTGCAGTCTGGCCAAGTTGTGTTAATCTGATGTGTTTTACTCTCTCAGGTGACCTGGGATGGCCACTCAGGCAGCATGGCCCGCACACAGCAGGCTGCTCAGGCCAATATCACTCTGCAAGAGCAAATTGAAGCCATCCACAAGGCCAAGGGACTGGTGCCAGAGGATGACAGCAAGGAGAAGATTGGGCCCAGCAAACCCAATGAGATACCCCAGCCACCCCCTCCTTCCTCAGCCTCCAACCCCCCTGCCAGCGCCCAGCCCATCACGTCTGTACCTCGTCCACCCACCGTGAGTGTTTGGGCTCTCAGAAGCCAATTACTGGGGCTGTAGTTAATTAGGAGGGGTCCTGATGGAGGGAAAGGGTGCTGGCATGGAAGAGGATTTTTTGGGAAGTTTGTGGTTTAAGAGTAGTTTGGAAATATTAGAAGAACTCTATTGAACTTGCTGTTAAAAATGGAATATAATACTTAGGTGGAGTTTTTACCTTAGAGATATCAAAAAGACTGGGATCAGCTGGGCAGTGGGATCTTGGAGGCAGAGAATATGGCTAAGGGATGGCTGGGGGCCTTTGTAGGTGCAGAGTGATGTTGGACAAAAGCAGCCCAAGGTAAGAAGGGATCTGCTCTGAGTCCCAAACAGCAATTTAGCAAAGGAACTAAGTGCCTGGAGGTCTGATCCCGAAGTGGGGAGGGAAGGAGGACCCCTTTAATCTGTTAATGAGGCTTCTGTGCCTGTTCAGAGCAGCTTGGCTTGTCCATATGGTGGGGCCACTTAGGCTCCCTGCAAGTCTTTGGGCAGCAGAACCCGTGGTTCTGTGAGGATTGTGGCCAGCCCTGGGCATTCTTGCTAAGGAAATTCACCTTCTCTCCCCAGATGCCTCCTCCCGTCCGCGCCGCCGTGGTTTCTGCAGTTCCGGTCATGCCTCGTCCCCCCATGACCTCGGTGGTCCGGCTGCCCCCAGGATCCGTCATAGCCACCCCCATGCCTCCCATAATCCACACCCCACGGATCAACGTGGTGCCCATGCCCCCCTCTGCTCCCCCCATCATGAGCCCCCGCCCGCCCCCCATGATAGTCCCCACAGGTCAGTGACTTCAGCTTTTCCTGGGGAATTGTCCGATAATTCCTTTATAGTGGGTTTCAGCTCCCGTGCCCCAATACTGGTGTGTAACTGGAACTGCAGGCCCTAGGTTGTGTTGTTAAGAGTTCAGGGGTGTTTGGTATGCTTTATCTAGTCCTGCTTTTGGGCTCAAGGCTCTGCCTACACCATAAAATGCAGGGAATCCTGTGGCCCCAGGAGCCTGCCCGGGTGAAAATTAAGAATGCAGGGTAAAGAGAAGCTGCCAGCACCTCAGTGGGGGTTACAGCTCCTTACAGAAGCTGCTGCTGCTGGAGGAAAAGCTGTTTGCTGGCCCTTTTCCTCATTAGGTGCTTTGAAGTTAAAAAGCATGATGTAAGAAGCAATTCTTCCCTTTTTTTCCATCTTCTTTTCTTCCCTAACTGGAGGAGCTGGCACCGCTGCCTGCCAAACTGAGAGCATGTTCTTTTTTTGCAAGATCTGCAGGAAGCTCTCATGCCTTGTTATCTCTTCCTGGAATGCTTCCCAATATAAGAGCTCTGTGAATGTTTGAAGTTTGCATGTTGCTGTTGGTTGTAACTTCCTCCCATGTATTGTGGCGTTTATTTTCAGCCTGTGCTGCTCTGCTCAAAGCGTTTTTGTTGTGAGGGGGTGTTTGCTGTGCACCCAGGGGGTGACTGTGAGTTGTGTTGTGTGTCCCCAATCCATTCCAGCCTTTGTCCCTGCTCCTCCTGTGGCTCCGGTCCCGTCCCCGGCGCCGATGCCTCCCGTTCACCCCCCACCACCCATGGAGGATGAGCCAGTCTCCAAGAAACTGAAGAGTGAGGACAGCCTGATTCCAGAGGAGGAATTTCTGCGCAGGAACAAGGTACATGTGTGGGTCAGAGTCCTGGGCTGCTCCACTCCAGCTCCAAAGGGACTGGAAAGCAAATTCCCTGCACAGAGGGGTAAAAATATCTGGCAAGAAAGGGACTTCCTGAGGTATCTCCTTTCTTTTGTCATTCCTGAGTGAACCAAATTCCTTTGTCTCTTACTGGGAAGAGTTACACAGAGTGGGATAGTGCTCTTCTGTAATTAAGGGCAGTGAGAGGTAGGTTATAATGCAAAGAACTCAAGTTGCTAATGAGATTTTAAGGAGAGGAGGGCTAAGCTGGAGTTGCAAAGAGATTAGAGTATCAGTGCCAGCATGATAGTAGGGTAATGTGGTGTATTCTGTAACAAGGTGAGCTAAATGTGAGCCTCAGTTCCTTCCTGAGGAGTGCCAGTCACAGGAGGAGTTTTAAATCCTTAGGAATGGTTGTATGGTTTTTCTGGGAATATTTAAAGTAAAAGAGATTTAGATGGGATATTGGGAAAGAAGTGTTCCCTGGGAGGATGGAGAGGCCCTGGCACAGGATGCCCAGAGCAGCTGTGGCTGCCCTGTCCTTGGAAGTGTCTAAGCCCAGGTTGGATGGGACTTGGAGCACCCTGGGCTGGTTGAAGGTGTCCTCTGCCTGTGATGGGGTGGGACAGGATGGACTTTTAGGTCCTTTCCATCCCAAACCAATCTGTGATTCTGTGACTTCATGTGCACAGAGAAGCTGTCTCCTGTTGAGTGCTTCACACCTTCACCCTGTGACACTGTCAGTGTATGTGCTGCTAGATAGATGGCACACAAAAGGAGAAATCCAACTGAATGTTTTATTGTGGGAGCAGTGGGGTAACTTGTAAACACATTTCAGTGTGTTTACTGAGGAGACAAGATATGGAAATAAGTACTTAGTCTGGTGCTGTGTAATCATAGCCCTGAGAGACTTTATCTGTGTTTTCCCGTAGGGCCCAGTCACGGTCAAAGTCCAGGTTCCCAACATGCAGGACAAGACAGAATGGAAGCTGAATGGCCAAGTGCTGGTGTTCACCCTGCCCCTCTCAGACCAGGCATGGAGCTCATCCCCCTGCCCTGCTCCTGTGCTGCTCAGCCTGCTCTCCACACTGCAGCTCCACGGGGCTGGGGAGCAGGACTGGGACAGAAGCACTGAAGGAGCCCTTTGATCCTCCCCAGGTGTCTGTTATAAAGGTTAAGATCCACGAGGCCACAGGGATGCCAGCTGGGAAGCAGAAGCTGCAGTACGAGGTGGGTATAAGCCCTTCAAATGCTGGTTGTTTCTTCAGTGCATTCTCTCACACCACTTTTTTACAAAGAAAGATGATGATGTATAATTTAATGCATGGTGAGATACTGGAAGAGCAAAGGGAATGTTATTCCTGCCTGCACAGCACAGCTGTGACAGAGCTGCCCTCTGTTACAGCAGGACAGGCTTTTAGTAGGCGATTAATCAGTGGATTTTCACATTGTTGCTGCTGCAGATGAGTCCTCCAAACTTGATGTGGCTTTCTCTGAAATCAGCCTCTTGTTGTATTAGAGTTTTTTTTTTTTTTTGACATTTAACTGCAGCAGCCTGCTCCCACAGCTCTGCTGTGTGCTCTGGGAGGTGGGCGAGTGTGCTTTGGATCCCTGGCAGCTCGGGGAAGGCTTTCTCCAAAACAGAGAAGGGAAGAGCTCACTCTCTCTTCTCTCTCTTCCTCTAGAAGCTAAAGCTGTGAGAAAGGCCCCATTCCTTTTTAATGACTTATTTCCAGTCATGCATGTGCCTGGGCAGGCACAACCTGCTGCCTAAGCAGTGAACTTTGTGCACTTAGCTCCTCAGAGTTCATCTGTGGGCAGATACTCTGTTAACCCTTAATGAGAACAGGAGCTGAGCTGATTATTTTTAGGGGAAAAAAAAATCTGGGGGGAGAGTGGAGCCTTTATAACTTCCCTTGTGTGTTATAGGAGCCGCATTGTCTATATTGGCTGGTCTAGTGGAAAGTGTCCCTGCCCATGGTGAGGGGGGTTGGAATGGGGGGATCTTCAGGGTCCCTTCCAACCCAACCCAATGTAGGATTCTGTACCCACCTCCAGTGTCCATCTTGGACTCTGGAATCTCTTTGGGGTCTTCAAAGCCTGCAGAGTTCTGTCATCTCCCTGCTCCGAGTGTACAGCCAGGAGGATTGGGATCTGGGTGGGATTCTGTGGGAAGGCAACACTGAGGTTTGTGCTCTGACTGCTCTTTTGTGGGTTGTTTTTTTTTTTCCTTTTCTCCTCCCCTCAGGGCATCTTCATCAAGGATTCCAACTCCCTGGCTTATTACAACATGACAAGTGGCTCTCTGATTCACCTGGCACTCAAAGAGAGAGGAGGCAGGAAGAAATAGGAGACATGGAGACCTGAGACGTAATGTGTCCGTGTTGTTACCCCAACCCTCCCAATCCTATTTCCATTCTGGCCTTTTTGGGGCTGCATCCACTGCCCCCCAGCAGTAGTCTGAACAGAGAGACTCTGACCCTCACTGATAGGAGAGAAGCTGATGGAGCCCCAGAATGTGTCAGTGTAGTGAGTAGTCTGTAGTGATCAATGCTTTGCTTGAGTGCAGGCTCTCCCTTGAATCCCCTCAGGAAAAGACATCAAGGTCATGCCCAGCTTAGTTTAGATCCATCTTTGAAGGATTTATGTTGGCCAGGAGCATCATCTGTCTGCCCTCAGCACTCACTGCTTCATTTAACCTCCTGCTAATTGAAAACTTCTTCTCCACACACTTATTAACCCCCTTGTTCTTGTTCTTTCCCTGAGTTTGATCTTGTACTGACCCTGACTTGGAGGTTTTTCCTCCCTCGGCATGAGCTTGTGTTGCTGTTCCTGTGATAAAGGAGGTCTGGGTCTGCTCTGGACAGCCCATGATTTGTTTTAATAAACATGCAGTACTTCTTCCTTGGATTTGGGGTTTTTAATGGAGATGTGCCTGGTTTCGGAGCACTCGGATGGGGAAATACATCAGGATTTGTAATTAAGCAGTTTACAATAGGAAATCCTCTTATTTTCTGGGAAAAGCTACAAGGGGCTTGTTGAAGTTTCCCTGGTGCTCCTCAGTCATTCCTGAAGGAATGCTTATGTCTGTGTGTGAGGGGGGGTGGGGGGGAAATCTGAACTTAGCAAGAATTTTATTGGAAAATGTGATTTACAATTATATCCTGCAGCTGGAATCTCTTGGTCATGGAGAGCATCTGTGTCTGGAAAACAGATGACTCCTGGGCCTTCAGTCAGAGTTTGACAGAAACACAACACAGCAAAGCTAATCCATGGAGTTAGGGGCCCAGGAAGAGGCAGGTGTCTGGGTACCTCTGGTTTTTTTGGGTAACCCAAAGCCCTAGATTTATTATTACATATATTTTTAGTCATGGTCAGGCAGTGCAGGAACATCCTGTTTACCTGATTCCATGCTTAGGAGGGGAGAGAGGGATGAAGCAGGAGGGAAGAGCCGGCATCCTCCTGCCTGTGGTGCGCTCCCCTGGGATCTGGAGGAAGCTCTGTGCCTGTGGGGAAGGTGGCTGGCGCTGGCCCAGCCCAGGTGTTCCCTGGCCAGTGTGTCCAGCTGTTGTCTCTGACAGGTCCCCACATGTCCCTGTCACAGCCTGCTCCCCTCCCTGCTGCAGGAATCCGGAGCGTGAGGCTGGATGGTGGATGCAGGGCGCTCCTGCCCCGCAGGAAGGCAGGATAATCACTTCCCTTTGCTCTTCAAAACCAGACAATAGGTACAATCCTGGAGAAAACAGGCAGTGAGTGAGTGAGTGGGGTTTTCCAGAGCGGATAGAAACAAACTACCAGGAGAGCTCTGAAATGGAGAAGTTGTGTTTGTATCCGGGGCCGGGCTGGCTGTGCTGAAGGTCACCCTGTGTTCCTCCTCCTCCTGTGCTTGGAGCCTGGTGCCCACGGAGCTTCCCCGTGGGAGCTGTTCCCTCTCTTCCCTCAGTAACATTTTCAGCCAGACCCCTTTATGGGCACTCCAGCAAGAGAACTTCCCCCTGGAAATCACTTGCATGGAGCCTTGCCAGACTGTTTCCATCTAAATCCGAGGGACGAATGCTGCAACAGACTGTGTGTGTGGAGATCTGGTGCAAAACAAGCACCATCAGAGCCTTCCACTTCAGTGGCAAGGACTGGCAGGGCCTGGCTGCCAGAAAAATCTGGAAGTAGGTTGAGTTGCTGATTTTAAGGAGCCTCATTCCCTCTTCCTTTGGCACGGTACCACTTTGAGAGGGATCCTTCCAATAAACCCCTGTTCTGTGCTGTAAAAGGGAGGAAATGGAGTGCTGGGCTCTGGAGAAGAGTCTGGAGGTGGGATGGACCTACCCCTGGAAGGCTTTATCTGGGACAGGTCCCAGCACATCCCAGTCTCCTACAGATCCTTTGGCCTGTCTGGGGTGCTGTGGATGGGGACGTTGGGGTGACACAGTGGGGGTCTTGCTGTGGGATCTGCAGGGCAGGGACAGCTTTGGAGAGGGAAACACATTCTACCACTGCCTCATGCTGGTGTGTGCCCCAGTGCTTCCCAGCACAATCCCCCTGCAGTCCCAGTATCCAGCCTTCCTGGAATGCCAGTGCCATCCCAGCCCCACTGGGGCTCAGTCTGGTCCCACTACAGCTCTGCTATGCCCCATACTGGTCCCAGCATAGCCTATTTTATCTCACACTGGCCCTATTGTATCTCATCCCAGTACAGCTGTGTTGTGTCTCCTACAGATCCCAGTACAGTGTGTTATGGCCACTCCTGCTCCCAGTACAGCTCATTATGGCTCATCCTGCTCCCAACAGAACTCGTTATATCTCATGCAAAACCTAGTACGGCCCCTTTCTATCTCATACCGGTCCCAGTACCTCCCGTTCCGTCTCATACTGGTCCCAGTACCTCCCGTTCTGTCTCATACTGGTCCCAGTACCTCCTGTTGTGTCTCATACTGGTCCCAGTCCATCCCGTTCAATCTCATACTGGTCCCAGTCCCTCCCGTTGTGTCTCATACTGGTCCCAGTACCTCCCGTTCTGTCTCATACTGGTCCCAGTACCTCCCGTTCTGTCTCATACTGGTCCCAGTACCACCCGTTCTGTCTCATACTGGTCCCAGTACCTCCCGTTCTGTCTCATACTGGTCCCAGTACCTCCCGTTCTGTCTCATACTGGTCCCAGTACCTCCCGTTGTGTCTCATACTGGTCCCAGTACCTCCCGTTCTGTCTCATACTGGTCCCAGTCCCTCCCGTTCTGTCTCATACTGGTCCCAGTCCCTCCCGTTCTGTCTCATACTGGTCCCAGTACCTCCTGTTCTGTCTCATACTGGTCCCAGTGCCTCCCGTTCTGTCTCATACTGGTCCCAGTACCTCCCGTTCTGTCTCATACTGGTCCCAGTACCTCCCGTTCTGTCTCATACTGGTCCCAGTACCTCCCGTTCTGTCTCATACTGGTCCCAGTACCTCCCGTTCTGTCTCATACTGGTCCCAGTACCTCCCGTTCTGTCTCATACTGGTCCCAGTACCTCCCAGCCCAGCCCTGCCCCACTGCCGGTGCACGGAGCCCCGCCCCTCGCCGACACCCGCCGGCGTTTGACGGACAGCTTCCCCCCGTCCTTCTGACCAATCAGCTGCGGGGGTGGACTCTCCTTACCTGAATCCTGGCGACTGATTGGCCGGGTCTGTGCTCCCGCCCAATGGCGGTGCAGGGAGGGGGCGGGGCCAGGGCGGGGCGTGGCCGCCGCCGTGTCCCGGCATGGCGGAGCGGCCGCGCCGCCGCTGAGGCGCCGCCATGGCCAAGAGCCGCGGGGGTGGCGGGCCCAGCTCGCCCGGCGGGCGCAGCCTGGCGGGCACCCGCGAGAGCCTCGCCGACCCTGGCGGCGATGAGCTTAGTTCGCTCGGCTCCGACTCTGAGATCAACGGCGGCGGCCCCGAGGAGCGACGCGTCGATAAGTTCGGCTTCATCGTGGGCAGCCGCGGCGCCGAGGGGACGTGAGTGGGGGCCGTGAGGGAGGGCCGGGGCCGGGGCCGTGAGGGGGTGCTGTGGACGCTGGGGGCACCGAGGAACAGAGGAGCCGGCCCAGGCCCGGCCCGGTCCGCTCCGGCCGCTCGGCCCCCGCAGGGCCGGGCCTGGGGCTGGGCCGGGCCGGCCGCGGCTCTCCCCGCCCCGTGGGGGGTTTGTCCCCGCCGCCCCCGGGCTGGGCGCGGGGCCGCTGTCAGGCATCGTTCGTGCCCGTGGCGGAGGCCGCAGCAGCCGGAATGTGAACAACGGAGTGAGGCTGGGAGACCTGCGGATTTTCAGCCTGGGGAAGAGAAGGCTCCGATCAGAGCTTAGAGCCCTTTCACAGTGCCTGAGGGGCTGCAAGGGGAGCTGGACTCTTGCCTTTGGACGAGGACCTGGAGTGACAGGATAAGGAGGAACGGTTTCCTTCTATCAGAGGACAGGGTTAGATGGGATACTGGGGAGAAATCCTTCCCTGTGAGGGTAGGGAGGCCCTGGCACAGGGTGCCCAGAGAAGCTGGGGCTGCTCCTGGATCCCTGGCAGTGCCCAAGGCCAGGCTGGACGGGGCTTGGAGCAGCCTGGGACAGTGGAAGATGTCCCTGCCCATGGCAGGGGGTAGACCTGGATGAGCTTTTAGGTCCTTTCCACCCCAGACTATTCCTTGATATGATGGCTTTGTAAAGAGCCCCAAAAGCTGTTCCAGCTGTCCCATCTCCCTCTGAAGAAGGGGAATGGCTGGGAAGTGGTGTCCACCCCATTTAGGATCTGGGAGCTGTCAGCACACCGAGGTCAGTGTCTGCTCAGCTCCAGGTGCTGATTCCAGTGGACTTTTGGCCTCTGTCAAGCCAGGGAGGCCAGGCCATGGTGTCCTTCCAAGGATCCCTTGTTGGTAGTGCTGGCAAAGGCACCGTGGTTACCCTGCTCCATGGAGGAAGCCCTTGGAGGAAGTGAGGCTAACCCGAGGCACTGGGCCCCAGGGCGGTGCTGACACCCAGGAATGTGCTGTTGCTGTTGAGCTGGTTCGGCAGCGTGTTTGGTGTTTGCCTTCTTGGCCCTGCTTTCACAACAACGCCCAGAGAAAGTCAGGATGACAGTGGGGACAACGCGTGGCAGTCAGCTCCTCTCCTGCTGGGACATCGCCTTGAGCGGGTTCCCTGGGTTTTGCCCACCTGAGTGCTCTGGTGCCTGCTGTGCCTCAGTTTCCCTCTCTGTGAGGAGCAGTGTTCACACCCCATAGTCTGTGGGTGTTACTGTGTTACTGTGGGTGGGTCTCTGGGGTGAAAAGGAGGTTGGAATGTTGGCTCTGGGCAAGGTGCATCACTCCGGGTGATAAACCTTGTCCCTCGGCACTGCGGGAATGGTGTGACCTCTCCTTCCCGTGGTGCTGCACTCTGTCCTGGCCACACATCACATTTAGGGGACACCTATCCTGGCTGTCATTCCCATGGCTGTCCCTGGGGTGAGTGTCCCTCTCTGTGCAGCAGGCAGCAGCAACTCTGGATGAAGGTCGTGGTGCTGGAGGCTGCTCCCAGGGGTGCTGACAGTGTGGTGGCTGCAGTCACTGGGGACTGAGCCTCCTGCAGAACCCCACACGTGTGCTGGGGCCCAGTCCCGCCCTGCTCCAGGGCTTTATTGGCTCACTGTCTGTACAGGAGCGGATGAAGGGGAATGCATGACCTGCTGCTGTGGCTGGCAGAGTTGGGATTGCCCTGCTGGGAGGGGAAGCAGAGGAAGGACAGGCAGGGTATCCCAGCATCCATGGAGGGTCTGAGGGCACCTCAAAAGGCTGAGCTGTGGGGATGTCACCCACAGTATGGATGCAGAGGAGCTCATTCCTGGCGTAGGGCATCCCGTCACTTCCCTGCCTGGAGTGCCCCCACCCTCCTGCCTGGGCCATATGAAATGCAGCCGGTCCTCGCTCCCTGCCCGCTGCCAAGCAGCCATCAGCTGGGAACAGCTTCCAGTCTGTGCTGGCGAGGTTCCAGCAGGCTCACAGCCAGCTCCTGTATCCAGCGTCCCGCGCTCCCGAGCTTCCCACGCCTCGTGGAGCCCCGGCTGGAGGCCAGCGCTGCCTCCATCCCCATGCCGGGCTGGGGAGCTGCCGGCCATGCCTGGCCGTGCTGGGGAGGGTGGGGAGCCAAGCAAAGCAGATCCTCTGGGAGCGGGTTTGCTCTCGGAACAATCGCGCTCGCCCCATCTGACCCGCCGTGCTGGGTGGGACTCGGCAGGGAAGGGCTGGGCAGGGCGCAGGGCAGCGCTGCCAGCTGGATGTGGCCCTGGACTCGCCGTCCTGCTCGCTTTCCCGCTCGGAATGTGGAGAGAGGAGGCAGGGCCTGCATGTCCTATAGTGGGGCTGGGTGCTGGAGGATGCTCAGCACCAGGCCACTGTCCTCGGGTCCTCAGGAAGGATCTGACTTTTCCTGAGATTGGCGTGGCCACAGGACAGTGTGGAGCAGAGCCTGGGAAGGCATTCAGACTCACTGATGGCTTGAAGGAGCATCTGCTCTCCTTGGATGTCCCTGCCTGGGCCTGCCCGAGCTGCCTGTCACCCATCTCTGCACAGATGCGGTGCTATGGGGGGTTGGAGGCCTTAGTGCCAGCTTCAGCATCGCAGCAGCTTCCTCCCTGCCTCAGCAGGGTTAAATCAGATTCCCTGGCTAGGCTGAGGCGTTTCTGGAAAACACTCCCCTCTCTCCTAAGGGACCCTGGTCCGGGCTCGGCGCCGGGCCTGGAGCAGCGCCAGGCATTGGGAGCGCAGTGTGGCTGGA
Organism: Poecile atricapillus; assembly: GCF_030490865.1. Lineage (NCBI taxonomy): Eukaryota > Metazoa > Chordata > Aves > Passeriformes > Paridae > Poecile > Poecile atricapillus. Next base: position 12,754,541 of record NC_081264.1, on the reverse strand, counting down.
GCTGTGTGGATGACACGATGCTTATGGCCCCGGCTCTCTCCGTGTGCAGCTGGCCCCTGCTACAGGGATCAGGTCTTGCTCATCCCTCACCTTCCTGGCGTGTCCCTGGGGATGCTGCGGCGCGTGGTGTGTGCAGTGCAGGCTGCTCCCGAGAGGTTTGAGCTGCTGTGCTGGCACAGTGACTTCACTCACGGGTGGCGAGCACTTCCGGCAGCTGCTGAAGCGCCAGCGCTGCCGAGCGTGTCCTGAGCCCTGCGCCCTGAGGGGTGCAGCCACCTGGGCATGGGGGGCACCCAGGCTGCTCGGGAAGCCAGGGGGCTCAGCACCATATGGAGGGCTGGGCACCCACTGACCGGCCTCTTCCTCCCGGTCCCACAGGCTGGAGGAGGTGCCCTTGGAGGTGCTTCGGCAGCGGGAGTCCAAGTGGCTGGATATGCTCAACAACTGGGACAAATGGATGGCCAAGAAACACAAGAAGGTAAGTGACAGCCATGTCCCCTGTGGGAGGTGGCAGTAAGGGACAGCCAGGCACAGCGGTGTCCCTTTGGGGCAGCCTGGTGTCACTGGTTCCCTGCAGACAGGCGTCTGTGTGCCTTTGGATGATGCTGTTGGTTTGAATGGGCCGTTCATTCCCCTTGGAAACTGGATACGGAGTGGTCCCGAGCCAGCCCACTTCTGCCTCCAACTCTTCCCTGCCGGGCTGGAGCTTTCCTAGGGCTTCTTTGGCTGCCTGCAGGCAGCCATGGGAATTGTTTGCTCATGGAAACTTCTGTTCTGAGCATCTTGCAGACCAAAAAAAGCTCCATGTAGGAAATGTTTGAGCCTGGTGCGCGTGACACTGGTCTGTGGACTGGGATCCCTGGGAGACTCCTGGTGTGCTGGCTCCATGGCTTGGTTTGCTGGTGCTCCCTGATCCCCTGAGCCTGCAGATGAGGTGGGAATTGGGATGCAGCAAGTCCAGGGTTGCTGCTGTGTGTCTGCTGGGAGCAGTGTAGCTGCTGGCATGGGACAGCAGTGCCAGAAAGTGGCCAAAGGGCCTTCTCCTCCTCCTCCTCCCCATGCTGGTAGAGTCTCCTGGCACCCCTCAGTGTGCCTGGAGTGCTGTCCCTACTCAGTGCCTGGTGAACTACACCGGAATCCCTCATCTGTTTCTTGGCTGCTCTTAAAGGATTTGGGAGAGTTTTCTGGGCCACGGCAGGCGGGCGCTTTGTTCCACGGGCAATTTCCGCCACTCTCCGGCCATGTGCCACAGGGTGCCCTTTGGGATGGGGTGAGTGCTCCAGCAGCCCTGTGCCTGGCACAGCAGCTCCCTTGTGCTTGGACCGAGCCTCTGGGAGTCTCTGTGGGGCTGATGTGCTGTATAGTCTGTCCTACAGCAAAAATCCATGCCTGCAGCTTTGGAGAGGCTGCTCTGGAACGTTGCTCTGTGCCTGGATCCCTGGGACTGCTCAGGGAAGGCTGCCAGGCCTGGCCTTGGATGCTGTCAACTATCTTTGGTCTGGCAAGAGCCTGCTTGGTGCAGGTCCCTGCTGCTCTGGGGGAGCTCCCTAAGCCTCTGAAAAACCCCAGTACTTTTCTGGCTGCCTCACCAGGGTTGGCAGGCAGCCCAGGGATCCCTGGGCCAGCTCCTGCTGGGCTTGCTCACACCTGCACTGCTCCAGCATCCCAAAATGCTCCCTGCCTGGCCCCAATCCCAGTGGAGCCTGACCCCACATCCTTCACAGTGCTGAGCTGTGCCAGCACCGTGTGCTGGAAGGAGGGCACACCTGTGGGTGGGCAGCACTCCCACCTCACCTTGCTTTCAGCATCCCTCAGCCCAGACACACTCCCTGTCCCTGGAAAATCATAGTGGGATTGGGGGGTCGATGGCAGGACCCCATGTGGGACCAAGGGGATGAGCTGCTCAGCCCTGGTGGTGCTGGCCTGGCCAGCTGAAGGGGCTGCTGAACCAAAACCCAGTGAGGTGGTTTCCTTCCTGGCAGCTCAGTCAGCAGGAAGGGGAGCTGCCTGGAAATGGGAGCTGTCAGCAGCCTTGGAGCTGCCCACAGCAGCCCTGGGCATCATCCACTGTGTTTCCTGCCGGCACAAAAGGACCTGCCCATGTAAACAACCAGTGAGGGAGCAACAAACCCCCTGGGGAGGTGATGGTACTGTGCTTGGAAACAACCATCTGTTCCCCAGTTGCTCCAGCAAACAGGGAAACACATCCCTGGGCAAGCAGGAGAGGCCTTAGGGGGAATTTGGGAGCTGTTAGCTGCTTCTCTCAGAGCCATGGTTGTATGTGTCACCCAAGCAGGGACTTGAGGATTGGAGGCTGTGCTGGGGTTTTGCAGGGGGTTGTGGGGGGTGACCAGGCTTGTGGGGCCCACCTTGCTGCATGCTCTGGCTGAGGACTGTGAGGAGAAAGACACATAAGGATGTGGAGCTGCTGGAGCCAGTCCAGAGGAGGCCACGGAGATGCTCCAAGGGCTGGAGCCCCTCTGCTCTGGAGTCAGGCTGGGAGAGCTGGGGGTGTTCACCTGGAGAGGAGAAGGCTCCAGGGACACCTCGGAGCCCCTTCCAGGACCTAAAGGGGCTCCAGGAGAGCTGGAGAAGGACTTGGGACAAGGGATGGAAGGACAGGACAAGGGGGAATGGCTCCCACTGCCAGAGGGCAGGGATGGATGGGATATTGGGCAGGAATTGTTCCCTGGCAGGGTGGGCAGGCCCTGGCACAGGGTGCCCAGAGCAGCTGTGGCTGCCCCTGGATCCCTGGCAGTGCCCAAGGCCAGGCTGGACATTGGGGCTTGGAGCCACCTGGGATAGTGGGAGGTGTCCCTGGCCATGGAATGAGATGGTCTTTATTGTCCCTGCCAACCCAGACCATGTCACAATTCTGTGATTTGGAGCTGCTGCTGTGATGAGGACTTGGAGTGGGATGTTGGGGGCTCTGTTTTGGTCCCTGCTGGTGCAGGCACCAGGGCTAAGCTGGCTCAGCTCCCCACACAGGGTAGGCACTGACTGCCTCGCCTGGACTTTGGTCCTGGCTGGTGCCCAGTGCCAAGGAACAGGAAACTGTGGGCATGGAGCTGGCCCCAGGGGCCTCAGGATTTGGCCATGTGTGGAGATAGGACCAGACCTGTCCTTCTGCCTAGGATGAGCAGATGGAGAGGCTGAGACACTCGTCAGGGTGCACATCCCTGCTTTCCTTGGCCCCAGGGGGCAGTGGGGGGCTGGACTGGGGGCTGGGGAGCCTCCCCTGTGTCCTCAGTGCTTCCCATGTGGACAGAGCCACCCGCTCCCCACCTTGGCTCCAATGTTTGCTTTCCCAGCTCCCAGCAGGATCTGGCTTTGAGGCAGTGCCAGGCTTGTTTGGAGCTGTTTGCAAGCCACAGAGGCTCTGCTGGGCCTCTGGCAGCTCCCCCGTGCTGCTGGTGCAGCCCTGGCTGCCATTCCAGCTGGCATCTCTGCATCCCAGGGGCTCAGGGGCACTTCTCCTTGTTTGGGAAGCAGCAGGGGACCCAGCCTGTGGCCGTGGTGCTGGCCTGGCTCCCACCTTGCCCCAGGAGTCTCTTTGTTTCCCAGTGCTCCGTGATTTTCCCGTGACAGCTTTGTCTCTCCCGCAGATCCGGCTGCGGTGCCAGAAGGGGATCCCGCCCTCGCTGCGGGGCCGTGCCTGGCAGTACCTCTCTGGGAGCAAGGTCAAACTGGAGCAGAACATGGGCAAGTTTGATGTGAGTCCTGCCAGGGACCCTCCTGCACCACCAGGGAGGGGGCAGTGCTGGGGCTGCTCCTGCTTGGGCTTGGATGTGTGTTGGGATCTCAGACATCTTTGGGGGGGAGTCAAGGGTGTTGCTTACCCCAATCATCCCCTCCCCAGGAACTGGACCTCCTCACAGGAGATCCCAAGTGGCTGGATGTGATCGAGCGGGATCTCCATCGGCAGTTCCCCTTCCATGAGATGTTTGTCTCACGTGGAGGCCATGGGTATGTGGAGCTACTATTGTGTGTCCAGCCCTCAGCAGCCATGGATGGGGTGGGCACTGTCTGTCCCAGCTCATGGAGCCACACTTCTGTCCCCAGTGTCCTCCCCATTCCTCCAACATTCCCTATACTCCCACAGTCACAGGACATCCAGTGACTGAAAACAGGATGGCTCAGACCAGCTCTGACACCCAGTGGGTGGGAATTGCCATGACAGGAGGGCAGAGGGAGGAGGTGGCAGCCCGTGGCCTCCGTTTCACCAGGAAAATGCTGCTCCCAATGTGTTGGGGAGCATCTGTGCCCCTGTGCCTGCAGCTGGGTCCCCTGCCTGTCTGTGGCTCGCTCTGGGCCACGTGGTTGTCTCCATACCTCAAATCCCAGATCCAGGCAGGATCTGTGGGCAGCACTTGCCAGGGTTTGTGTGGAAAGGGGATCCCAGGGGGGCAGTGACCCAGGCTGGTGCGTGGGATGCACGGGGGAGCTGTGTGCCGTGTGTGTGCATGCCGGTGTGTCCGCAGGCAGCAGGACCTGTTCCGGGTGCTGAAGGCGTACACGCTGTACCGCCCGGAGGAGGGGTACTGCCAGGCCCAGGCGCCCATCGCCGCCGTCCTGCTCATGCACATGCCGGCCGAGGTACGGGCACGCGGCTCAGGGGACAGAGCTGGGACCTCCTGGAGGGTGTGGGGCCCTTTGGGGGGTGCTGATGAGTGGGTGCCTGGCTCAGGGCAACCCAAAGTGCCCCAGGGATGCTTTGCTGCTTCCCACCCTCTCCCGTGGTCCCTGGGAGCAGGGAGGGGTCCACAGGGAGGTCCTCTGGGTTCTCACCCTCTGTCCCTTGGCTTGCAGCAAGCGTTCTGGTGCCTGGTGCAGATCTGTGAGAAGTACCTCCCTGGCTACTACAGCGAGAAACTGGTGAGTAAAGGGCTCATGGTGCTTTCAGCAGTGGCAGGGACCTGCAAGGTGCTGCGCCTGGTTTGGGGTGCAAGGATCAATCTGGGCAGGGGATGAAGGGATCAAGAACAGCCCTGGGGAGAAGGACTCAGGGATGCTGGTTGGTGAGGAATGGCCATGCCCTGGCTGTGTGTCCTGCATGGGCAGCAGGGGAGGGGGGATTCTGCCCCTGTGCCCTGCCCAGGTGAGATCCCACCTGCAGAGCTGCCCTAGCCCTGGGGTTCCCAACATCAGAAGGATGTGGAGCTGCTGGAGCCCATCCAGAGGAAACCATGGAGCTGCTCCAAGGGCTGGAGCCCCTCTGCTCTGGAGCCAGGCTGGGAGAGCTGGGGGTGCTCACCTGGAGAACAGAAGGCTTCAGAGAGACCTCAGGGCCCCTTCCAGTGCCCAAAGGGGCTCCAGGAGAGCTGGAGAGGGACTTGGGACAAGAGATGGAGGGACAGGACACAGGGAATGGCTTCCCACTGCCAGAGGGCAGGGCTGGATGGGATACTGGGAAGGAATTGTTCCCTGGGAGGGCGGGGAGGCCCTGGCACAGGTGCCCAGAGCAGTTGTGGCCACCCTATCCCTGGAAGTGTTCCAGGCCAAATTAGACAGGGCTTGGAGCAACCTGGGATAATGGAAGGTGCCATATGGCAATGGAGTGGAATGAGGTGAGTTTTAAGGTCCATTCCAACCCAAACCATTCCATGTTTATGTATCTCCAGGCCAAAAACCTGTGCAGCTCCTCACCATGGGTAAAGAAGGGGTGTGGGGAGGTACTGGGTATTCCCACAGTCTCCCTGTTGTGCTGTGGTTCCCAGAAGCATTCCACATTCAGGGATGGGGGTCTCAGTGGAGTATCCATGGGACACAGCTCTGCTCTCCTATCAGGTGTAGAGGATTGGCTGCCCATGCCGGGGCCAGGCACTGGGGGCTGATCTCAGGGCTGGAGTATTCACTGGGATCCTGGTCCCTGTCCCTGCAGGAAGCCATCCAGCTGGACGGACAGATCCTCTTCTCACTGCTGCACAAGGTCTCACCTGTGGCCTACAAGCACCTGAGCAAGCAGAAGATCGACCCCATCCTGTACATGACAGAGTGGTTCATGTGCGCCTTCTCCCGCACGCTGCCCTGGAGCTCCGTCCTGCGCGTCTGGGACATGTTCTTCTGTGAAGGTAGGAGCTCCCCAGCATCCTCCTCCCCACGGCCATGGGACCTGCAGCAGGGCAGGTTTGGGGCAGCCACATGCCTGGGGTGTGCAGATGGGCTGTTCTCCTGGGGGTTAGGAGGCATGTACATCCCAAATTTACCCTCTTGCATGTCCTGTTAGTGGGACTGGGATCTGCTGCCCAACTGCATTTGAGGGACATGGTGGCAGTGTCACCCTGTCCTGCCTGGCACTCACTGCCTCACGTCTCCTCTTGCAGGAGTGAAGATCATCTTCCGGGTGGGCCTGGTGCTGCTCAAACACACCCTGGGCTCCTCGGACAAGCTCAAATCCTGCCAGGGCCAGTATGAGACCATGGAGAGGCTGAGGGCCCTCAGCCCCAAAATCATGCAGGAGGCCTTCCTGGTGCAGGAGGTGAGGTGCTGGGGACGGTCTGGGGGCCCAGTGCTGCCACACTGGGCTGTCTCTGTGTGGGTGGAGCAGCCCCCAAAAGGCTTGGTTAGCGTTGCCTCTGCCCTGGGAGGGATGCCACTGTCGCTGATGGCACAAGTGTCCCCACAGGTCATCGAGCTGCCGGTGACGGAGCGTCAGATCGAGCGGGAGCACCTGATCCAGCTGAAGAAGTGGCGGGAGACGCACGGGGAGCTGCAGTGCAAGTCCCCCCCGCGCCTGCACGGCGCCAAGGCCATCAGCGAGGCGGAGCCCGCCCCTCGCAAAGCGCTGGAGCCCGTCCCCCCCATCATCGTCTCCCCCGGGCCCGCCCCCGTGCCCAAGGCCCGCAAGAGCAAGGAGAAGAGCCGGGAAAAGGGCCCGGCCAGTCCTGCCAACGGCCCCGGGGCCGAGGGCAACGGGGCGCCCGGCACGACCCGGGAGCTGCTGCACCCCCAGGTCTCCCCCCACCACCAGTCCAAGGAGAGCCTGAGCTCCCGGGAGAGCGAGGACACGTACTTGTAGGGCCCGGCCCACACCCCGGGCAGCCGGGCTCAGCGGGGCTGCGCACGGACCCGGGCGCAAGGACACCGAGGGGGACCCCTGGCACCCGGCGCTGGGGGCTCTGAGCTGGAGGGATGGGACAGGGGGGCCGTGCGGCTCCTTGAGAACAGCGTGGCCCTCTCGGGGCATCCGTGGAGCTTGGCCAGGTGTGGTGACCAAAGGGGACACCGTGGGTCTGCGCTGGGTGCCCACCCCGCAGGGTGCTGGCACCACGAGCGGTGGGAGCCCGGGCAGGGGGTGGCTGAGCCACCCGAGCTCCCTCCCCACACTGGGGGGGCTGGGCTGCCCCTCAGGCCCTTCTCCCCGTCCCAGAGCCCCTGGACCCATCACCCCCTGGGTCCCTCCCGTAGCCCCCACCCTGCGCCAGCCGGGCAGCCCCAGCCCCGGTTCCTGAGCACTTAGGCCTGGCGCAGGCCACTGGGGGTACGCGAGGAGCCGGGGGACCCCTCGCCCCCCTCTTATCTAGTGAGGATATATCAAGCTGTAGCCCTATATGTAGTACCCAACTTACCTACTCACTGAGCCTATTTATTATTCCTCCAAGGCAGGACAGGGACCGAGGCAGGATGCTCTAGAGGCAGCGGGATTTGATGCCGAGTTTTGGGGCTAAAGCCCCCCCATCCCATCCCCTTCCATCCCCAAGCTCCCCACAGCTCAGGGGGAGTGTTTACCCTGCCAGGGGTCACCCCACCACTGCCGCCCCCCCCAGGCCCCAGCGCAGGTGAGACGGGGTGGGTGAGCAGCAGCCAGGTGCTCCCTGGTTGTGGGGTCCCCTCTGCCCCCCCTGCCCTCCCCAAGGGCGGGTGGTGGGTTTGTAAAATAAAGCGGGAAAAGCAGTTTTGTACAAAGGGGTCAATAAAGCGAGTGTGTAAAGGCGCAGCCCTGGCTCCCACCTCTCTTGGGCTGGGATGGGGGGTTGAGGGTGGCAGGAGGCAAAGGTACCAGTACCAGCTCTGGGGGGGTACCCTGACCTGGACCCTACCCATGGTTCTCTGTCCATGGTGAGCACCCTTCCCTGCAGTGGTCACTGAGCCTGGCATGCACCCTTCCCTGGGTCCCACCTCCCCTGGCTGCCCTTGTCCTGGGGGGCAGGTGCTGGGCAGTGTCCTGGGATGGGCCATGCTGCTGTCACTGCTCTGTCACTGCTCTGTCACCACAGAGGGTGGCCCAGCCCCACTGTCTCACTCAGCCTTGGGGCTGCCCGTTTGAAGTGGAATGGGAGGAGGCTGAGACCTGCCCCAGCTTGTGACAGTGGTGGCTGCCAGGCCCTGGTGGGTGCCAAGGGGTGCACTCCCATCCCAGCAGCCAGGCCTTTCCCCCTCTCCCACTGTCACAGCTCTTGTGGCTGAACAGAGCCAGGGGACCCTTAATTAATCCCATGACACCCCAGAGCTCAGCTTTCCATCCCAAAATGATGCCCAGGCCATTTCTCTCCTGCCTCCTGAATTCTTCCCAAACCTCCATTCCTCCCTCCAGAAACCCCCTTTTCCTGGCACTGGCCCTCATTTGGTGAATCCCCTTTCCAGGCCTGGTGTTAGGGCTGAGCGTGTGGGACCCGGTTGGGTGCTGGGGTAGGGTGGGGTTGGCAGTGGCTCCCAGAGGGTCACCCTTGGCTGGGCACCCCCAGGGCTGCAGTTCGGGGGTAACCCGGGACTCTGAGCTGGAGCTGCTCCAGGCACCACGGGGCGCTGAATCTGGGCTGCTTTGGGCCCCATGGAGCTCTGTACTGGGGCTGGTTCCGAGGCTCCGGTGCGGCTACCCCGGGGCTCCAGTGCGGGCATCCCGGGGCTCGGACCTGAGGCTGCTCCCGGAGCGCCGGGCCCGGGTCGTTGACTTTTCCGCGGTGCCGGGGTTGTCCCGGGACGGTGCCGGGGTTGTCCCGGGGCGGTGCCGGGGTTGTCCCGGGACGGTGCCGGGGTTGTCCCGGGGCGGTGCCGGGGTTGTCCCGGGACGGTGCCGGGGTTGTCCCGGGACGGTGCCGGCTCGGGGCCCGAAGCGATGCGGAGCGGTCCCGGGGCCAGGCGGGCGCTCACAGGGCGGTCCCAGCGAGATGCGGGGCGTTCCCGGGTCGGTCCCTGGGCGATGAGGGCGGTGACAGGGCGTTGACGAAGACACGCGGGGCGGTTCCGGAGCGGTTCCGCCGCGATGCGGGGCGGTCCCGGGGCGATGCGGGGCGGTCCTGGGCCGGTCCCGGGGCGGTCCCGTGTCCGGCCTTATAGCGGCGGCGGCGGCGGGTCCTGGGGCGGCGCGGCCGCCATGGACCTGCACATCCTGGAGCACCGGGTGCGGGTGCTGAGCCTGGCCCGCCGCGGGCTCTGGCTCTACACCCACCCGCTGCTCAAGCTGCTCTTCCTGCCCCAGCGCTGCCGGTACCGGCCTTTTTCCCCCACCACCCTCCTCCTCCTCCTCCTCCTCCTCCTCCTCCTCCTCCTTCTCCTTTCCCCGACTCCCGGCCCCGGGAAACGGCGGCGGTTTTGGGATCAGCAGCACCGATTTCTTCTCCTTCAGATGCAAGTTCTTCAGTCTGACGGAGACCCCCGAGGACTACACGGTCATGCTGGACGAGGAGGGCTTCAAAGGTACCGAGCGGTGGCCTCCTGGCAGGGCGGGCTGGCACCGCAGGCAGGAGCTGTGCGCGTCCCCAGCCCGGCTCCACGCCTGGGCCGCAGGGAGCGAGTCCCGGCTTGTGCTCGGCTCCCTCGGAACGTGCCCATCCCGTCCCCTCGGCGCCTGCGCCGGGGATGTACCGGCTTGCCCGGCAGAGGCTCTCCCGGCGTGGCTGCCCTCGCTCATCCCGGGCAGAGCTGCGGAGAGCCCGGTGCCAGCCCGAAGCAGGGCGCAGGGACCTCCCGGGATGGCTGCGGGCAGCGCTCCAGGCTCTGGCAGCCCTCCTGTCATCATTCCCGTGTCTAATTTCATCCCGTCCCTCTGCCCGGTGAGCGCCAGCTGGAGCTTTGGCAGAGCAGGGCAAAGCACAGGGCCAGCAGGGCTGGCAGGGGTGAGCCCTGTCCGGCAGCGGGGTCCAGGTTTTGGGGTGTCCTGGGGAGGTTTGATCCCTTCCAAGCCAGTCTCTCTCCCGGGGATGTGTCATTTGGTGACGTCCCCACCGCTGATGCCCCGGCGTGTGCCGTGCATCACCCTCAGCACCGGTCCTGCCGGGGGTACCGGCCCAGCGGGCTGAGCCGGAGGGTCCGGATCCCGGCCCGGCTTCCCACGCCCAAACCTTCCTGCCGAGCCCGCAGGAACCGGGCGCAGCGGATCCTTGGCCGTGACCCAAGGAACGAGGGTCAGTGCTCCGGCCACGGGCACTCGGGGCCAGGTCGCAGGCTCACCTCCTTTTGCTGTGGGACGGGACCGCGTCCGGGCTCTCCCGGAGCCAGAGCTGTTCCCCATGTATTGTTTTATTTCGGGGCCTTCGGACAAATATTCCTCAATCCCGAGGGGAGGGCGGGAAGTGCTGAACAATGGTGCTGCGAGCCCGCGGCCCCGCAGTGCCCTGTGAGCCCCCCTTGGCTGGGGCTGCCGCTGTCCCCCCGCTGCCGGGCTGGAGGGGGACCCCCAGCCGAGGAGAGCTGCACCCCCTCTTCCCCTGGGGATCAGGGTTAAACCTTGGGCTGGGTGACACGGGGACAGATGGGTCCCCTTGCATTCAGCCTCGCCCAGGGTGGTGTTGAAAAGCAATTAAACACGGAGCTCTGGGACAGGTCCCCATGTCCCCGAGTCCCTGTCCCGCCTCCCTGTTCCCAGCACTGGGCCCTGGGCCCGAGCCGAGGCTGTTCTGGCGCTTCCTGCACAGGAACCGGCGCTGGGAACACCCGCCGAGGCCCTGGATCCGGCCCCGCTCCCGCCCTGCCCCGGGCCGGGTTTGGGAGAGGGGTACAGAGCCTGTCCCCTGCTGGGGTCCCCCTCCCTGGGTGGGGACCCTCCCCCGTGCGACCTCCGCCTCCACCACTGGTGTGATGAGTTCGGGGTCTCAGCGGGGCTTGGGCACTCGGTGCCCACCGAAGGGCCGGGGCTTGTGTGATCTCCCGTGGAGCTGCTCCCACCTTTCCTGGATGGGACGAGTGGATTGGAGACTCCTTGGGTGCCCTGGCCCGTCCCTCGCTGGGAAAGGGAGCCCAGAGAGGAGGGGACAGCCTGGCTGAGTGGTGCCAGCCCCTCTCCTGGGCAGGAGGGTGGCAACGAGGGGGGTGGGAGGCAGGAGCAGCTGGCATGTGCCCACCCTGCCAACACCAGCAGATTTTTGGGAGGCAGCTGTGGCCCTCTGCCAGCCTGGGCTCTCTCCACCGGGCTGGCACCAGGTGCTGGGACCCCCAGGACAGAAGGAGGACCCTCCCCTTGTCTCCTCCAGTGCCCCGTGTGCATCTCTGGTGGTGGAAGCTGGGCTGGGGGCTCCTGAGGGGCAGAGGACGAGCTGGGCAGCCCCAGGGCCCTGGTGGTGATGTTTTTGGGGTGCAGTGCCAACATCTCCATGTACCCAGCCTGGGGTGCTGGCACAGGGAGGAGAGACACATCTCGGGGTTTGGGGGAGCTGTGGCCTTGGCCCCCCTCAATCCCTATGGTCAAATCCCATTGTGGAGCAGCTGAGCCCCGTCTGGCTCCTTCCCCCTGTGGGTGGGGCTCATCTGCACCCCCAAACCAGTGTCCCCACACCTGCCACTGATCCTGCCTTGGGTCCTCTCATCATCCGGGGGACAGCGTGACACGCAGTGCCCGAGCTGGCACCGCCTCTGTGCCGAGCCCTGTGGAGCCGCCTGCCTCAGTGTCCCTTGTCCCTTGCAGAGCTGCCGCCCTCCGAGTTCATGCAGGTGGCAGATTCCACGTGGCTGGTGCTCAGCGTCGTCTCCAACGGGCGGGAGGCCCCCGGCTGCCAGGCCACCGGTGTCACCAAGATCGCGCGCTCCGTCATCGCGCCGCTGGCCGAGCACCACGTCTCGGTGCTGATGCTCTCCACGTACCAGACCGACTTCATCCTGGTGAGTGACGGTCCCTGTGTGCCCTGCGGGAGGGGTGGCACTGCAGGCCCTGATCCCACGCCCTGGAGCAGGTGCGGGAGCGGGACCTGCCCGTGGTGATCCACACGCTGGCCGGGGAGTTCGACATCTACAGGGAGGAGAGTGGCGAGTGTGTCCCTGTCACCTGCGATGACGTGAGCAATGGCTTCCTCAAGCCCAAGCCACGTGAGTGACACTGTGCTCTGTGTCCCCTGGGGCCACCCATTCCCACCCAGATGCTCCAGCTCCAGCTGGTGGTGCCCATATCCCTGAGGGACCTCCAGGGCCACCCAGTCCCCACCGACATGATCCAGTTCCCACCAGTGAAACCCACATCTCTGGGGGATCTCCAAGGCCACCCTGTCCCCAGGCCACACTGTCCCAGAGCCATCCGGTCCCTGCCAAGATGCTACTCCCATGGGTGCATCCTGGGGGACCCCCATGGTCACCCTGTCCCCAGGACCACCCAAGTCCCTGCCAAGGTGCTCCTGCTCCCACCAGCGGTAGTTGTGTCTTTGGGGGACCCCCCAGGATGCTCCAGTTCCCACTGGAGATGCCACCCAGGGCCACCCAGTCCCTGCCGAGATTCTGCAGCTCCCACCGGTGGCACCCACATCCTTTGGGACCGGCGGGCCAGCCCTCTGCTCCCCGAGAGGCTCCGGGCTGTGGGCGCGGTGGCCACGGGGTGGCACTGCGTGACTGTCCCCGAGCTGTCCCCAGGCCTGACGCGCGGCCGTTCCCCTGGCAGCCGCCAGCCCCACGCTGCACCCGGTGCAGAGCCCCCAGACCCGCTTCTGTGTCCTGACGGTGGCCCCCGACACGCTGCCCGCCATCGCCACCATGCTCATCGATGTCCTCTTCTACTCCCACAGGTGAGTCCATGGGGGTGGCCCCTTGCCTGGTGCCACCTGACCTGCGGTGACATTGGTCCCAGCCATTGGTCCCAGCCATTGGTCCCAGCCGTTGGTCCCAGTGGGTTTTCAGGCTCCGGATGGGTTTTCCAAACCGGTTTTGCCTTCCCGGGAGCTGCACTGTGAGGGGTGGGAGCCCCGAGGTGACACAAGGGACAAAGCCAGCATTGTACCGAGTTCCAGGGAAGAGACTGCAAAGCAGGAGGGGATGGCTTTGGAAAAGGCAGTGGGGATGGTGCTGGGGGAGGGGAATGCTCCTGGTTGGGTCCTCCCGTGTCCCCTGGGATGGGGTCCCTTCTGGTGACATGCTCCTGCTCCAGAGTGACCGTGACCTTTTGAGAATGCCCCAAAACCTGGTGTCACCTGTGAGCTGCACTCCCTGTGGGGACCACCTGCTCCTGTCCCCTCTCCTCCCACCCTGCAGCACCCCAGCATGATGCTCAGACACCCAGTGCCACCACCAAGCCCTTCTCCTCCCTATTTTGGGGGTTGTGACCCCTGCTTGTGTCCCCTCCCCCTCGACAGCCCCCCGTGGGATGCAGCCACCAGCAGCCAGGACCTCGACTCCATCACCTTCTTCTCCTTCTCCCTCATCGAGGGCTACATCTCCATCGTGATGGATGCTGAAACCCAGAAGCGGTAGGTGCCATCCCGGGGCTGTCTGTCCCTCTGTCCCTGGGTCTGGGGGCTCAGGGAGGGGGTGACACTTGGTTTCATCCCCCTCAGCTTCCCCAGTGACCTCCTGCTGACCAGCTCGACGGGGGAGCTGTGGCGGATGGTGCGGATTGGGGGACAGCCCCTCGGCTTCGGTGAGTGTGGCCGTGGTGGCCGTGTCCCCTCTTGTGCCACTGCCACCCAGGGGGTGCTCTGGGGCACTACTGTCCCCGGATGTCCCCATGGCAGTGACCTGAGACCCCCTGTGCCCCCAGACGAGTGTGGCATCGTGGCGCAGATCGCGGAGCCGCTGGCGGCCGCCGACATCTCGGCCTATTACATCAGCACCTTCAACTTTGATCACGCCTTGGTGAGCCCCTGCCCCTCCCCAGGGACCCCTGCCAGCCCCGGGGTGTCCCCTGAGGCTGACACCCCCTCTGTCCCCGCAGGTCCCCGAGGAGGGCATTGCCGAGGTCATCCAGCTGCTGCAGCAGCGGCAGGAGAGTGGCCGATAGCGGCCGGCTGTCCCCACGCTGACTGTCCCAGCGTGGTGTCTCCTCCTCCCCACCCCTGTTCATTCAGTTTTCATTTGAATGATCCCCCAGCACAGAACAGAGCACAGCATCACTCCCGCTGTGCTGGGGATGGGGTGGCTTTGGGGACATGGTGGCCTTGTGGCAGTGGGCACTGGCCCACAGGAGCGGGGTCAGTCCCTGTGTGCCATCCTGTCCCTCTCGCCTGGCCTGTGCAGGGTGGGTGGCAGGGTGGGTGTGTCCAGGTGGAGGGGACACAGGGTGGGGGGACAAAGAGCAGTGATGTGCCACCATGGTGCTATAGGGGACAGCCTGGGGTTGATGGGATGTGTCCCCTTCGGAAGGGAGGGGTGGCCACGAGGCTCAGGGACACCCCTGGACCAGCCCCATGGAGGGGAGAGCATTCCTGGAGCTGGGGTTACCCCTGGCACCCCAAAAATCTCCAAGGGCTCTGGTTCAGCACCAGCACTGGCTGTCACCTGTCATGGAGGGGTGATGGTGACACCCAGCCCCTCACAAGTTGTATTTTCACAGTTTTTGATAAGTCAATAAAATTATTATTATTTTTATTTCTGTGCAGCCCAGGGAGGTTGCCCAGAGCTGGTCCCTGTGTTGGTGGCAAGGGCTGGGATGGGACAGGGGGATAGAGTCCCACTGTGAGGTGACTGTGACATGGCCACTTTCTCTGCTCGGTATTTTGAGTGAAAAAATGGGCTAAAGCTTCAGCCCACAGTAAATCACAGCCCTGGGGAAACCCAAGCCCACATTTATGTCCTCCCCCTGACCCACACTGGGCCAGACTGGGGAGGAACTGAGGCAGGAGCTTGACCCCAGGCTTGGGGATGTCCCTGTCACACTGCCACTGTGTCCCCACATCCTGTTCCTTTGCTGGCAGCACGGTAAAGTGGGGTACACGGGGTGGGGGCTGTGCCTTCCCGGGGGTGCTGCAGCCAGTGGGGGCCCCCAGGGGGTCCTGGTCCTCAGCCAGACCCAGCAGGAGCGTGCTGGGAACCTCTGCTCCCATCCTGTCCCCAAAATCCATCCCCTGCTCTCCCACGTTCCGAGAAGGACAGTGCCCCGCCGCTGGCACGGCTTGCCCACGTCAGCCCCACGCTCTTGCAGCCAGCAGCTTCCTGCGGCTCTCCGGGCACTCTCCTTCCTGTCTCGGTCCCTTCTCCGAGTCATGGGACGCTGGTGACGCGCTCCCGCTGATGAAGAAATTGCCACTGCCCCATGCGGTCACCGGCGCTATTTTTGTCCCTGTTGGGTATTGCACAGTCGTGGCCACCTGCTGCCATCCCCGGGTGGCACCAGCGCGGTGTCCTGAGGGCAGGGGAGAGCTGAGGGTGGGGACCCTGATCACCCTCAGGGCAGGGCATGGATGGATGGATTGATGGATGGATGATGGATGGATGATGGATGGATGATGGATGAATGATGGATGATGGATGGATGGATGGATGGATGGGTTGATGGATGGATGGATGGATGATGGATGGATGATGGATGGATGGATGATGGATGGATGATGGATGGATGGATGGATGATGGATGATGGATGGATGATGGATGATGGATGATGGATGGATGGATGGATGGATGGATGATGGATGGATGATGGATGATGGATGATGGATGGATGATGGATGATGGATGATGGATGGATGATGGATGATGGATGGATGGATGGATGATGGATGAATGATGGATGATGGATGGATGGATGGATGATGGATGGATGATGGATGGATGATGGATGGATGGATGATGGATGGATGGATGGATGGATGATGGATGATGGATGGATGGATGATGGATGATGGATGGATGGATGATGGATGGATGATGGATGATGGATGGATGATGGATGATGGATGATGGATGGATGATGGATGGATGGATGGATGGATGGATGGATGATGGATGGATGGATGGATGGATGATGGATGGATGGATGGATGGATGGATGGATGGATGGATGGATGGATGGGGTGGGTGACACAGGGGCAGTGGGGTGGAACAGCCTGTCTGGGCAACCTGAGGAGGGATGGACAAACTGCTGTGGAGCGAGCAAGATCTGGTTCCTCCACATCTCCAGGACTGCCCTGGGCACAGCCCTGCCCACCCCAGCCCCACAGAGCCCACCCCAATCCCACAGAGCCCACCCCAGCCCCACAGAGCCCACCCCAGCCCCATAGAACCCACCCCAGCCCCACAGAGCCCACCCCAGCCCCATAGAACCCACCCCAGCCCCATAGAACCCAACCCAGCCGCCACCTCTGCCGGGGAGGCCCCGGGAAGGAGGAAGAGGAGGAGTCCTCAGAGGCGGCTGGGGAGGAAGCAGACTGTGCAAGTCGTGGCACGGTCGGGGCAGGGAAATTTTGGGAAAATAAAGCACTTGTAAAAGTGAGTCACCGCCGCATCCTTCCTCCTGGAAGGAACTGTTAATTTCTAATCTGTCCCGCTGCGCCGAACTCTCCAAATGCGTAAATTCAGCGAGGGTCACCAAAATCAACGGGATTGCGACACCCCCCGGAACGGAGACATCCATCTCTAAGGAATGGGAAACCCCCGTGGGTGCCGGGCTCCTCCCGGCAGGAAGGGGAGCCCGGGGGGACAGCGGGGGTGCCCTGGGTGCTGCTGCCGGTGCCGGGGCTGTGCCAGCCTCAGGGCGGTGCCGGTGGGGCCGTGCCGAGCCCCAGGGCTCTCCCAGGGCAGCGCTGCCTTGGGCACCACCCGCTGCCCTCGGTGTTCCCGTGGGTGCTGCCGGGCACAGAGGCTAAGCCTGGTGTCCCCCACTTGGTTCAGCACCCAAATTCGTCACCCGGAGGTGCGGGTGGGTGTGAGCAGGAGGACGGAGCATCCCTCAGAGCATCAGGCCGTGCTGGGATGCTCTGCACTTCCCGCACCTCCACCTCCCTCCTTGCCAGGGTAGATTTTTGCCTTCCACAGCTGGATTTGGGACTCGAAACACCCCGTGGTGACACGTGGGTGACATCCCTGTCCCCGCTGCCAGCCGCCACTGCCCTCTTTTGCATTGGGGTTTCGGGGCAGCCGGCGCTGGTTTCAGTTCAACCTGTTGGCTGCTGAGCGGTGACATCAGTGTGAATCAAAAAGTCTCTTTCCCAAGAAGCCAGGACTGGGGGGGTCCTGCCAGCTCCGGGATGAGCCGTGGGACCGCAGCCTCGCAGGCTGGACCCACCCGGACTCCCTCGAGGAACTGACTCGAAGAACATCCCCATCGTCCTGCCGGCCCCATTTCCTCCCGCCGCTGCTCTCACCCTGCTCATTGGGCCCCGGGCCATGCCTTCACTTCTCGCTGCCTTCCGTTGGGTCCGGGTGCCTCCTTCGGAGGTGGGGGTGACTCGGGTGCGCTTTAAAAGCCGAGCTTCCCCATCGCCGAGCACTTAAGGAAGTGGCTTGCGCGCCCGGCAGCCCCGGGCGGACACCCTGCCCCGGCCATGCGGTGCGACCGGCGGCCCTGGGGTGTGCTGGCAGGTACGTGTGTCCCGTGTCCCCGTGTCCCCGTGTCCCCGTGTCCCCTCGCGCTGCCCCGGCCGCTCCGGTGTCCCGGGAGCCGCGGAGGGAGCGCGGCCGCGGGGCCCCCATGGCGGCTGAGTCAGCGGAGCGGTGGCAGATGGCACCGAGGCTGTGCCACAGCAGTGTCGCCTCCCTCGGGGGCTGCCGGGGACAGGGACGTTCCCCGCTGTGGCACACGGGGAGCACTGGGGGTGGGCAGCCTGGGAGAGAGGGGACGCTGGGAGGGGCAGGCAGGAGGGGACACTTTGGGGACCAGGGGCAGAAGGTCAGGGGTCAGCTTGCCCAAAGGGACAGAGGCTGTGTGCGAGCTCAGTGCCATACCCAAAGTGACAGCGGGACTGGGACAGTGACTGGCCAGAGCTGGACAGCGGGACTGGATCAGGAGTGTCGCTGCTGTCCCCTCTTTTGCGGTGGCCCGCGCTGGCAGGTGGAGCTGCTGGAGCAGCTGCTGTGGTTGGTCTGCACATCCTGGCTGCTCCAGAGCATCCCCAGCATCATCATCCTCCTCCCCACCGGGTGCCCAGCAGCTTTTTGTCGCGGGGCTGGGTCATCCCTGGAGCGGGGACAGGGCTGGGGTGCAGGCAGCATTCCTGGCGCGGGGGTAGGGTTGCGAGAGAGGCTGTCCCTGCACCCAGCCATGCCCCTGACTCCCTCCTCTTCCTCCCCAGCTGTCGCCAAAGGGCTCCTCATCCTCTGGGCAGTGCCGGGCCAGGGGGGCAGGTCCCCGCTGGCCCCCACCGTGCAGCAGACCCAGGCGCTGGTGAGGCTCATGGCCGAGGATGCGCGGGAGCTCTTCACCTTCTACGTGAGTTCCCTTCCCCGGGCCGAGGGGTCACGCCCGTCCCCTCCACAGGCAGTGGGGGGCGGTCCCCGTGCTGCTTCCACATCCCTGATCTTCCTCTCCAATGTCTGGGCAGGAGAAGGAGCAGCACCTGGCCATCCACAATATCTGCCGCACCAGCAACACCCCCGAGTGGCTGCAGAGGCCGGCCAAGGGGCCCTGGGGGCTGCGGAGGCTGCGGAGGCCCATGATCCACATGGACCAGGCGCTGCAGGACATCATCCGGCACCAGCGCAACCTCTACCACCCCGAGGCCGAAATCCTTCGCCGCTTGAGCAGGACCCACCGAAAGGTGCGAGCGCTCCTCAACAACCTGGCGGGGCTCTTCCCGGCCTCCAGCCCCCGGCCCGGCCGCCGGCCCCTCCCCAGCCCCGCGGCATCCCTCAGCATCTTCCGACAGAAGCTGCAGGGCTGCCAGATCCTCTGGAGCTACGCCCGCTTCATGGCCGAGCGCAGCGCCGAGCTGGACGCCGAGAGCCGCCGGACGCGCCGGGAGAAGGGGAGATCGCGCAGGGGCTCGGGGCTGCCTGCACACCCCTAGGGCAGCCCCGCCGGCACTGGAGTTCCTGTCTGCATCTCCATCATCTCCATCATCATCTCCACCATCTCCATCATCTCCATCATCTCCACCATCTCCATCCCGTGTGACGCGATCCCAGCCCCGTTCCCAGGATGGAGATGCCAGGATGGCCGGGGAGCACCACGGAGCCTCCTCACGGTACCGAGCCTGCGCTCCCCGTGCCAGCACTCGGCTGCAGGACAGCCCTGCTTGGCTCTCGCACATCCTGCCCCACTTTCATTGGATCCAGGTAGCCCCAGTGGAGCCGGGTGTCCCCCGGGTGCGCGGCTGTTCCCTGTCCCCGAGCCCTGCCGGATTTTCCAGTGATTCAATGGGTCGGGTGACACAGCCTGACTAAGAGCTGCTGGCCCAGCACCCCCACCGGGCCCACGGAGAGCGCTGCTGCCACCGGCGACTGTCACCGGTGCTGTCACCCCTGCCTGCCCTGTGCCAGCTCCGCTCCCAGAGAGCAGCTGGCGTGTCCTGTGTCCCTCTGTGCTCGGTGTCCCCAAGCTCAGTGTCCCTTTGCACATCCCTGTCCTCATCCCTGCTCGGTGTCTCTGTGCTCTCAGTGTCCTCCGGGAGCGCACTGGCTGTTCCCATCCTCCCAGCATCCCTGTCCCCTCCGTGTCCCCCCTGAGCCTCCCAGGCCGTGTCACCACAGCCCAGCACTGTGACAGTGTGTGACAGCCCCCACTGCCTTCCCCCTAATTTATACATTAATATTTGTGTGTTTACTGTATTTATTGATTGTTAGGGTTAATTTAACTCCTGCAGCTTGCAGAAGTATTTAAGGACATTTCTAATATATAAATATCTATTTTTATTATATTTTTGTATGGTGTTAAACTATGAACATCACAAGGATTTATTTATGTATATTGGTATTTTTGGTACACATAGAAGGGCAGTGCCCTCACCCATGTGGCATTTCTTTATTTTTGTACAATGGCAAAAGGAAATAAAATGCTGACTTTGGCCCATGGGCCACTGAGACATCGTGTCCCTGTGTCCCTTTGTCCCTGTGTCTGTCCTGGTGGCTGTGGGCAGGGAGAAGCTGTTTTCTGGTGGCCAGGTTGTGCCTGATGTCCTTTCCAGGACACACGGGATGTGGCACACGGTGTGACACACGGCATGGCACATGCTGGGATGTGGCCTGTGGCATGGCACAGAACGTGGCACACGGCACAGGGTGGGACAGGGTGGGACAGGGTGGCACAGGGTGGCACAGGGCATGTGACATGACAGGCTGTGGTGTGCCACGCCAGGGCCTGGCACCATCAGGAGTGTCACACCATCAGGTGTGGCACACCCTGTGCCACACGTCACAGCCACGCTGAGTGCAGCGTCCTGCAGTCTGTCCAGGGCCACCGTGGGGACCGGGCCACCCACTGCCACCAGTCCCTCTGAGTCAAAAATCCTAAGACCTGGTCATGTGTCCCCGTGGAGTCACTTGTTCCCCGCGGGTGCCGTGTGCGGAGCCGCCGGCACCGCCTGAGTCAGTCCCGGCAGCTTCGCCACCAGGACGGCCACCGCGGCCATCTGGGGACGCTCAGGTGGGACAATGTCACCATGAAGAAGCCCGGGCCAGCTTGGGGTGCTGTGGGTGACCGTGACAGTGACCGTGACTGTGCCACCACCGAGCTGCCCACCCGGCTCTGGACAGGGCTGCAGAGGGGACGGTGCAGGTACGTGACCCCCCGGGACCGTGGGGAGGGCTGGGGGACCCCAAAGGTGGGGTGACACCAGCTGAGTGTCACTGAAGGCATGGTGGCTTCTTTGGTGTCCCCAGGAGGACCCCAGTGCCCACTCGTGGGAAAAGCCTGTGGGTGACACCTGTGGGTGACACCTGTGGGTGACACCGGTTGGTGGCACCGGTGGGGCACAGGGACAGGGCTGAGGCAGCCCCGGCAGGGCCCCATCGTGAGTCAAAGGGGAATTCGGTGCCCTCCGTTATTCAGCTCTGGGTTTCCCCGGGACAGGAGCTCCCGCCTCGCTCAGCCCTTGCTCAGCCCCCCGGGAGGGCCCCCCGGTCCCACCAGAGCCTCGTCCCCACACCTGGGGGACACCCGGGGCTTTTGGTGACCCTGGAATCTGAGTGTCCCCCCTGCACGGGGACACCGCGGGATGGGGACCTGGAGGGGAGCCAGAGGGGGAGAAGGATGGGGTGTGGGGGCAGTTATGGGGTGGGGCAGTTCTGGAGGGGCTGGGGCAGTTCTGGAGGGGCTGGGGCAGTTCTGGAGGGGCTGGGGCAGTGGGGGGGACAATGATGGGATGGGGAAGGGCAGGAAGGGACAGATGCTGGCTGGGGAGAGGGGAGGTCTGGGGTGGGGAAGGGGCAGGAGGCAGCTCCGGAACAGGGATGGGGACGGGTCAGTTCTGAGTTGGGATGGGGCAGCGGCGGCAACTTTGGGATGGGGAGAGGCCAATTCTGGGCTGGGGCAGCAGGGGGCAGCACGGGGACAGGGATGGGACAGGGATGGGGACAGGGATCGGGACAGGGATCGGGACAGGGATGGGGACAGGGATGAGGAGGGGGCAGTATAGGGACAGGGAAGAGGGAGCAGCAGGGGCAGGGATGCGGCAGAGAGGAATCCTGGGGACAGGGAAGGGGACAGGGACAGGGTGCGGTGTCTGCGGCGGAGCTGAGGGCAGTTACGGGCGGGGATGCTCAGACGGGACCGCTCGGAGGGGCACAGAGCAGCAGCGTGGCACTGGTGGCCAGGGAACACCCTGGGCTTGTCCTCGTGTCCCTGGGGAGGTCGGCGATGGGGATGGGGACAGGGGGGACAGATGGGACGGGGGGGCAGAGGGGACAAGGGGGGAAAGAGGGGACAGCTGACCAACCTCCCCCAAACCCCACAGGTCCCCAACCCTCAGTCTCTTCTGACAAGGGGGGACTGGCTCCCCCCGTCCCCTCTTCCCGCTCCCCCCTGGGACACGCTGGGACCCCCCCGCTCCTGTCACGGTCTCCTCACGCTCCTGCATCCCCGTTCTTGCTGCCCGTTCACAGGGCATCGGCAGGAATCCGTGCGGGAATGGGGAAGGGGATATTCCTGGGCATCATGTCCCATCCTGACACCTCCTATCTCCCATTCTGCCATCTCCCTATCCCGCCTGTCTGGACCAGGAATTCGGGTTTTCCCAGCCGAGCATCCCCCCCTGCAGAGATCCGCGGGTTTGTATTTCTTCCTAGACAAAACCCATCCTTTAATCCTGACACTTTTGCCCGAAGGGCTGAGCTGCAGGTGGGGACACCGGTGCCACCTTAATGATCCCACCATGACCAGGGGTCCCACACCCCTCCGGGGACACCAAAGCCCAGCTCAGCTCCAGCCTGGACTCAGTTGCTCCTGGGAAATCCAGGAAAAAGGCAAATCCATGTCAAGCCCTGCACACAACGCCTCCAGGACGTTCCCTACGCTAATAATTAAACGCTATAAATTCCTCAGCTAATTAAGCGCGTCAGGTCATCAGATGCCCATCAATATGTGATGTGCCGCTCCCCATATCCCAAAAAGACTGGGATGAGGCTGCGGGGCGGGAGATGGAGCTCATCGTCCCCGCCCTCCACAGTCCCCAGTTCATCCCTGATGTCCCACTAAGACCAGACTGGGCTAAACTGGGCATCAAACCAGGCTGGTCCTTGCGTGGGGAAACCGAGGCAAGCAGCAGCTACGGCCCAACCCCGCCAGCACAGGGGGGTCTTGGTGTCCCCCCCTCGCCGTGTCCCCCTTGCCAAGGGAGGACAGCCGGGGTCGTGGTGGCTCTTGCGTCATCGTTCCTGGACTGTCACCGCCGGTTCACCTGCCGGGGCACAAACTTGCTAAACCTGATTAAAGTTTCAGTTCGACCCCGGTGAGAGAAAAAAAAAAAAAATACAGAGAAGGACGAAAAAAAAATCCATTTAACCTGTTTTTCACCCAAATCGTGCAGCCAGCAGCTCCGCAGTGTCCTGGTCCCATGGGATCCCCACGAGACGCTGACCCAGCGCCCTCTGCCCGCTCCGGGCAGGGGACAGCTCCGCCGAGGGAAGGGTTAACCCTGGGGGGGCCGGTCCGGCCTCTCCCCCTGGGTGGGTTTGTCCTTTTTCCTGCAGAAAACCCACCCTTTACTGATAGTACTTTTGCCCAAAGGGATGAGCCAGCGCCGGGCTGGGGGACACCGCTGCCATCCCACCGTGACCGAGGAGCGCGGCACCCCCACCACCGCTTCCCCGCGCCTTCCATCCCTCCAAAACCCCAAAAAAACCCCAAACCAGACTTTTTAACCTCCTTCATTTTATTGCCTGCTCCGGCAGCCAGCGGGGAAGCCCCGGGCCGGGGAGGGGGACCCGGGGGTGAAAGTGCTTGCGGCTCCTGAGTCACAGCACCGCGCGTTCGCCACCGCGCCTCGACACCCCCGAACCCCACGTGCGCCTCCCTTGGGGGGGCTTCAATTCATCCTTCCCAGCCCACCCACTTCCCCGAGCCCGCGCGTGAAACAAAAGGCGACACAAAATTCCGTGTGACATCAACTTTTTTCAGAAGTTTATTTCTAAGAATCATTCATGATTTCCAAACCCTCCGACTTCCTGATTTCCAGTTTCAATAGAAGTAACGATAGCGGGTGATTCTCCCCCACCCCCCCTCTCCTCCTCCCCTCTTCTTACAACACAGGCTGGCTGCCGGACCGGTATATAAACCCCGAGAAGTCCCCCAGTATGAACATGAATTTCTGAAAACTTCCTCTGCCAACACCAATCCCTATTAAGTCGCTCCCGGGACGCGGCTCACAATGAAGTTCGTGCCGGCAGGTAAAAAAAAAAAAAAAATCTACTTTGGGGATACTATTTCCCCTTCTCCCCCTCCCCCTTTTTTCCTCCCCCTCGCCTCCTTTTGCCGGTGATGCTCGGGTGCAGGCGGGTCCCGCTTGGATGCCGCCGCTGGAGCCGGGACGAGGCTCCCGCCGCGCTGGGTCCCCCCCGGGATGAGCATCTCTGGGAATTGGCAGCGGGAGCGGAGCGCGGCGCTGGCGCGGTGCAGCCAACATCTGGACACTTATATAACTGGAAATGCTTCCAAGGGAAAAAAAATATCTCAAGGAGGGGGGGATTTTTTTTTTTCTTTTTTGTACTTTTAAACACTTTTTTTCCCCCCCTCCTGCTTTTCCTCCTTCTGGGTCTCCCGATGCCGCGAGCCGCTGCCGTGTCGGGAGCGCTGGGAGGATGGGGAGGCGGCCAAGTGCAGGAGGGGGGTTGGAGGGAGCAGCCCCCACCCCAGAAGCCGTTCTGGGGGGTCCCACGGGGGCAGCACCCACTCGGGACCCCCCACCCGCCCAGCCCCTGGCACACGTCGGTGCCGAGCCTCTCCCTGGCCAGCTGTGAAAGGGGCAGGAGCAGCGGCCGGGGGGACACAGCGAGAGGGGCTCGGAGGGCTCAGGGGGTCTGCGTCCCGTGGGAACAGCCGGGGCCCCGGGGAAGGCAGGGTTCCCCCGTCCCGTGCGGGAGGGGAGCGGCGGGTCAGGGATCGGAACACGCCCAGGTAAGTCCTTTCCCACCTGGGCAGGGTAAATAAATCGAGGCTTGGATTACCCGGCACCGGCGGCACGTCCGAGGCGCTGACAAGTGCGGGCGGCTTCGGCGCTCGTCCGACCCGGGGACTTCGCCTGGCGACAGCCCCGCGGTGGGCACGGGACCCCCACCCTGACAGGGCCCTGGTGGTGGCATCCAGGTCACCCAGCAGCGGGGACAGCCGGGCCACCCTCCCCGAGGATGCCCAGAGCATTCCAGGGCTGCAGAGGCGGTCTGGCCTCCCCGAGCAGGGATGGATCCCGGTTTGGGGGAGTCCCAGAGGATTTGGGGTTGCAGCGCCCCGGTCCCAGGAGGGGACGCCGGGGCGACCCAGCTGCCGGAGGCTCAAGGGTCCCCTTGTTCCGCGTCCAGGGATTTCCTGGCTGGAGTCTCTGGCAGCTGCATCGTCTCTCCCCAGGGCTCCTCGGCGCTGCGCCCACTCCTCGGACGGGGAAACTGAGGCAGGCGGTGGGGCCGGGGGCGGGAGGGAGGGAGGGCACGCCAAGAGCAGGTTTCCTTGCGGGAGCCCCGCTGAGTCAGCCGGGCCGGGGTGGGGCCTTGCTCCCGAAGCGCCCGGACCAGGATAACGGAGGAAAAAGCGTCTTGCACGTTTGATTAAACCCGCCAGGTCGCCACCGGGCCGGTTGCGAAATGTGGGAATGCTGCGGGGCCCCCCGCCGGGAAGGGAAGCGGGGGAGCGCCGGCCGGGGGGCAGGTGAGGGGGACACAGCGGGACGGGAGCTGCTGCAGATTGGGGGGTCCGGGGATTCCAGCTGCGCTGGACACACACCCAAGCGGGACGAGTCCCCGCTCCAGCTGGACACTCTCCCTTCGGGTGCCTGCAGCTGGGGTCACCCTCGGTGATTCTCTGCATCAGCGGCAGCGCGGTCCCCGCGGGCCACCTCCTGCTCCTGTCCCCGCCGTGACACCGCCTCTCTCCCCACACAGGTGTCGTGCCCTTCGTGGCCCTGCTCCTGCTGCAGCGGCGGCCCGTGGCCGGCCGGGCGCTGCTGCTGAGCGGCTCCGGCTGCCCCAGCCACGGCTTGTGCCGCTCCAACGTGCAGGAGCAGACCCGCAGGCAGGTGGCCGTGCTCAACGCCACCGCCCAGGAGCTCTTCAGCCTCTACGTGAGTGGAGCTTGGGGATGGCCACGGCTCACGGGGGGGTTTGAGCCACAAGCGCACGAAGGGGGAGGGTTGGGGGCGCCGCGGGGACGGTGGCGGGGGGGACACAGGGGACACGTGGTGATGCTCCCCTCTCCTCCCAGCTGAAGTGCCAGGGAGAACCGTTCAGCAGCGAGAGTGACAAACTCTGCAACCCCGCCGGCATCTTCTTCCCCGCCTTCCGCGTCAACCGGACGAGCGAGAGGAAGGAGGTGATGGTGGCCATGTACAAGCTCTTCGCCTTCCTCAACGCCTCGCTGGGAAACATCACACGAGACCAGGAGGAGCTCAACCCCATGGCCAAAGAGCTCCTCGAGCGGCTCCACAACACCACCAAGACCACCCGAGGCCTCATCTCCAACCTCACCTGCCTCCTCTGCAAGAACTACAACATCTTCCAGGTGGACGTCAGGTACGGGGACAGCTCCAAGGGCAAGAGCGCCTTCAAGAAGAAGCAGCAGGGCTGCCAGGTGCTCAGGAAGTATGTGCAGGTGATCGGCCAGGCAGCACGTGTCCTCCTACCTCATCTCAGCCCCTCATGAGCGCCCGGCCCGCCTACGCTGCCTCTCTGCTGCCTCCCGGATTCCCGCTTTCCTATTTATTACCCGGACCCTGCGCTGGCCCCGTCCGTCCTCCGGTAATTTATTGCCCCTTGAGGGGGTGAAGGTTGAGCCCGGAGTGTCCCGGGAGGAGCAGAGCCAGCATCCAGCAGGACGGGGCAGCGCATCCCCGAGGAGACGCCAGGGCACGGGCTGGTCCCAGGATGTGCCTCAGCCATCCTCGTGTTCCCGTGGCGTGCGGGGAGCTCGGGGAGCTGGCAGCAGGGCCGGACTCTGTCCCCCATGGACGGTGTCATCACGGAGAGCAACAGGACAGGTGTCCTTCAGCGCTGTCTGAAAGCTGTCACTTCCCTGGAAAAAGGACTGTGAGGAAGGACATTGGGATGCAGTGGCTGGCAGGGACACGGGGACACGGGGACACGGGGACACGCTCCCCCTGCACATTTTAAGGCTGCAAGGAGCCAAGCTGAGGGTACCGGTGGCTGTGCTGGCTGGGGCTGGGTCCCACCGTCTGGGACAAGGCCACCCGTGTGGGACACTCACCCCACTGCGGATCATCCCCCCGCGCAGGCACGGCGGGGCACGGAACATCCTCTCCTTCGGAAAAGCGCTTTTCCCATTGGAAGAGCTCTGAATGTACTGACGGCCAAGAGCTGGGCTTTGCACGGCTGAACACAGCCCTGGCATGGGGACATGGGGACATGGGACACAGGGACACAGGGACAAGGGGACACGGGGACATATGAGTGAGGGATATGGGGACACAGGGATGTGGGGACACAGGGACGGGCCCCAGGCCGGTGGCAGGTGGCGCTGGCTCGCTCCTGGCACCAGAGCGGGCTTTGATGGTTATTTATTGCCTCCATGGAAAGCCCAGCGTGCACTGAGAGCTGACTTTTAATAATTTTATTGTTAATAATAATTAATAATTATTAATAAGATTTGTGGTAATATATTCCTGGAATTCTATTTAAATATTTATTTTTTTATACTTCTTGCCCTACTTTTTTAAAATAAACCAATAGAAACAGACTGTATTTGGCTGCTATTCGTTGGGTCCCTTTTGTGCTCACCCTCAGACACCTCTGCTCCCCAAAAACACCCTCGGGGCTGCTCCAAAACCCCTCAAGGCACCGCTGTGGGTCACGGTCCCCTGTCACCTTGTTACTTCCTCCCTTCCCACCTGCTATGGGATGGCTGATTGGAAATATATTTTTCCAGGGGGGTGGGATGTTTAAATTGATGCTCACCAGCCTCTCAGAAGTGCTGGGATGACGATGTGGGGACCATCGTGGTGCAGGGATTGTCCTGGAATGGGCACCACCACGGTGAGGGGAGCATCCCAGTGTGTGGAGCACCGTGGTGTGGGGACCCCCACTCTGGCAACCCTGGAAGTTCCTGGGGAAGCAGAGAAAGGCTGGGAAGAGGCTGAGAGAGCCGAGTGAGCATGTGCGAGGTGCAGGGCACAGGCAGATAAAATCCCAGCCACTTCCCAGGCTGGGCTGGGAGAGGCTCAGCAGAGCTCTGCCGGGGCCAAGACCACCTAAGGCTGCATCAGTGCCCCGGTCCTCGGCGAGCGCCTCGCATGGGGCTCTATCGGTTAACAAGAGGCTGATTATACAGGAGACGTTAGAGCAGGATGATGAAATTTTCCTCCTCCTCCGGAGCCCTTGGGCCACTGGCCAAACCTCCCAGGCATGAGACAGCAAGCGGATGAGCTAAGATCCTGTGTGATCATCTCTCGTGTCTCAGAGGAGCCCCGACCTAAAGATCATCGCAGAAATTCAGAAGTTGCCCCCTAAGCCCCTCTTCCTCTGCCCTGCAGGGTCGTGCTGCCCAGTTGTGTCTCATGGCTGCTATGGGAGGTTTCATGGCATGGGTTTGACCCCAGACCGGCACTGCCTGGTGCCAGTGGCAGCCTCGTGCTGCACCAGTGGTGACAGCAGGGCCAGCGGTGCCCCTTTGCAGCCTGGCCTTGCTGTTCCTTCATGGAAGGAGCGAATGCCAAAACAGAACAGGCTCCTCCATCCCACAGCCGAGGCACCCAGGGACACCCCTGGATGCCATGGTGTGTCCTCATGCATGATATGAATCCAGCCTGCCACCAGGGAAGGGACTCTGGGTGTTCTCTGTGTCCCCACCCTGGAGGATGCCCATTTTGGGGTTGCCACCCTTTTGTGGGGCCTGTTTCCTGCCTGCACTGTGGGATACAATGCACTCAAAGCAACACAACCCCCCAAAAAACACAGAAGTAGGGCAGGGCATCATTGCCCAGAGCCAGGTCCTGCAGCACTTGTCACCATGGCACCGTGACCCTGCAGCGGGGACACACAGGTGTCCCCATGGCTGTTGTTACCACGGCATTATACAGCCAACATTTCCTATGCTGGGAGACCCAGGGCTGGACATCCAAACTCAGCCTTTCCTTGTGTCAGTACCCGCAGTTCATCCCCACCAGGGATGTGACAGGTGCCATGGGGTGCCACCAACCCGCCCCGGGCAGCCGGAGGGGTGTCGGGGCCCGGGGGCCGGGTCGGGCTCGGCGGGGCCGGGAGCTGGGCTGGGGATGATGTCCTGAGCGGGAGCGAGGAGCTGTGCACATCTGGATTTCTCACGCTTGCGTTCAACATCCCTCCTCAACCAGATGGCAAAAATAAATAAATAGAATAAATCACTGCCTCCTGACATAAATCGGGAACTCACGCCCCGGCTCTGCGTTTCATGAGTCTCCCTGGAAGACAGTCAAACACAGGCGAGGACAATGGGTTCACTTCTCCCCTGTGTCGGGTCATTCCCAGTTAAGGCTCATTAGCAGCAGGCGGGGGATTAACTCTTCCTTCCCTGGAAACGCGTGGACAAGCAAATTCTCCAGATCCCTTCCTCTACCTTCCCCTGAGGTTTTGGAGCCGGTGTCGGCGGCCCCCTGCTCGTGCCATCGCCCCAGCGATGCAGGACGCGCCGCTCTGCTCATCCCACACTCGGGAGGGATGGAAAGGGCTTTCGATTACCTCAGCCAGCGGCTGATCCCACCCAGCCGGCGCCCCGGGGAAGCGGGCCAGCCCCGCGAACCGGACCGGGAGCACCGCGAAGGAACCGGCTCTGCGGCTTCCCCAGCGGCACCGGCAGGACCCTGTCAGTGACTCCCCTTCGGCCCCAGGACCAGAGAAACTATGTTGGCCGGGACGAGAGGCGGGCGGGGCTCCGGGGAGCTATCCGCTGCGATGGGAGCGATGCCCGCGCCCCGATAACGGAGCGGCCTGACCACGGGCCCCGAGCGACGGGTCAGCGCTGCCTTCGGGGAGCGGGATACGTGAGGAGCTGCTCCTGCCCGCGGTGAAGTCAGTGCCGCTGCCTGGGTGTGACTGACTGACCTCAGTCCTTGGCCCCGCGGCGCGGATCATGTGCTGCCTGACGCCGAGCGAACCCGGCCGGACGGGCCCTGCGCTGCCCCGGGGCCACCGGCCAGACGGGACTTGCCGTCCGCGGGGGCAGGTGCGGGGCTGGGGCACCGCCGGCTGCGCGTCCCCTCCGCGGGGTGACCCGCGCTGCATCCCTGGCACGGAGCCGGAGGGAGCATCCCAAGCGGGGCCGACCTCACCGGCAGAGCCCCGGTCGGGTCGTTCCCTGAGAGATCCCTCGTGCAGCGTCCAGCCTTCCCCCGTGTGCACCCAGGCTGGGGCCGGACCCCTTGGTGCCCACGGCAGAGCCCCTTTCCCATCCAGGGGTGTCCCCAAGGCTCGGCACCGGCCAGACGCGTTTGGCTGGTGACGACCTCCCCAGCAGGTCCCCAAGCAGGGTCCCCGAGGACGGGAACATCGCATCCCGAGGGCCGGCTGGAGGCTCCATCCCGGGCTGGCCGCCGGCCCGAGCACGGAGAGCAGAGCCGAGCCCATCTGAAACGCATTCGGGCACGGTTGCTGCAATAGCAGATGCTCCTGCGGGTCGCCGGCCACATCACAGCCCGGCGGAGCGGGAACCGCACGTTCACATGGGAAGAAACAGCCCTTGTCCCAAACGGCCCAAACTCCTAATTGGGGACCAACCGTGACAAATAAACAAGACAATGGGCTGGAGGCGAGACGAACACAACCTCTGTCGCAGGACCCGGCTCCGAGAGCCGCCCCCGTGCCCAGCAGGGGACCTGGCACCGGCCCGCAAGAGGCAGGGGGAGGGCAGGGGCCGGGATCCGGACCCCCCGGCAGAGCCACTCTCTGTGTGACACCGCTGGAGCTCGGGGCTGGCTCGGGAGCGGGATGACACATCCCCAGTGGTCCCCCGAGACCCTTGTCGGCAGCTTTGCTCAGCAAGTGTTCAGTCTCATGGTGAGCGAGCTTGGAGCGGGGTCAACTCCAGCCCTGTGGAACTGCTGGAGAGGCCTCTCCTTGCTGCACCCCAGCTTGGGGCTGGCTGGGGAACCCCCGCACGGGGTTTAGGGACCCTTCTCCCCCGAGGAGGGGACGCTTTGGGCTGTCTCGGAGCGCCGGGCGGGGCCAGCCCCGGGGATCTGACAGCGGACTTATCTCGGCACCGCTATCGCCCTCCAACACAGACCGGGGCACTTCCGCAGCCCCGGCTGCGCTTGGCACTGGTGGAGGAACCTCGATAAAGTGCTCAGTGCCCTGGGAGCCTGCGGCATGCAGAGCACCATCAGTGCCCAAAAGGGAGTGAACATCCCGGCTCTTCCACCCGGCTCTGCTCGGGTCTCACGGGATGTGGAATCTGCTTTGAAGACTGAGCCCAAAGCCCAAAATTCAGCAGGACATGTGAGGTTGAAGCTGTTTGAGACACATCTGCTTAACAAAGCATTTCAGATGGCCCGAACCGACATAATTCCTGGCCCCGAGGGGAAAATCAGGGCTCAAGGAAAATATCTCACCTAAGGAAAGGGAAAGCACTTTGGGGTGAGGCAAGGGTGAAGAGATGGGAAGAAAAGTGTTTGGAAACAAATCCCAAGAAGGCTCCTAGAAGAGCAAACACTGGGAGAGACCCGCCAGGATGGCAGGGATGGTGAGGAAGGACCAGCCCTGGCACCAAGCAGGAGCTGTGGCAGGTCCCCAGGGTCCCTGGAGCCAGCGCTGCTGAGAGGACACACACCTCTTGCAGTGTGTCCCCTGTGCCCCTCCTGCTGCTCTGTGGGGCACAGTGGGTTGTGTCACCTTTGGCTGCACATCAGTGCAGCTCTGGGGGAAGATGAGCCCCTGCTGCCCCTTTTCCCACTTAGACTAATTCAGGGAGTCAGCAAAAGGAGTGGAGATTCCTGGACAAACAGAGAAAAAGCAGAGGTTACTCTCAATATTAAGGGGAGATGGACAAAAGCCCTGACTGAGACTGATGGGTCTGTCCCTGCTCTTTGCTGTCCCCACATTTTCCAACCCCAGGGAACAGCAGCACTTCCAGCCCAGTGGCACCACAGGGAAGAGGGGAACACTCCCAATTAAAACTGGGGATGCCCCTCCCTTCATTTCACTGCTCAGGGCTTCACCCAACACCAGCAGGACCCCTCTGCTGAGGACCCCCAGCCCATGCCCCCAGCAAGGCAGGGATTGAGCCCCAAAGGGCACCTTGGGGTGCCACCGAACTTGGCCGCACCTCCCTCACCTGGCTGAGCTCACCACGAGGATGCCAAACTTCCCCCCTGGCTTTCACTGCATCTGGGACAGGTTTTAGGGCCAGAACAGTTGACACTTTAATTTATTACAGCAGAATGAAGCGCTACCCGGCCTGGGTCACGCTCCCCTCTTGTTTCCTAAGAAAACAAGGTGTGCGTGCAATCCCGCCGGGCGAGCGTGTGCGCGCCTGTGGCTGCCAACCAAATTTGACTAAGGGCCCGAGGCTCCAGAGATAGGAAGTTCCTACACGTCTTGTGAAGACAGGAGTGGGAGAGGAGCAAGCTGCAAACGAGGCCCCACGGCAGCAGCATGAGCCCAGCCCTTAAAAGCCACCGGAGATTCTCCTTCTCTGCAGCCGGGCGCTGTGAGGCACAAACCTGCTCCTAGAAAGATTTCTCCTTGCTTTTATTTCCCAGCCTGGCATTTCCCATATGGGCTCTGCTGTTGGGGCAGAAAGGACAGCGATGGGTGGGCAAAGTCTGTCTCTTCCTGGCAGCCCTGGTGAGATGTCTGCCAGGCTCTGGGATGGGGTTTTCCATGCGGAAGCTGCTGTCACCCCACCTTGGTGTTGCCAAATTGCGCTGGCAAATGCCCCACCTTGGTGCTGCTGTGTGTCAGCCTGCTGTGGGGCAGCCCTGGCTCTCTGAGGTGCTCATCACCCTGGCCTCACAGGTCACCCTGACGCCTTTGATCCCATCACTGGTCACCATTATCCTGACACCACTGGCCCCCATCACCCCGATACACTGGTCCAAGTCATCCCAGCAGCCTCCAGCACCAGTCCCCATCACCGCAGCGTCACGGGCCCCATCACCCCAGTGCCCCCAGTCTCCAGGACACCAGCAGCTGCAGCCCCTCAGGGTTTACCATTCCCTAGGGACAAAGTGAAAGGCTCTCCTTTCCCAACCCTGCTGTAATTAAGATTAAAGTTTCCTTTGCCCACTGCAGCACTCCTGGGCAGAGGGGCCCAGCCCGGCTCCCGGTGCCAGCGGGGAGAGCTCCGCAGCCCCGACCCCAGGCGCATCCACATCCTCGCATGCTCGCCTTGCAGCCAAGCCTGGGAGGAAACAAGCCCCAGCTGTGCCTCTTCACAGCTACTGTGACCGGGCTCTTCCCCCAGAAGGTCTCGGCCGAGCAGCGGGAGGGAGCTGCCCTGCCCTGCCCTGCCCTGCTCTGCCGTGCCGGAGCCGGGGCAGGACAAGCCGCACTTCATGGATTGGAGGTGCAGGGTTCAACCTCGCTCCCCGCGCCGCAGCCCCGTCCTGCCACACCAGGACCTGTGAAAAGCCGGGATGAGACAGGTCCCATCCCGCGTTGCCGGGGCTGGTTCCGCACAGGGCTGTGTTTACATGTCCCCGTGCCGGCCCACATCTGTGTTTATGTGTGTGTTTCCGTACGGGTGCGTGTGGCTCCGTGTGTGTGGCGGGGTTTCTGGGTGTGTACGGGTGTCTCTTCGCGTCGGGCTCTCAGTTAACCTCTTAGAAAATGAAAACAAGCCTGGAAGCCTGGCAGCTGTTCCCGAGCCCCGCTCCAGCGCCGCTTCCAGACAGACGGTAACCGCAGGTCTGATGACCGAGCACACACACGCTTCCCTTCGGGCCTTCTTAATTGCGCTGTCAGATATTCTGAAACAAAGGAAATTAAAGACTAAACTGATAACAATAAATATGTCACGGGAGCAACGGGAGGCAGGCAGCTCCCCGGGCGGCTGGGACTGGCAGCAGGGAGGGAGAAGGGGATCGGGAGCCGTGGGCAGGAGACCAGGCTCGGTCAGGGCTCTGCCGAAAGTTGGGTGGGCATTGGCAACGCCGCTGACCCTGGGAGAGGCCTGGGAACGCTCCAGCACAGACGGGCCACGTTGGATTTCTCATGGAAACTTGCGTAGGTTCTTGCCAGGTCCCAGGATTTTTTTTTTTTTTCCCTTGTCTTTGCCCAGATTTTCTCAAAGCGGCTCCTCTGATTCCGTCCAGCTGCCTGCACGCGAGCACTGCAGCATATGCCTGGAGAGAGGGAGGTGGGAGGAGAGGTGCCACCCTCTCCCAGTGGGCACATGGCTGATGGCATCCGGCCGGAGGGGACTGCTCTGTTCGCCTGCAAAGGTCTCAGCACCAGTTTAGGGGC
Organism: Poecile atricapillus; assembly: GCF_030490865.1. Classification (NCBI taxonomy): domain Eukaryota; kingdom Metazoa; phylum Chordata; class Aves; order Passeriformes; family Paridae; genus Poecile; species Poecile atricapillus. Next base: position 12,720,448 of record NC_081264.1, on the reverse strand, counting down.
TGAGCTGGATGGGAACCACCAAAATGGTGCTCGAGGATGGGATGGGATGGGAGAGCACTGGGAAGCCGAAGTGGTGCAGGCAGGCTTCAGAGCAGGGATGAGCAGGATCTGGCAGCAGCTTTGGCAGCGGCTGGCAGAGCATGGGAAGCACTCTGCTGCTGGCTTCCAGCTCATGGGATGAGGTGATCGCTTTGAGAAAGCCCTGACCCAGCACGGGAAACAGCCTGGCAGAGGGGCAGGAAAAGCCCAGCACCTGCTGAGCCTGAAATGGTGCATTGGGGGGTGCAGGGGATGTGGCGGAGCAGGGCAGAGCGATCTGCTGTCACTAGAGGGTGGGACAAGACACTTTGGCCACAGCAAGAGACACTCAGGAGAGATTTTCCTGATTTTCCAGGATCTCTGCCTGTGGAAAGGTCCCAGGAGGAGACAGGACAGGGATGCAGAGCAGGCAGCTCTCTCCCACGTGGGCGCTGCTCGCTGCAGCATCTTCAAGCTTTACTCCACAATTCCACAGACTTTCTCCCAACCTCAGCTTCCCGGCTGGGATGTGCCAGCAGCTCGGATGAGAGAAGATGGAAGCAAGAGTGGCTCGGACACGGCAGGATAAGGGGCTGAATTCAGGAAGTAGAAAGGCTTTGCTGGGCTAAATCCCTTCTGGAGGCAGGAGGTTTTTTGGCGTCCTCACAGCGGTGTCCAGCCTATTGTGGGAAAGCGCTGAGCGCCGATCCCAGCGCTGGAGGCAGTGTCACACGGCTCGCGGGGAGAGCTGCAGAACCAAGGCACTTTTGGCTGAAAAACATCTTTCCATAACCACAGGGGAGGAGAGAGCCAGCTGGGCAGAAAACACAGGCAGGGCAGTTCCCTAGAAATATCCAAACACCTCCGAAAAATAACCTGAGGTAGCAACTGTCCCCAGCCCTGCGGCTGGATTCATCCCGTTTGTATCTCCCAAATCCCCTGGCTCTCCCCGCTCTGCTATTCCACTCTTCTGGCGCAATTCCTGCCAAGTTCCTTGGGCGCTGATCCAAAAGGCAGCTGGGTGTCCCTGCGGCACCCGCAGCCTTTTTGCTGATGGGCACTTTGCTGGGGCAGCTTCCCTTCCCGGGAGCCGGAGGGGAAGGAAGCGCGGCCGGCGGGGCTGGCGGTGCCCCGTGGCTCTGCCAGGAGCGGCTCCACGTGTGGCTGCCGCTTCCGCTGCTCGGAATTGCGAAGCCGCTGCCTCGGGGCACTGCAGGCAGCTGGAAGGGAGGGACAGGCCGGGGCGCTCCATCCCAGCCTGAAATCCTGGCCGGTGGCCACCTGCCATTCCCGCCGGGATGTGCTGGGTGCCAGAGGCAGGCGCATCCCCCGGGGTCAGCCCGCAGCTCCCGGTGCCGTGTGCTGGGAGAGAGGCAGACCTGCCCAGCAGCTGGTGCTGGCACACCGAACCTTCAGGTGCTCAGCCTGGTCTGGAGCCCAGGAATTTGGTCCAAGCATTGGGAGCCCTGAGGAGCAGGGCAGGAGGGTGGAATCCTGTGTGGAATCCTGCAGTTCGCTGGAGCTTGAGCATCTCTCAATGCCAGCTGCAGCTGCTTTTGGGGTGCATACCGGGAGCAGTGTTATTTAGTATCTGCATTGATTCTGTAGAGGAAGGGCTGGAGGGCACCCTCAGCAGGTTTGCAGAGGACATCGAGCTGAGAGTGCAGTGACACACCCGAAGGACAGAGCCATCCAGAGGGACCTGGGCAAGCTCAAGCAGTGGTCCATGGGAATCTCATGTGGTTTAATAGGAACAAATGCTGCTGCTGCACCTGAGTTGAGGCAACCCCCAGGATCAGTTCAGGCTGAAGGGATCAAGAGCAGCCCTGGGGACAAGGACTTTGGGGTGCAGCTGGGTGAGGGCTGCCATGCCCTGGCTCTGAAACCCCCCTGCTCTAGGCTGAGCCCCAGCGTGGGCAGTGGCTGGGGGGGATTCTGCCCCTCTGCCCCACTCAGGTGAGACCCCACCTGCAGAGCTGCCCCAGCCCTGGGGCCCTGCACAGGAGGGACCTGGAGCTGCTGGAGCCAGTCCAGAGGAGGCCATGGAGAAGCTCCAAGGGCTGGAGCCCCTCTGCTGTGAGGAAAGGATGAGAAAATTTGGATTGTTCATCCTGAAAAAGAGAAAGTTTTGGGGTGACCTAACTGTGGCCTTGCAGTTCCTAAACAGAACCCACAAGGAAGACTTTACAAGGATGATAGGACAAGGGGGAATGGCTCCCACTGCCAGAGGGCAGGGTTAGATGGGATATTGGGAAGAAATTCCCCCCTATAAGGGTGGGGATGCCCTGGCACAGGGTGCCCAGAGAAGTTGTGGCTGCCCCTGAATCCCTGGAAGTGTCCAAGGCCAGGCTGGATGAGGCTTGGAGCAGCCTGGGACAGTGGAAGCCCATGGCAGGGGGTGGGAATGGATGAGCTTTAATGTCCCTTTCTACTCAAACTATTCTGTGATCCTATGAAAAGAGCAGAGGAGGCTGTTTGATGCTGCCCACCTTTGATGCAGGAGACAGCTGAGTCCCTGGATCCATGAGGATCCTTCCCAGTTGTGTGCCACACTGGGAAGAGGATGGAAAGGGGCAAGGCAGTTTCTCTTTCAGTCTCAATGGGAAAGCACCAGGAATCAGAGCACAAGGGGAAACCCAAGGTCCTCCCCCACCTTTGTTCATTCACGTCCACGGGTGAGACATCCCGACATTCCAGGGAAATCACTCCACTGCTCCCTGTCCCATCACAGAGCAGACTGCGGCCCCGCAGTCCCACGCAGCCTGGCTGTTCCCATATCCACCTCCTTCTTCCCCAGGTGAGCCTCCAAGAAGGAACTTCCCACCAAGAACAGACTTGCCTTGCTCCCAGCGAAGGGAATCTGCACCCTCGCTTGGCTTAGGAACTCAGTGTTACTCAGAAGGGATCCAGCTTTCTCCGTAAGCTCCTGCCTGGCGTGGGGCAGCTGCCGTGCCTGGCCTCCTCTTCCTCCCGGCCCACGCAGGTGGGGGGAGTGCCTGGCACAGAGCTCCTGCTTTCCTGAGCAAAGGAATGTTCCTTGGCTGTGGGAGCAGCAGCAGCAGAGCAGGTGGGCTCCCAGGAATGAAGGGTTTTTCCCTCCTGCCTCGGCTTGAGGAGGCCAGCGCTGCCCTTGCTGTGTCCTGGAAGCAGAGGCTGGAGCCAGGGGAACTTTATCACTCTTCTTCACCTGTTGTCTTCTTCAGAAAATACCACAGATAAGGCTCAAAAAGCAGCCCCTCAATTCAGTGTGGCTCCTGAGTGTGCTCACACAAATCTCCCTGAGTTAGTTTTTTCAGCAGAAAAACAAGTTTCAGAGGAACTGGAAATAGACAGCAAAACCACCTGAACATGACACAAAACTCAGCCCTGCAGTGATTCCCATCTCATCCCACCTTTGCTTCACTATCATACACCAAACCATCTGCTCTCACATCCACCCCGTGAGCCTGCCCAAAGCAGGCTGTGCTCGCCCAGGGGGTCCATCCACAGCTCCCAGGAATGCTGCACACACTGCAGGATTCCTGGGGATCAGTGCTAATCTCCAGACTCACTAAACCCAAAGAAAGTGACTCTGTTTCTCAAAAAATCTGCAGAAATATTGAAATCAGCAAAATCCTCATCCTTCCTGCACCAGTAAGCTAAACATGATTCTAGATCAAAGGAAGATGGGAATGGCTAGATCAGACCTAAAGTCCATCCAGCCCATCTCTGCCTCCAGCAGTAACTCTCAACAGATGCTCCAGAGGAAGGTGCAAAGCCTCCTGAGTGCACAGACACAGCCTGAGCAGGACCTCTGATCATCCCCACAAGGACACAGGAGCAAGTCCAGTGGGATGCAGGTGGGACCCACAGGAGCTCATTCAATGACCAGCCTTAGGGGGGAGATGTCCTTCTGCAGATAATGGAGAGAGAGATGAAAGGCTTCCTTCAGTGATTCAAAAGGAGAGTCTGTCTCCACTCTGAATCACCCCAGGAAAGAGCTGATCTCTCTTCATCGACCAAATACGGAGTTGAAGGCCATTGGCCTTCAGCCAGAGCTCTCAAGCACCTCAAATTGGAGTGGGTGCACCAACAGAAAAGGGTTTCAACTTCAGTAACATCCCTCCATATGCACCTCTCTTTAATGCCTCCCTCAAATACCAACTAAGCTGCAGATCACAAGAGAAGGTGAGATGGCACCCAGCAGACCGCTGAATTTAGGGAAAATTAATTTCCCAAAGCCCTGCTTCACAAGGCTCTCCAGTAATATTCCAGACTAACAAAGGAAATTCCTCACAGAGATCTACACAACATCAGAAACTGCAGGGAAGCATCTGCTGAGAGCACCTTGAAGAACTGAGCTCTGTCAAATTACTCCTGGCTGGCAGAGTTGTGACCTCAGATGTCCACTTCCACTTTGAATTTCAGCTTCTCCCTCTTTATAGTGGGCATAAAGATCACTGAATTGCAGCATAATTAGGGTTGGAAGGGACCTTAAAACTCATCCTGTTTCACCCCCTGGCAGGGACCCCTCCCACTGTCCCAGGTTCCTCCAAACCCCTTCCAACCTGGCCTTGGGCACTGCCAGGGATCCAGGGGCAGCCACAGCTGCTCTGGGCACCCTGTGCCAGGGCCTCCCAGGGAACAATTCCTTCCCAGCATCCCATCTAGCCCTTCCCTCCGGCAGTGGGAAGCCATTCCCTGTGTCCTGTCCCTCCCTACATGAGACATTCAACCTCCTTTACAAAGCACCCTGTGACCTGCGGATGCACTAGGTGCTGACGGATTAATGGAATTATTAATGGAAAGCAGAGGAAAACAGCAGCTAAAAAACCCAAGGCTGCCCACAGGCAGCGTTTCCTGCCACAGTGATGCACACTGGGCCGGTGGTGACAGCAGCAGGGCCCCTGTGATGTAACACATCCAACAGCCCGGAGCTCCCGGCAGGTCTGAACGGGAGCCGCGGCGCACGCGGTCCCGCACGGCATCCTCAGCCCGGCACGGCGAGCGACGAGGCGCTCGTGGAGCGGCTTCAAAGGTGCCCTGACATCAGCAAAGCCACGGCACGGCCACGGCTCTGGCCAGGCCCACGCGCCGAGCTCCTCCTGGAGCGATTATCAAAGCACTTGAGTCACGGAGCCTCGCTGACCGTCAGAGCGCTGCCTTTGTCCGGCGTGGAAGGATGCCCAGGCGGACAGATCTGACTCTCACATCTTGCTCTTCTTCCCAACAGAGCTTCTTACACAGCACGCTCTGTTGCTGGGCTATAGGGAATTTTTGTCCTGCTTTTCTTGACGTGATCCTTTTCAGACAGAAAACCCTGACTCATGAAGCGGTGACGTTGAATGTGCTGCTGTGTAAGGCCTGACACAATGAGACACTTGGCACCCGCATGCTCTGAGCCCAGCCAAGGGGAATATATGCATTTTTAAGAACTGAATATCCTAATTTTTTATTTTTAAGGAATAAGGAAGCCTTAGCAATGCTGTAGCAACGAGGGTCACCCAAATGCAGTCAACGTCTCCCACTGGAGAGTTAAAAAAGCGAAATGAAAAAATAATGGTTTTTCCTTTTCTTTTGCAATCAGTGGCCAAATACGCTGCTGCTCTTCCGGAATGAGCAGCTGCCAATTCCAGAGGAGAGAATCTCTTGTAGCCAAGTAGCTCAGCTCTTACATTCTCTCCAAGAGCCTGGGAAAAAGGAAAGGCGGCCAGCCAGGCGGCTAAATAATTTTTGGAAATAAGTAGGTAATGGCTCTCCAACACACCACTGCCATGGCAAGTTTACTTGCAGGCTGACGGCTTTTCTTAAGGCAGAAAATTGACACATCCATGTCAAATCCTTGGATTTCCTTTACAGAAACACTGTGAGTTGATTGTGGGTCAGATTTCCGAGTCAACAAAAGCTTTAAAGCACACAAAGCTCCCCCAAAATTAACATATGCAGCAAAGTATATTTGGATGAGCCCATCTGGCCTTGGCTAAAATGTACAGAAATATTGGGAGTTGGGTTTTTTTGGATATTCCTGCTCCAAGGCTTCCAGTTAAACTCTCTTTGAAAGGAGAACACAGTGTCAGGCAACTGGCCTGATTTCTTTTTTATTTCAGTGTAATTCCAGTGCTTCGGCAGGGAAACTAGGTAACAACCATCAGGAATGGGAAATATTTGATTGTACAGGCAACTCACTGTGCCTGAATGTTCTGCTTGCCAGCATCTCCCAGGTGCTTCAGCAGGCGCTGATTTGCCATGGAATAACATGATAAATTGTTTCTGGGGAGTTTTTGTGCTGTGCTACAGGCTCTGGTTCCTCTTGAACTTGGTTAATGTGGAGGTTTGTGCCAAAACAAGAGGTCCTTGGGGTCTCTGCCCCATTGATAATTTCCCTTCCACCCTCGTCAGCTGTTGGCAATGGGGAGAGCCAGGTCAGGGAAAGGTCCTGGATGAAAACTAATCCAACCCACGGGAAGTTGATCCAAGCTTTAAGGAGAACACACAGGTTGTAACTACCTGTGCTGTCCCTTCCCAGCCCATTGCTTAGGGGACACAGCTGTGAGTCACCAAAGCCTGGCTGATGTGGGATTGTGTGCTCCAGGAGGAATGAACAACAGCAAGATTGTGTTCTCTGGATAAGATCCAGTCTTCAGTTAATGGCAGGGAAGATACCAAAACTGGGAGATGGGGATTAACTCCCATGGTAAAACCCCACCTACAGAGCTGACCCAGCACAGGAAGGACCTGGAGCTGCTGGAGAGACTCCAGAGGAGGTCACAGAGATGCTCCAAGGGCTGGAGCCAGGCTGGAAGAGCTGGGGGTGCTCACCTGGAGAGGAGAAGGCTCCAGGGACACCTCAGAGCCCCTTCCAGGGCCTAAAGGGGCTCCAGGAGAGCTGGAGAGGGACTGGGGACAAGGGATGGAGGGACAGGACACAGGGAATGGCTTCCCACTGCCAGAGGGCAGGGATGGATGGGATATTGGGAAGGAATTGTTCCTTGACAGAGTGGGCAGGCCCTGGCACAGGGTGCCCAGAGCAGCTGGGGCTGCCCCTGGATCCCTGGCAGTGCCCAAGGCCAGGCTGGAAGGCGTTTGGAGCAGCCTGGGACAGTGGAAGTTGTCCCTGCCATGGCAGGGGTGGAATGAGGTGAGCTTTAAGGTCCCTTTCCATGAAAACATTCTGTGATTCTGTGCCTGGAGAGCTGCAGCAGAGAGCAGCTGGAGATGTGTGAGCAAGAGTTAAGCATGTTTTTGCATGTAGATTTTTGTTTGTAAGCAGAGCTCCTTCACTCTGGAATTACTGGTTATTGATGGAGCTGCATCCTGCAATGCTATTTTAATAACACTGAGGAAGCACTTGGAAACATCCAACAGATCAATCCCCTGTAACAAAGTTCCTGCAAGGGCTCCTCAGATGGTTCCTGCCCCAAAGGGCAGCACTCCCTATGTGGGGGAATAGTGGGAGGGAGGGAGGGAGGGAGGGAGGGAGGGAGGGAGGGAGGGAGGGAGGGAGGGAGGGAGGGAGGGAGGGAGGGAGGGAGGGAGGGAGGGAGGGAGGGAGGGAGGGAGGGAGGGAGGGAGGGAGGGAGGGAGGGAGGGAGGGAGGGAGGGAGGGAGGGAGGGAGGGAGGGAGGGAGGGAGGGAGGGAGGGAGGGAGGGAGGGAGGGAGGGAGTCCTTCCTTAAACCACTGAATGCCTCCACACATGCTCCTGCATCCCAGCACTGCTCCTCACCCACAGGCACATGCAGCTTCGTTTTTCTGTCTAGAGTGAACTTTTAAGGAAAAGTATTCAGGGACAAAAAGCAACTGTCCCCCTGATTCTTCTATAAGGCCCTGACCCGTGGCTGCGCCTCGACCACCTGCTCAGGCTGACATTCACGGAGCTGAGGCTGGCAGAGGCTTGGGCACATTCTAGCCAACTCCAAATGCCAGTTTTGTTTTCTGGAGACACCATTTTCCTGTGTTTTACACAGTCTTACCCTCTGTTACTGAAAAAAGGTCTGTGTGTGATTCAAGGTCAATCTACTGCACAAAGGACTTGGTTTCCTGTTATCAAGCCCAGATTTTCATCAGAGTAAACATCCCCTCGCTGCACGTCCTGTAGAGAAACACAAGTAGCATGAGCAGAATATAGCATGACATGCTTGGAAAAGAAACCAGTACCTTGTATCTGCCTCCCACATCCCCCTTCTCCCTCTGGTGTTTGCCCAAAGCCCTCCAGGGCAGGGCTGGGTGCTTTTCTTATAAACAGCCATGAACCTTCCTGAAGGACATTAAATCATAGAACTGGGGAATGGTTTGGATGAGAAGGGACCTTAAAGCCCATCTCATTCCACCCCCTGCCATGGGCAGGGACACCTTCCACTATCCCAGGTTGCTCCAGGCCCTGTCCAGCCTGGCCTTGGACACTCCCAGGGATGTGAGTGTTGAATCCACTGATCACAGCCAGAGTATTTGCATTCCTGTTTTTCCAGTGTAAAGGCAGCTCCAGAGCCAGGTATTCACCCCATCAGCCAATCGATTGTGCATTAGAACAGTGGGTCATTGATGCTCTGGGGAACACCAAACAGGCCCGTCTGGCGCATGGACACCCGGGGCGGTGTTTCCTATGGAAAACTGTCAGCCTTCGGAATCTCAGCCTCCGCTTAAAGGAAAGATCTACATGCCAACCAGACTTAAATTAGCCTTGGAAACCGATTCTGGAAAATGTGCCAGCTCAGATGCAAATCCCTCTTACTTACCTCGTGATGACAACAAAAGCCTGGTGAAATTTTACTCATCCATTAACAGAAAAGACCTTGCCCGGTGACACACGTGGGTGGGATTCCAGCAGGGTGACATTATGCTTTTGGCACAAGGCCCTTGGCCCCCAAGAATGGCAGCCCTGTGGCATGACAAATGCAGGCCACAGCCACATACTTTACCTGCTGACTCAAGGGGAAGAATGCAGAACCTACAAAAATTAAACTGCCAGCCAAAATCCCGAGATGGTAATCTCACTGAACAGCCCCTGGGGTAAAAGATTGATGATTAGAATTACACTCAGGAAAACACTGGCTGATTTCTAAACACCTTCAGAGCAAGGTATAGCCAAGACATTCCACTGGGGTCACTTCCTAAATCCACTGGAGGGAAAACATGAGCACTCAGCTCACTGGGACAGTGTTTTCTGTTTCACCACCACGGATAGAGGCCCCTCCATGCTCCATTAAAATCAATGTCAGAACTCTCCTGCTTTTAGCACAAACTCATTTTCATTTCTCCTGCTCCTGGGTCGTGTTTCGTTTCTCCTCTTTGCCACCTCTCCAAAACTGAAACAGCAGCAGCAGTGATCAGATCAGATCAGATGACTTCCTAGGTCACACACAGCCATGGAAATCCCAAAAGAATCCTCTGTTTTCAGGTGAAAACCAAATGTCGACACCTGTCCACCTGCTTCCCGCACAGCACCAGGGTTATTTTCCTCTTGAGGACTGGGTATTTAAGGATGTGGTTGAGACAATGCATTTTCTGTTTGACTTCAGTTTGGCTTTCAGTTTGAAACCGAGACTGCTCTTCTTGTTAAACGCTGTCCCAGAAAGAAGGAAGGATTTCCAGAAGCCCCAGTCACCTGTCTGTGGCCCGGCAGGTTGAGGATAGCCACACCACAGCGATTGAAGAGCCTGCGGTCGCGATAAATGAGAACAGGTTCCCCTCCTTCTCTGGTTTTCTGAAAAACCCTGGGGAGCATTCGCTTTCCCCTTGCAAGAATGCTGCTAATATTTTGGTTTTTTAAAGTAGCTTTTAATCTTAATTGCTGTTGGGATCTTTGGGCGATCAAAGGGAGGATGGCTGTGATTCTTTGTATTACTCACTGCTGCATTAGCACCGGGATCACATATTCATTTATTTTGGTTGAGGAGGTAACAGTCTCCTTTCACTGCACGCACACAATTACTGTAAGCATGCAGGGGACTTGCCAAATGATGCATGAGGGGAGGAGGAGAATCTTTGAAGAAAATTGTTCAAACGTAATTTAGTTCACTAATTGGCAAGGGACCGTTACTAACGAATCGCTTCTGTTTTATGTCAGTACTGAATCAGGTTGATGATGTGTAACATACATTAAGTCAGTTAATGAGTATTAACTAGAAATGCGACTGAAACACAAGAAAAAGGGTTTTTCACCTTTAACTAGCCAAGCTGAATCACCAATAAATAAAAGGACATGTGTAAGTGGCTTAGATGATTCCAATCTGCAGTGGAAAGACTTTTCTTAGAATCTGATGGTAACCACAACTTTGTGGGAAAAAAAAAAATCAGACGCTTACTGTGGCACTTCATCACCACTTGCTTTAATTCTAACCAAGCCTGAAATGAAAATGACTAAAAGTCATTACCGTAAAATAGCTGATTAGAACCCAATGTGAACTGACACAGTGAGTCCTGGCCCAGGCTACGAGACCAGGGCATTGTGGGGCCAGCAAAGGCATGTGTTGACTTGGTGGTGGCTGTGTGTGCACTTTCACTGGGGGACAGGACACTTGGCATCCCCCAGTCTGCACCAGGCAGGCTGATGTGCCCCTAACCCTTGGGAACCACATGGAGAGGAGGGAGATCACCTTGCTGGAGCAGCCACAATCACAGCCATGCTTCACTGTCACCTCTGTGTGTGACCCAAGAGCATGACACGGCTTTGGGAGCAGTCAGGGCTGCAGGAATGTGGCCCTCAGAGCCCAGCAGTGCCAGGGCAGAACTGAGGTGACAGCAGCCCACGTGCAGAACCTGGCTCACTCGTGGATGTACAGCCCTGAGAGCAAACACTGTTACAAAACCCAGGCAGGAGGAAAGGTGCTGCCTGGCTCTGGCATGTGAACAAACTGGCTTATTAGGCCACAGGTGCAAAAATGAGAACATGGAGTGGAAGTGAGGATAAAATGGAGAATTCCTGTGTTCTGCAGGTTTTGTGAAATAGGTATCAGGCCATGGAACCTGCCAGACACTGTGGGGGGTTCAGGGACAGGTCTGTTTGCCAAGGGGGGACAGCTGCGGGATTTGCTTTAGGATTGCAATCCAACACCTGGAGAAGGAGAGTGACAGAACATCTCAGGGGGTTCAGCCTGGGCATTACCTCTGCTCAGTCAGGCAGGTCCAGCGTGGCCTTCAACTGGAGATTTTAAACTTTCTGGCCAAGCAGAGTCCAAGCAGAAGGGAGATGCATCAATCCCATCTCCTGGCAGCTCTAGGCAAGGAAAGATCACTGTTCCAGCAGGAAGGAAGGGCCCTGATGTCTGCAGCCAATCTTGGACACTGCCACAGCAGATGAGAGTTCCAGACCCTATGGGTCAGACACTTGTCATGTGTTGTTCTCCTTACCTGTATTTGCAGCCACCAGGCACCTTTCTTACAGCTGGTTCCAAACTGGGGGCATTGCAATACAATTTATATTACAAATTTATATCAGCCGAGCTGCTGAGCCCCTCAGCACACAGTGGGGTGCTGGTTTAGAAATAAGCTGATAACACAGTCATGGCAACAGTACTTGCAGAGTCAGAAGAAAAACCTAAACATCCAGCACCAGCAGAAAATGTGTACAGATTAGTTTATCTCTGCACTCAACAGAGATAAGACCCCTTCTTTGAAAAAAAAATCTAAGCTCCGGAAACAGCAGAGAGGGTGAAGTTAAGCACAATGTGGTGGATCATTAGACAAGCTGCCTGCTGGCATTGACACCTCAGAGTTCATCTGGAAATAATGTCATTAAACAGGGGTGACAGTGGCACAGGACAGTCCTGCCCCAGAGGAGGGGATTTATCCAGTGAGGGGCAGGGTGTGTGGGGAAAAGAGGCAGAAAGAAGCACACAGACACCATTCATGTGGAATGATAAATCCTCAGCTTAAGAACATCAAACAAGTGCAGCAGGTTGACAATGCCATGACAGTTCTGGTACTTGTCGTGTTTTGGCAATCCAGAGCTTCCACGAGACAAACATACAGAAATACACGTGGGACAGGGAAGAGTTAAACACTGCTCTGTAGTCAGATGACAATGCAAACTCACACCTTCCAAACGTATTGTGTGTCAGAAAGAACAGACTTTTCTGCCATTCAGAGGAAGCTTCTTTGGTTCACTGACCTTCCTTTTCTTCTCAGGTCCTATTACCTCTTCCTGGCTGAAGGCAAGGTTCAGGAGGTTTATCTGAAAGAACCATCAGAAACAGGGATCATTCTCAGAGGGCATGCTCCTGCAACATGAGTTTAAGAGTACAGCTTCCAAAAGTGCCATGTGTGTGCCTGGATCTTCTTGGCTTTACTCACTGTGATCCTGTTCCCCAGAAAAGCAATTAGGCAAGGAATCAAAACTGGAGTACTGGATGTAAGGGAATGTAAGAGTTGTGCAAGCAACAGGTTCAGCTTCAGGGACAGGGAATGGGTTTGGTGGCAAGGGGACAGGACCCACCTCCCCATCACTGACAGAAAATAGCAGGAGCAAGGAGATTTTTGAGGAATATAATAGCTGACAGGACATTTGTTTCTCCACCAGCCTCAGATAATCATAACATATGAAAAAGTACAGGGCACTTAAGTCAAATCTGTGGTCACAGACTTTCAGGAGAAGACACACTGTCCCTCTCTTTGTACCTCAGGGAATTCAGTGTGAGCTGGTCAATCTCAGGCTTCAAAACTACCTCTGAGTCTGTGAAAAATAACTAAGCCAAGTGACCTTTTTTCCAAAAGGCTTAACTTCCCTCTAGAAAGACACAAACCTCTCCCAGAAATACTCTGAGCCTGCAAATCAAGAGGTTAAGAAGCACAGATAAAGATATGTGAGAATATAAGTGAGTCAATGGAACAGACACTTCAGACAGACCACAGGGAGATGGACAGCCAGGATGACAGCTGAAGTGTTGGCTGAGCCAGGGGACAAACTCACTTATCCCCCTTATCATGTCACATATTTGCTTTTCTACAATAATAATCTGGAGCTGCTGAGAGCAGCGTGTGTTGTCGCCCACCCAGAAGGGACGAAGCACAGTCTGGCAATGTGGCCTCTCTCACTGGGGCTGAGGGGACACACCAGGCACAGAGCTTCTCCTCCAAAACAAAGTTCACTTGGATGACAGCGAGGTGAATGGAGAGGGAAAGGAGTGCTAAGAGAATTCCTGCTCCCAGACAGGAGCACCTCCCTCTAGTGTCACTGCAAGGCACGAGGAACCCCGGAACTGCAGCAGGGGAAGCACAAGGGGTTAATAGAGAGCCGTTCCAGAACACATCCCGGGGATGAGCACAAGGTCTCCAGATTACAAGATGTGGTCATTATAGAATTCCCCGCTCACGTCACCAAGGCTTGCTTTCCATCTGACCTTGGAATGCGGCTTCGGCAATCTCTGCATAGCAATGGGCTTTCTAATGTGTGAAATAGCTCTGATTAGGGATTAACAGCAAAATACTTTGAAACAGCCTGACTTCGCCTCTCTATCGTGTTACAAATTGTTTTGCTTCCCTCCTCTTCATTATGAGCAATACAATGTTGCTTAATGCAAAAGTACAATTTCCTTTCCCTAAAAACAGAGAAAATAAGAACATGCCAAAGTGGGCTGGGCAGGTTCTCCCTTATCCTGCACAGTCAGGCTGACAGAGCTTTCCAAGGCTGCCCAAGGTGTGTTTGCTTGAGGACAGAGCCATGAGTGGCCCTGTGTTACAGCTCCTCACCTGATACTCAGCTGCTTCAACTGGCATTTTTGGCAGCTATTTACTTTCCTCTCCCTGGCATCGTTTTAACCTGTCGGCTTCCTTTTTTTCTTTTCAAGTGAAGGGCCCAGAGGAGGAAACACTGCATCTAAAACCTCTGCAGTGCTAACACAGCTGCAGGGTTTGTACCCTGTCCTGCTGGCCACATAACAAAGCAGGGACACAATTCCCAGTTTCCCATTACCTGGATGGGGCAGCTCTCCCTCTGTTTTAGTTTAAACCTAGCTAGAGCTGGTGCTTTGATTTCCTCTACTGAGGAATGGATCTTCCACAGCCCAGAGAGCTACTCAGTGAAGGTTTTATCCCTTTGCTATTCCTCCAGAATTTCCTGGATGGATGGGATACTTGTGAGAGGGAGAAATAGCCACGATGAGCAGCTGCTTGCACTCCAGCTCCCCCCAGTTCTCCTGCCCTTTACCACAGGCAGCACGAGCACCTCACAGGAACCTGAGATGAGGAGTGAAAACATCCCAGGAAGCCATGGAGGGCTCTAGAGAAGCACCATTCACCCATGCAATGAATCAGATGTCAACAGTGAGAGGTATTTCACCCAAGCCAACACGTCCTGGCCTGTCCCTGCCCAAGCTCACGTAGGAGCTCGGAGCCAGGAACAGACCCCAAGTCCAACTTCAGCTCCCATCCTTAACCAAACACTCCGGCTTCTTCCCCAGAAAAGCTGCTCTAAAGGGGATTAAGTCAGCTCTGACGTGTGCTTATTTGACTTGAAGCAGAAAGTAAACCTCCTCAACGGTGTGGTGAGAAGCAGGAAATCCCTCCCATTGATTAAACATACAATCAAAGCCTCCAGAAGTTCATTAATTCTAATTTTTCCTCATGTACTGGGATGCTTCACTTGAATAACTGATGTCAGAGCTTGGACTGTGAGAATGTTGCTTTTCCTCTTACACAGTCTCAGCCCCATGGATGAGCCAGGTGCTGTAAAAGCAGGTAGGACAAGGAGCAGCCCCTTGCACCTTCACCCTAAAAAGGGACCATGCTGACAGGTGGGACAAGAGCAAGCAGCAAAGGCAGCTCTGTGACCTCCTGACTCTGAGTCCAAGGCAGAGTTCAGGGTCTGGGTCACACCATGAACACACAGTGAGTTTGAATCTCCTGTTTTACTACGTGTAAAAAAGCATTATTTTGCCGCAGGAGTTTTCCTGTAGAACTACAGCTAACTTGTGAATCATACAAGTGTTACTAATTTCTGGCATAAAACTCACAGGACAGCTGTGCGTTGTCTGGAGAAGATATCAGGCTAAAAATAGATTAGACTTAGATTAAAGCCTTCCCAAGGCAGACTGGTGGATGAAACAGAGTGAGTAGACCACAGCAGCATTGCTATTCTTAGATAGACACAATCAGGACCCAGAATTTGTGTTCTGTAGTTTGCAATCCCCAGTGTCCCCACATATTCCGGCCAAAAATTCCCAGCATAAACTGAAGAAAATTTACAGCTCTCTTGACATGTGTTTTGCTTCCCAAGGCATCCTATGCAGAACAGCTAAAATTGCACAAGAGCATTCGGCTGTGTCCCTCTTTGTCCCTGGCCTGCCCCATGCTGGGGTTTGGCACTTGGGATATTTTATGCCCTCAGAAGAGTTCCCTTTGTCCAGGACATGGAGGGTTTTGTTTGGTACCTTGTAACTATCCCCACAAATTCACAAGCACATGAATGTCAAAAGAAGTGCAGTTCCATCGAGCAAGCTGGAAGAATAAGGGCTGAGATACAAGACTGAGCTGCTGAAATAAGGCAGAGTGACCCTCAGGTGTCAGGACAACACAGTTTGTACAGGGGACTCTCATCATCAGGGATGTTAATCAGAGTGACCTGAGGCATCCTGTGATTTCAGCTGCAGCTACCACTGGCTCAACAGCACAGCAAACTCTTGTCACTTCCAAAAATCAGCTTGGTGAATCTTCAGATTGGTGCCCTAAGACCCAATTCCTGACTGCTCACTGACAGCTGGCTGCTCTGTGCTCTGAAGCACAGCAAAAACCCAGGGTCACAGGACACATCAAAGTGTCAGTGAAAGGATGAGAGGAGATGGACACAAACTGAAACCACAGAATCACAGATTTCCAGAATGGTTTGTGTTGGAAGGAATCTTAAAGCTCATCTCATTCCACTCTCCTGTCATGAGCAGGGACACTTTCCACTGGCCCAGGCTGCTCCATGCCCATCTAACCTGGCCTTGAGCACTTCCAGGGAAATACAAGAAATTCTATTTAAACATTGGGACAAACTTTTAATTTTTTTACTGTAAGGGCAACCAAGTAGTGCTCAAAAGTCATCCAGGAAGGCTGTGGAGCCTCCTCCCTTGGAGATACCACCTGAGAGGACAAGGTCCTGAGGAATGTTCTCCCTTTCCCTGTGCTCTGAGCAGGTTGGTTGGCCCTGCTGATGCTGGTGGCTGCACAGGGGTGGCTCCAAGGTTAAACCCCAGCACTGGGCTCCCATCAGTCTCCAGTGCTGTGGTCACATTGACATCAGTGGAATCCACCCTGATTCCCATCTGTGCAGGAGGATCACACTGGTTAGTGTGAAAGCCAGGTGGAACCATGAAAGACCCTCAGTGTGGTGCTGCAGTGGAAAGCTGCCAAGAAACCATGCCAAGACATGGCTGACTATCACCAGTCCTCTTCCTTTTCCTCAGCTCCTGATAAAACCTTTGGCACTCAGTGCCACTCTTTTGTCTCACGTTCCGTTCTGCATCTTGTGTCTCTTGTAGCTTTTAAAAGATCAATGAACAGATCTTTTCAGAGTACAAAAAAAAAAAGCTTCAAAAATTCCTGTCAGAAGACAAAACTATCAATATCTCTCCTGTTAATCTCCTCCAGGGCCCTCAAGCCACTCAATCCTGTCCACTTCCATGATGGACATTCTCTTTACTGGATCAATCACTTCCCAGAATCCTGATTCCAACTCTGTAACTGAGGGGAAAAGACAATGGACACTCCTTCTGCCTACTAGGCTGCTACCCAGCAGCCTCTCATGGGATATTAGATGTGTCCAACCGTCATTTATGTGGATTTCTCCAGAGGGTCTGGCTGCTAGAATGCACAGCATGAACACATGGAATGGCAGCCAGCACGGAAGCGCCACGTCTTCCCACACATGTCCCTGGGGGAGCTGCCAGGGAATCTGAGGGTGCAAAGGTTAAATCTCCCTGGATCTGTGGGGTGACAGGCCTCACCTCTGCATGCAGAGATCACTAGGAAACTGTTTCCTGCACACTAGACAGGGATAACTCATGGAAGGGATGAATGGCCCCAAGATACAGCTAAGGATCTGACGTGAACTGAGAGAAGCCAGGAATTTCCTGACCTCCCTGTCTCACTCCTCCCAGTATGGCCTGAGCTCACAGGAAGGAGAGGCAAGCTCATCTCTGAATCTTTCTCTCTTCATTGCTTGGGTCTGTGTAGCTTCAGCTGGTTTGGAGGAGAAAATGTTCTGGGAACTTCTCATCAGATACAGCTCTCTTGATAGACAGACAGAGATAAACCTTACTGCTTTTTTTTCTCTTCTGCAAAAGTTCAAGATAATGACATTGCCACAGAAAAATGCTTTTCTATTGCTTTGCTCATGGCAGGTTTCATCCTTCAACTGCCTTCTGTCATGGCACTTCTGAATGTGGTTTGCCTGGGAAAAATCAGACAACAAAGGTCTTGATCTCCAAGCTGTTGTTCTGCAGTTGAACACACTTGTGCTGATCTTTACTGCCAAAAGAAGCTTGTACAACACTGCAGCTCAGCAGGGCACAGGAGCTGTGGAATGGTTTGGGCTGGAAGGGATTTTAAAGCTCATCTCACTCTACTCCTGCCATGGGCAGGGACATCTTCCCCTGTCCCAGGCTGCTCCAAGCCCCAGTGTCCAACCTGGCCCTGGGCACTGCCAGAGATCCAGGGACAGCCCCAGCTGCTCTGGGCACCCTGTGCCAGGGCCTGCCCACCCTGCCAGGGAACAATTCCTGCCCAATATCCCATCCAGCCCTGCCCTCTGGCAGTGGGAGCCATTCCCTGTGTCCTGTCTGTCCATCCCTTGTCCCCAGTCCCTCTCCAGCTCTCTTGGAGCTCCTTTGGGCACAGAAAGGGGCTCTGAGTTCTCCATCAGGTAACTGACACTGATCCCTGGCACACCAGACAGGTGTTACTGCATCATCCATAAAACTCTGTCCACACAGCCCCTTGGAGAAAGAGCACGTGGCCAGGTAGCCAAGTCTTCTGCACAAGGAGCAGCAGCTGGAGGCCAGACAGACTGTCCTCTGAGGCCTAAAGCAGTCCTGATTCACAACACTTAGGTATGAACCTCTCCCCAGACATCCCAGTTGCAGACAGCTCCTGTCAGGAGAGCTGATCCACATGGCAGGAGCCTGCCTACAGCAGCCAGTGAATCCCAGAGCAGAATCCCTGAGCCATCACTGATCCCACTGGGATGCCCACACAATGCCAAGTGTCAACACTCTGCCTCATGTCCCACAGCAGTCTAGAAGCACGGCCAGCCCAGCAGCAGTGTCTGGCAGCAGCTGATGAAGCCAGAAACTTGGGAGGCAGAGCTGCCTGGTGCTGTGCTGATACAGCCACACCATTCCCAGCTGAGGGCGAGCCAGGGCTCCCTGCACGGCTGCCTCTCTGTGCACCGAGTCTGTGCTCCAAGGACCACCCCAGAACTTCAGCCCACAGCTTCCTGATGGGAGATAAAAGCCTGCAGAGGCGTTCACATGGTCAGATTTTACTCATCTTCTAGTTCTGTTTCATTCCAAACTCATTCCACTGCAACATGTTTGCTTACATGAAGATAAAGCTGACCAAAATCAATTTTCAGGACAAGGACATTAAAGGATGCTCTTTACAAGAGGATAGAAGAGTTCTTTGAAGAACTCAGAAGTTATCCCAAGTTCAGTGCAGGACCTCATTCTCATCAGCAGATTTCTGTAAGTTAAACTAATGGGCAGCAAGTCTCTATTTCCCCCAACTCTTCACAGCTCCTAAAATGCCAGTGGAAAGAAGATGCACAAAGATAGCACAGGAGCACAAACCTTGGCTGATGCAATCAGAAGACTCCTGAAACCAGGAGAGGTGATTTACATGCTGGTGCCTAACTCTGGATGATTAAGTGCAGAGATGCTCTGCTGGGAAAGGGCAATCTCTCATTTGATCCTGAGGATCATCAATCATGTGATGGCAGATAAGAAGCCAGTGGAGAACATGGAAATTTTTCCCCAACCTGCAAAGTCCTCTGTCAGAGACTCTCTGTGACCACTCCTAAAGGCCAGTTCTAGTTCTCACTGGGTAGGAAGAGCTGCTTCTCTTTTGGCAGATCCACATCCTTTGCCTGTCCCATGGCAATTAGACAAAAATAAGCCTTTAATACTTTCATTCCTGGTTTTTCTGAAGAGCTCTAGGTCAGCAAGATAATGACCAATAAACTCAATTCCAGTTTTTATTTTTGGTAACCAAGCAGTCAGAAGGATTCATTCCAGCTGAAGAGCAGAAATGTGCTCACCCACATTCCCAAAAGCAACTTGTGACTGTGGGTAACAGTTTTGAACTCAGAACTTCTTGAATATCAGATCCTTGTGCAGACAAATTTTCTGTGACATTCCAAATTGTTCTGGTTAGTTCAGAAAAATTTGGCATTCCCACTCCAACCCAAGAGCTGGAAAACTCTATTAATACTGTCTGGATGGCAACAAGGTGTTCACATTCACACCCCACCAGGTCTGCTCCTCCCCATCTCACCTACACCTGATCCTGTCAGAGAACACCTAACTCAGACTTCCCATCCACTTCAACTTCTCCTCATTTTTTAGGACAAACTTCACCCACCAGCATGGTTTTCTGATTCATATGGACTACACAATGGTCATTTGTTTTAACCACTTCCTTCAGAAAAGAAGGGAAAGTCCCTCTCATATGGAAAAGAGTGTCAAATTTTTATTAGTGCAGGCTTTACAGTGATGATTCTAACTACTGGCTTGACTTTTTTTTTCCCTAAACTGGGTGAAATATTAGCTAGCTTCTAAGCTATGAGATTTTAAAAATAGCATCAAAGAATACATTAAGAAAAGAATCTCCCAGGGCTTGGGATTTTTTTTTTTAAGTCTTTGGAAGCACATGATGGATAAAGTGATTCTTCCATTTTTCAGCAACTAATGCTGTTTCCACCACCTTCAGACACTCTCACTCCTGCTACCGAATTCTAATGAAATGCACATGCTGAGAGAGGTGTCTGGTGCTCTGCTGGCCATCGTGACAGCCCCAAAAGAAGGTCAGAGCATGAATCAGTGGGACAACCATGAGTCGCAAACAAAAAAGGCTCCTGTTTTCACAGACGACAGAATAAACAATGATCAGAAGGAAAGCGGAGGATGTGACATGGAAAAAAAAATGTGGTTAAAGTTTGAAAAATACCAGCCTAGGCACAGAAGTTCACTTCTAAGATCCAGAGTCAAGGCAAATACCTCGTAGATGCCTTTAGAATGACAGGGTGAGTTGCAGTCTGCAGTTGCTGTCTGGGTTAGACACTCTAGGATTCTTTTCAACAGAGGCGGGGAAAATTTTAGTAGCAATTTCCTACTCTCATTAGCTTATCCTGTAAAGATGCAGTTTCTGACCATTCAAGCTCACATGATTCTCAGCTAATTTGAATGGGAGGAGGATCAAGAGGCAAGTCTGGTGGTATTCAGAGATTTGCCATGTCACTGAACAAACCTTTGCACATACCCATGAGTTTGGGCTCTGATGGTGACTCAGGGTTTGGCTGGGCAGCCTTCAGGGTGAGATTAAATTTTTACTTATCTAAAACAACCTACCTGGTCTATACTAATTCTTTGGGTTTCCCAAACAACCATCAAGAAAGAGATCAGTGCCTCCAGGGGATAATTCTTTCTACCCCAGAGGGGTAACCAAAAAGGGACAGGATTCATTAGGTACCTGTGACTCACATGTAAAGAAAGTCTGGAAGCAAGAGGGGAGAAGTGAAGACCATATTAGGCAAAGAATACACCCTTCAAACCTAAAATAGGGTGGTGATTTCAGATCCTTAATCCAAAACCACCCACAGGTAAACCAGCCTGGCTGGGACAGAGATAGGCTTAGTCTGGGTGTGTTACTCACAGGTACCAACTCCAGAGAACAGGATCAAATTTTGGTACTGGGTGGAGGAAATAAACTGATCATGGAAAGCTTCTTCCTAAATGCCTCCAGTTTATGTTTACATCCCTCTGCTACTCTGTAGCAGCTATGTATTGTGACCCTGCACAATAAATCCACTAATGTTAGTGAATTTTGTGTCATCTTTGATGATGCAATGATCCATGGCAGTGAATTCCCCTGTGCCTGGAGTATCTCAGAACCATTAAAGCTTCCTCACCTGCTGACATGCCCTTGAGCAAGGCATCCTGTCTGTCTTCTTTACTGCCCTCTTATTCTTCCTACCTGCAACCCAAACAGCAAAGCAAAATCAGCTGCAAAGTGCTTAATTAAAAAAAAAAATAAAAATCTGGAAGCCTGACTAAACCACTGAAGCAAAAATCTCATGAAATTGTGTAAGCTTTGCTCTCAGACACTGCCAGCAGTGGCAGTTTATTCCTAGAAAGAGATTTCAGCATAAAGTGTCATCTGAACATCAGCTTGCAGCAGCTCTATCAATTATAATCTCCCTTTTAACCTGGATCTAAGAAAACAAAGCTTATGTCTAGACATGCCATAAGTGAGGGATGGGAAAAGGAGGGGAGACCTCCCCTGGTTAATATTTATTAACTTTCAGACAGTTTCAATAAAATTTGAGGGGGTGTCCAAAGTGCCCCAGTTTCATGAGGTCAGGCAACTGTTTAGAGGAGGAGGATCCTGTTAAAATCCCCAGAGCAACAAAAGTGGCAGGATGAGTTAATTCCTTATTAGTCATCAGAGAATCGGCAGGAGAAAGACCTGCAAAGGTGATTTCACCGGCAGGGAAGCTGCTTCATCCTACTGCCTGACAATCCCAGGAATGCTATTTACTATTTTGTCACTAGATGGTATTGTTCCACAGGCTATATCCCAGAGCCTCCAAGGTCAAACACAGCACGGTATAGCAGAGGCTGGGTTGGTTTTAGGCACAGAAAAGGCTTTTTTTCTCATGTGTTTTCATGTATGTTTTCCCACATGGAAGTTATTAGCAAAAGTCAAACTGTAACAGCTAAAGGAAAAGAGCTCTGTTGAACAAGGAGATAATGTAACTTGGTTTTGATGATCTCTGCATTTCCTCTGTAACTCAAAAAAACTGCTGAGATAAAGAGGTACAAAGATACTGATACAAAATTAAATGTTTCTGTTAACAAACCAAGCATAATCAACGGGCCCTTTGTTACAGTTCAGTCTCTCACAAAGTTCAAACAGCCTGACAAACTCTGCTCATCCGAAACCTAAATATTAGAGAATCACATAATCATGGAATAGGTTGGATGGGAAGGGATTTTAAAACCAATCCAGTTCTACCCCCTCCCATGGGCAGGGACACCTTCCACTGTCCCAGGCTGCTCCAAGCCTCATCCAACCTGGCCTTGGGCACTGCCAGGGATCCAGGGGCAGCCCCAGCTGCTCTGGGCACCCTGTGCCAGGGCCTGCCCAGCCTCACAGGGAAAACAGTTTTCCTCTAATATCTCAAAAAACCTACTGTTATTCACAACACTGAAAGACCTTACCCAGGACATTATGTGGAATACATTTTGCTGGGATACAATCAGGAGCAGAAGCTACTTCAGTTTTGAAACTGGGCATTTACCTGTATCTTTAAGGCAAAAAGAAGATGCTTCTGTTTTCCTGCCTGGATGGGTGTCACTTTTGTCCCCTTCATGCTCATTGGAATCTTCTCTGACAGGGCAAGGGTGATTCTGTAAAGCAAAAGACATTTTGTCTAGATAATATAACCTAAAAAATACACCCAGGTGGTAAATCCATAAAGAAAATGTTTCTTTTAAGGAGGTTTTTGCTAGATAAACTCTATTCCTCCAGTGAGAATCAGAGAGCTATTTCTATACCTTTGTGCTCTCCTCCTCCTCCTCTTCCTCGCAGTCCAGCCCTTGGTGGGAGATCTCAGTAGGGCCATTCTTCTGGATCACGTTGTTGTCAGCCTTCCTCACCCTCTTCTTCTCAGCTATCACTTTGACTTTCATGAGGTGGAAGTCAGTGGAGACTGAGCCCAGTCTCAGGTGGACAGGATCCCCAGCAAACAAGAAGTCACCAAGGCTGCCATCTTCCACGAAGCCAGGGGGCTGGTAATCCTTGGGTGTGACTGCACAGGGAGAGGAAACCCCATGAGGTCAGGAAAACCAAGTTCCATCTCTCCTAAGTCTGATTTAGAAAGAATAGTTATGAACCAGCTTCGAGTAACATTGATTACAAAAACTATTCCATGTTTTGGGGTCTTTTAGGAGGAAGGGACAGAATGCAAAGGGTAAAATGAGCTGAACAAATGTTATCAGGGAGCTCAAAGAAAAAATTTCTTCAGGATGCTGAGATATCATTAAAGTGCTGGAGCAAAACCTTCCATTCCTTGTTCCTTAAAGAAACAAACTCAAAAAAACCCAAAAACCCAGGGAAGAAGAATTTCTCCCTTTCACACCGCATAGCTGTACTTCTTATATGGATTTCAATCCTTTCCTCAAAACATCTGCCATCTCTGTGCATCAGAAAGATTTACTGTGTTACACCATTTCTCTGTGCTATCAGCCAACAGCTTCTTCCATCTCACCTTCTCTACGCTTTATTTTATTGATAATATTCCATGAATATGATTTATTCATCATATTCCATTATTACAGAGAATGATGGAATTCTTCCCTAAGGCACACGCTGCTCTCCACCTACCATCGTTGTAGTAGAGGAGTTTCATGCTCAGGGTGATGTCATTGGGCAGAGGCCCGAGGTCCTGCATGAGCACGTACAGGCTCCGGAGCAGGAACCTGCTGGCCTGCTTGACATCCCTGCCGCACAGCCCAGCCACAAACTCCCTGTGGTTGCTACAATTGGAAGAATAATGGATTTGTTATCCTCAGTCATGAATATTCACAATCCAATTACACACACAGAGTACCCACTGACTTGTCTGAAACCACCAGTGAAAAAGCTACAATGTCTTTATGTAATTTCCAGATAAACAGGGAAGTGAAACAGGCTCCAGGGATGGGGTGGCATCCGCAGAACACCCGCTCCAAACTCAGAGGCCTGGCATTTACATTTGAACAGACTTTGGAGCTGGGGCAACCATTATACAAATGTCATGACTCACTTGTTTGAACATGATTAAATTGGATCAAAGGACCATAAAACAAGTGCCTTTCACCTAAGCAATTTCAGGAACGAGAGGAATGAGTTGAGGATCCCATCTAAAGCCGATTCATCATAGGGGTTATTTTCAAGTCCATTCTGCAGTTTTTGAAGAGAAGTGAATTGCGTGTTCTCACTCAATTCCATGTAAGAAAAAGCAACTCAGAGGCACATTTTTCAGCAGTGACGAAGGGGCATTCCTCTCACCTCCTTCACCCATTCAAATGTCAGCTGGCTGCTCCAAGCCAGCAGTCCAGACAGAGACCCATGGGTGACATGAGTGGGATGACTGGCACTCTAGAGGAGCTTGCTTCTCTTTGATTAAAACTGAGGTAGATGAGATGAGCAACTCAGAGCAGCCAGTTAATTTCAGACAGAGCAGATGAATCACTGTGTGAGTAAGGGATCTGAACTTCCTTAACTTTCAATGAGAAGGGGTCATAAAGATGTGTAGCTCCTTCATTATGTCTTTGGAAGACCCCTGACACTACACATAGGCTGGAGGGTGCCCAACAAAATCAGCCCAAGTTGCAGCAAAAGTAGTAAAAAAGTAACTTAAGAATATCCCAGAGTAAACCTGACTGACTGAACCTCAGAAAGAAACAAATTAAAACAAATTCCTCCTTCCAGTTGAGCTTCTTTGGGTCATGAAAACTGGGTGGCTGTGGAACAGCTTGACTTCCCAAGGTATGGAATCACAGCATCACTTAGGGCTGGAAAAGACCTCTAAGATCATGAAGCCCAGACTCTGTGGTATTAGATGTGCATTGTGGTCCTTGATTAAACCCTGCATGTTCAGAAATGCACAGTGAGAGGAAAATGCTGGCAGTGCCTAAGGTAGAATATGCATCACCTTTACAAACTGTGGAATTAGCAGGTCAGAAATGGCAAGAGGAATGTCCATAGGAATTAACAAGTCAAGCACTGCTTCAGTATGGGAATAACATGGAGATTTTCATGCAGGAGGGAGGCAAAAAGCAGAAGATAAGGATCTGAACCTTGGAAGGAGTGGGATCTGTGGCAAGAAGTTCACCCAAAGTTCATCTAAAATAAGGCAAGGACCATTCAGCAGAAAGTTTCCCCTTACCCTTTGGATGTGATGCTGCAGCCCCACAAAACATCTCTCCCAGAGCGATTAACTCCGAGTTTGCACAGGACAACAACTGCTGCAGGTGTAAAAGGCAGTGTTATCAGCTGAAGGAGCTGACAGCAAAGATGACACAATTCCCTGATCTGTGCCAGAACTCTGGATTATTAAAGATGACAGGGACATGCATGAGCCTGCCACAGCACTGCCAATCCCTGAGGAAACAGAGCCCAGGAATTCAGTGCCACAGGCTCTGGAGCCTCAGAGCACATTCAAACATGACAGGAAGATGGCTTGGCTTCTCCCTGTATGACACAATGGACACCCAAACTTCATATGGGGACTGTTCTTATTTCTAGGAATTAATGAGTAAGGCTGACTAAAACCCCAAAGTACTCAAGGACTATCTATTATCTTTCAAATCCCAGATCTCCTCCTCCCCTCAGTGTGAGGACAAGGGACAGCAGCTTTAAAGCAGAAATGGAGGGCACAGCCAAAAGGTCATTCCAGAGGTAATTCAGATTTGCCCAAAAGAAAATAATTTTGCCTTATGGTACAAATTATTTGGATGTGTTTAGAGAAAGAGCAGCTAAGGGCACACTCCAGGAGTGCTGGGGAGGAGCTTCCTGAGGAACACACAAGACAGTAGATCTTTCTTGCTGTCCAGGCAAGTTCCAAGATCCCTCTTTCACCAGTGGCAACTGCAGAACAAACTAAAAAAAGGTTAATTATTTTCCTTTGCTTTGGTTATAGCCAACGGCCTTTGATAGTATTTATTTGAAGCTCCACAGGATTACAGCCTACTAAACACAGCTTTAAATGTCTAACAGAGAGTGCCAAAAAGAGGCAAAAAGCTGCTACTTCCTGCCACATGTTTTGCACCATTAGCTCAGGCATCCTAAGTGAAAGTTCTCTCAGGTCACCCACACAGGGCTGCTCAAGCAGAACACACGTATGCAAATGCTCCAGGGAAAAAAATCCTGGGCACAGGATCATGGTGGAAGGGCTCAAACATGAGCAAGCTTCATCTGAAAGCAAGAGGCTGTCTGGTGAAAGTGCAACAACACTTGTTGATAGCTGAGACAGCAGCAAGCTCAACAACTGGGCTGGTTTCTGCATCTCCTCCCAGATGAGGCACCACTTCTGCAAACTGTCCTTGGCTCAGGTGTACTTTGGGGGCCTCATGGTGCTATGAAAGAGCATTTCACTTCATCCTCCCAGCAGTTCATACCCTGTAAGGTGAATATCCTCAACTCTGACGGTATTTACAGCTGCTTAATGACTTGGACCTGCTCAAACCACAGAATCACAGGATGGTTTGGGTTGGAATGACCTTGAAGTTCATCTTGCTCCACCCCCTGCCATGGGCACAGACACCTTCCACTAAACCAGGTTCCTCCACCCAACCTGCCTTGGACAATTCCAGGGATGGGGAGTCTACAACCTCTCTGGGCAATCAGCTTCTTAATGCTTCAAAAATACAGTTTTTAGTGTAACCCTGAGAAATCAGCCCAAATCCTTACCTGCAGATGTCCATCTGGGGCACCTTCTTTTTGTACTTGAATTTGAATTGATACATTTCAGTGACTGTCTAGAGATGTAACGAGAGGAGAAGCAGAAATGGATCACTTTCAGAAACAAGATGTATCCTGAACTTGGAGAGTCTTTTCACACTCTCTGCCAGAGCATAGCATTAATTTAGTGACATGCTGACAATTTTAACTCTACTGTTGCTTGCACAAGCTTTGGCAAATTCTCTTAGCAGCCACATCTTACCTGGCACTGAACAAATCACAACAAAATTACAAACTTCCTGCCTCCTCCTTCCACTTCCTTTGTGAGCTTGGCTCTCCAACTCCAGTCTCTAGCAAGGCTCCAGGGCTGGCCAACCCTGCCAGTGTCCCTTGCTATAGGAAAACTGGGAAGCTGCACAGGTGACCAGTGTCACAAGGAAGCCTGGCCCCATGCTCTGTATGGGGACAAGGGCCTGGAGGACTCTTCCCACAGGAAAATCCAAACAATATTGCACTGGAAAAAGTTGCTGAATTTCACCGGTCTTGGAGTCTTTTTGAGGTAGACAAAAATAGTGGATGATTTTCCATTTAAAAGAATTAGAGAATAAAACAATAAGGAAGAACAGACAGCTTCCCCCCAAGAGAAAGGGTCTATTGTACACCAATTCCATGCCTATAATTCACTTTTTCCAGAGACAATGAGGTTGATTAGTAGGAGCTCAGCTGAGCTCTTAACTCTGAGCCTTCCTTGCAAATCCCAGCCTTGGCATGGCTCAGCTCCTGCTCTGTCCCCAAGCTCTGAGATGCCATGCAGCAGAACTGGAACCAGGTTCAGGTGCAAAAGGTCTGAAGCTGTTCTCTGATCTCCAGCATGGATGCAGAGCCCCCCAGATGAAACCAAACAGAAACACAACAGGGAACACTGAGAGGCCAAGGACAGGCATTACCCAACACATCCATCCAGGTCTGAAGGGATTCCTGACTTCTGTCCTGTTACACCCCTGCACGACAAACCAGCTCTTTTCATCAGGGCTGTTAAAAAGGTGGTTTGCAAATGAGTAATGCTGAACTTCCCATTTTTTCTCTTTGGGAAACTAAAACAAAACTGTGAACATGCCCATTAGTTGTCTGCTAACATGCCTGCCCGAGGCCCTGGTGGGCCCTCAGCCGGGTGTTTGATCACAATGCAGCTCACTGAGCTGGCACTCTGGAGAGAAGGCACAGGAACAGAAATGGGGTCACCAAGGAGCTATGTCAGGGTAGGACTTAAGCCTCCACTCCACTCTGAATACAAATGTACTCACCCATGCCTTCAGCTGCCTTAAAGATTAATTAAGACTCTTACCTCAGGATTGGTGTAAATCTGTTACAAGAAAGCACAGTGAGGGCATTCTCCCTGAGACAACTTGAACCAGTGACTAACAAGGATATTTTCAGTTTACAGCAGAGACTGTGCTATCTTTAGTGTGGGATCAGAGAAAGGAATGGCTGGGAAAGAGCTTCCTCTATCAGCAGTCCATACTTACCACTGCAAAGACAGGTAGAAGACACTCATGTGTACAATATTGGAGGAATGAGGTTAGTTCCTATTCCAACTCTCACAGGCAGCTATTGATGCCTGGGATTTAACTGCTCAGATGATGCATAGAGTAGATGGTGAGCAAAGCTCCTGGTGCTTTGCAAGGGGCTGGGGCCAACAACTGCCTATGGAACCACCAGTGTGTGGTTTCTCCAGGATCAGATTAATAAGGAGGACTCTTCTGCAGGGGGAAAAGGAGAGCACATGGCAGCTTCCATGATAGGAATCACATGCAAGTGCCTCTCAGAGTTTAAGGACACAAATAAGGCCTCAGTCAAAAGTCTGACATGCTGAGAAAAAAACATTCCCATGCAGCCTTGAACTCCACATTTACTGTATCTAAGAAAGGCCACAGCTCTATTAAAAATCACAAACATTTTTGCTTCTCCTAAAAAAGGCATAAATGGGTTGACACAACCTTGACTCTGTATCTCTTTCAAGCAGGGGATGGGAGAGAAAACCACTTTGTATTCATTTACTTACTGCAAGGACAGCCACGTGTAGCTAAGGAGGGAAAATCAAAACAAAACACAAAATCAACATCTAACCTTAGTGGACAAGTAAAAGCAAGTCCTATCAAACCCTGACTGCCTACTCAGGGAGAAGAAATAGATACACTCAACAAACCAGGAGTTAAAACCTTTTTTGCAGATTCTTCCCAGCACAGCATCAGCAACACCTAGTGGCCAGTTTGCCTGGCTTGATTCACAGTTTCCCAAAAAAACAACTCCATGCTCAGTAATCTCCCTTGGGACTCCTTTCAAACAAATCCCCAAATACTGATTTAAATCTCTTTACAAGGGCACCCATCCCTACTGAATGCATTTCCTTGCTTTCTGCTAGGAAATTCCCCAAAGGTATTTAATTTATGCTGTATCAAGGAGTTGCATATGGGACTGCCCTTAATCTTAAAACATGCATTAAATCCCTCAGTTTTTCCTTAATCCTTGTCAAACAATTAATTTATGTCTCTCATAAATAACAAAGGGCTAAATACCCCCTAGAGCTGTCAGTGAGCATTAAACTGTGTTCACAACATTGTTAATTATCTTGTGCACACTGACAGCTGTACTGATGTCTGAGAATCACTCAGATAATCACTGCCAGAACGACCAGTGCCCCACCTGGTTTGGAGGAGCTGGGCTGGTGAACAGTGCTGACACAGAGGACAGCAACTGGTGCTTTTTCCTGTGCAGGGCAGTTTTTATGTGAGAATCAGCAAGGAATATGAGCACTCACTAGGTGGTTTTGTCCTGCAAGCAGTTACATACCTTATTTGGTGAATTAAGGGGAAAAAATAAAGGACAAATTCCAAGCCTGAGAGAAAAGCCCAGAGGGTTAGAGAAGGGGAAAGATCAGGGAAAAGGAGATGAAGGGCAGCAGAAGCACAGAACTCTCCCAAAGAAACAAAAACAGGCAGGAGATCCAGATCTCAGCTCTGCCTGGCAGGGTCTCTATCAGACATAAGAGAACACAAATGTAGAGCACAGAATTAAGGGAAATCCATTGCAGGCTGAAAATTGGTTCCCACACCATGGACAGGAGAGCCCAGAGAAAGTGGACAGGATTTGAGCTCAAGGCATAAAATCCCAAATCTCATACTCAGGGCAGGGTCTTTCCCCTGTCCCACAGCTGTAGAGGTTGTTGTGTGCATCAAAGATCACAAGAGAAATACAGAAGGAATGGAAGGATAGTTTTGTCCTTTATGAAGAAATAGGACTCTCCATTAAAAAGTGAAAAAAACCCACTTACATACTGCTTCTCCAAAGCATCAAAACAACCTTGAATCCTGCCAGGGAAAAAAAACATGTTAATACTAACCAGCAACATTTATCTCCTGATCTGTAAACACACTCATTAGATGTGGGTTAAAGGGCATTTTTTCTGGAATTAGGACAACACAAGCATCAACATTCGGGGCTTGTGAAGTCCTTTTCAGGTCAGTGCTAAAGGCAGCATCCTTCTTTCTGCATCTGTGCATTGTTTATACTTCTGGGGCATTATCCTGTCAGCCCAGAGCCTGCTTGAATCCTGACAAAGACAAGGATTGGAGGCCAAAGGCTCTGAGTGTGTCCCTGCTCAGTGCTCCGTTCCAGTTCCCCAGCCAGAGCTCTGATGGCTCTTTTCCCATCAGCCTTGTACAGAGCTCGGCTCAATCTGAACATGTCTGGTCTTGTAAATCTCTGTTATCTGATGCAGAATTTACAGCAATGGATTTTCTCAAAGTAGTAAATATTTGAAGCAGAAATGGTCATATCTTTGACTCCAGATGCTCTTGGAGTCAAAGGATGTGCAGTAAAGTATCTCCTTAGCACATCAGGGACAGTTTTGCTGCTTGTTGGGAACATGCCAACTGTGAAATACATCCTGAAGAAAACTGTGGGGTTCTTAGAGAGGGAGATAAAATACTGTACATACTGAAAAACAAGTGCAAGAATCCCTATCAAAGTGAAACTAGAAAAGACTTAACACAACAGAAAGGATCTCATGACAGTCTTCACCCTCTCTCTGCCCCTCTGCTGCTGCATGTGTTCTGGGGCCTGACCATGACCTCACTGCAGCCAACATTTCCACAGACCTTGAACTCACATGATCTCTGTCACTAATTCTGTCCCATTTTCACGGGGACCAAGCACCCCCAGCTGCAGTGGGAGCTCCCCTGGCACCAGGGCACAATGTTTTCCAGTTCAGGAAGAAGAAGAATGCAGGGGCAAATGTCTCCTACTCAGCACAATCTTGTCTTGGTTTCACTGTTACTCACTTACCACTTGACTATCTGCAGTGATCCCAGACAGCTTTTATCTTCTCGGAGAATTTTTAGACAGAGGTCTGCAAAACCAGATTTAGCACATAGTTACAATCCTTATCACAGCTCTTGGGCAAACACTGAAACGAAGCCAGTCCATCCTCCCTTTTTTGGATACAAGCTTTATCTGAAGGTCCCTCCTGAGTGGAAATGCTGGGTTTCCACCGAATCCCAGGTGGGCTGACACAAGCTTATTGCTGGGTTTGCAAATGTCATTGCTCTCCTCAGAAGCCCTGGGCTCTCCCAGAAGAAGGGATGGAGTTGTAGCTTTATTACAAAACACCAGCAGCTTCATCCTTTCTTCCCTCCTCCACTCCATCCTCAACCATTCCCTAACACCTTCCCTTCTGCATTCAGACTTCACCAACATCCATGTGAAGTGATGTCCCAATGACTGTGCTCACAATAAACTTCCTGTGAAGCTTTTCCACACAGCCCCTTCTACCTTGTGCTTCCAGGCATTCAGAATGGCAAAAGGCACACCTGTCCTACAGCTGAAAAGGGGTTTTATAACACCCCAGAACACAACCAAGGGGCCCTTGAAGATGTGAGCAGGCCAGATGTTAAGACCCCTCATGAAAAAGGCACTAGACAGACCTGACATTGACCAATGGCTTTTCAGGCTTAGGGGATCAAGAACCAATTTGGGATTTCTGTGCCCTCAACCAAATCTACAAAGTACATGTGAACATGTTTCAGGGCACCTAATGCCATAAGGGACAACATGGAAATGGACTGGAATGCATGGAGACATTTCACACTTTGAATGATCATAAAGATGTTAATGAACCAAAGCACCACTAATTCTTGGGATTGTGTGACAAGAGTTTGGTTCTGAAAGTCCTTTTCTTTCCTTAAAATGTCTGATTCCCAAAGCACATATGAGATAGTTTTCTTGGAAAAACAACCCAAATCCCAACAATGAAATTGTTTTAAACTGAAGGAGGGATGATTTAGATTAGATGCAAGTAAGGTTTTCACAATGAAGGTGGTAGAACACTGGAACAGGTTGCCCAGAGAGAAGGTAGATGTTCCATTCCTGGAAATATTCAGGGTCAGGTTGGATGGGGCTTGGAGCAACCTGGTCTACTGGAAGGTATCCCTGCCCATGGCAAGGGGTTGGATTTGCTGGTCTTTAAGAGGTCCCATCCAACCCAAACCATTCTACAATTCTATGAAAACTGACAAATCTAATTTCAGCCTCCCAATGAAAACTAAAAATGTGAACTTCATGGGTTCAAAGGTCCAAAAGAAAATAAAACATTCCAGTAAGAGTAAATTTTTAAAACCTCTTGAGTTTAAAATCACTCTCCTGGCTCTGAGACCTTACTCATGGGGCTGGAAATGCCAAGGAATGACTCTAAACCAAGAGGAACACCACCAGAGAAGCCAGGTCGTCTCAAGGTCGTCTGCCATGCTCTCTGTCAGAAGTTCTGTCTGCACCCAGACTCGAGAAGATTTGAGAATTGGTAGCCAACTCCCACCCAAAGTGAACTCACACACATGCACAGCCAGCAGGTAACACACAAGCAGATTATAGGTAAAATACAGTGAGTAGAAAGAAGCACTCAGCACAAACTGCAGGTGTTACCATCCAGATAGCGAGTGCAGTAGGAGCCCTCTGGGAACAGCCCCCTCATGTAGGTTATGCAGGACACAGAGATGGCCAGGAGCCTTTTCACCAGCACCAGGGACTGCTTCTCTGTGGTGATGCTCTCAGGGAACAGCACTGCTTCCTGGAAAAGTACGGCAAGGACAGAAATAGCACTTTCTTAACTATAACACAGATTATATTTAGAAACAAGTCTCAGCAGGTGGGAAGAGGGTAACTTAGAAATGTAATTTTAAGGTTTCTCTGGTGTTTAAGCTAGGCAGGGAAGACTTGTGTCTGAGGTGGGTGGATTAGATGATTTAGGGGTAGAGATCAATAGATCTGATGTAATTACTCAGATGCAGAGTGCACTGGTTGGATGTGCCCTCTCCTTTATCACATTCCCACCCCCTCCATTGCACCAATGCTGGCACTTAACAGACAGCCACCCCTCAAAAAAGGTGTGCAGTTTTAATTTGGTGTCACACAAGCACCAGGCCTGGTGTGGCAACCACTGCTGCACCAAAGGCTGCTGGTTTGAGCTGTGACAGCAGCCTAAGTTGCCAACAGAGTGATTTTAACTCCAAGCTGTAAAATAGCACCTGGAGCTACAGTAAATACACACTGTGTGATGCCAACACGAACAATGCAGTGGACACTGCACTAAATTTAGTTCTTCTATTACTTTATTGCTGTTCTTCCTCCTCATAAAGCTCTGTGCACACCTAATGAGCCTGCATTTATTGAGTCAAATCATGTCAGAGCCCCACACTGCTTCTCACTGAATTGGACTTAATCCAACTAAGCACAGTGCAGACAACAAAAAGTGTTCTCACCTCCGCAGGCAAAAGTGCCAGGTCCCAAAGTGAGAGCTAAGATTGTCTGCATCACCATATTTGAATTTTTTACCTTACAGGGCTTTTTCTTTTGCTTGAGTAGCTGTTGAGTAGCCATCCTGTGTTTCAAAGATCCACTTGTAACTAAACCCTGAAAAATAAAGAAGGTATGAGACACGCAGAAAACACAGTCACTGCTATTTCTCATCTATATTAAAGTAAGAATGAGATTCCTCAGAGTTTGAAAGCTAATTGTCAGGCAGGACAGGTAAAGTAAAGCAAACCAAGGATACACCATGGCACTGAGCCTGCAGAGCATGAAAACTGCTCACTGGTAAACAATCAATAGTATTTGAAATTCAGGGCCACAGCTGCACCTGGTGTCAGTTGGTGCCACTTCAGAATGCATTTCTCATATTCCAAACCACAAATGTTAATTCCTACAACCATTAGGAAGTGTGAAGGGGGAATGTGAAAGAACTGGAGGTCTGCCAGTAGCAGTTAATATTTTAGCAAGGGTAAGCAGGAAACGTGCTAACATCGGTCTTGGCTGGAATAAAGGAATGATTCTTCTGGGACACCTCGAAAGGTTAAAAAAAAAAAAAGAAAAAAAAGAAGAGTCCAAATTGTTTCACTTAGACAAGCTTGGATTGAAGAGGAAAATACTCATTTTACCAGAATGGAGAGCTGATTGATACAGGCAATAACGCTGGATATTCCACGTTTCTCACTTGAGTGAGGTGCTTGATTTAGCATCACCTGACAATCCTGATTAAAAACTTCCATTAGCTGGAATTAACAAGGCCTGCGTTAACTGGTTTGAAAAATGACTTGCTGGGAGATCTCCACATCTCATTGTTAATGGGGGATATTAATGAAAGGAAACACCACGATCAGCTCCCAGAGGGATGCTGCCACATCCACAGCCAGTTGACTTCCCCAGTAACAATTAAAGTAATAGCACAAACACTGCGGGGTGATTTAACTCCTGACCTAATGCAGCCTTTTATTAACTCAGCTGATCCAACCTTGTTCAGCATTTGCACCTTTTGTGCTTTTCTTTTTCCTCTGGAAGCCTCATTTCCATTTGTTGGCAGTCATTAAGACATGTTGATTGGAACATGGTGACAGCTTTTA
Organism: Poecile atricapillus; assembly: GCF_030490865.1. Taxonomy (NCBI): domain Eukaryota; kingdom Metazoa; phylum Chordata; class Aves; order Passeriformes; family Paridae; genus Poecile; species Poecile atricapillus. The sequence goes on along the minus strand of NC_081264.1, from coordinate 12,685,866 downwards.
TGCTAAATTTAGTGCTTCATTTAGTAATGAGGACAGATTACAGCTATAAAAGTATATTTAAACAAATACACACCTGCAAAATTTTTAACATGTTAAATATTTTAGCAAAGTAGCTTTTTTTTTTTTTTTTTACCCAGGCAGTGTGAGGACTGGAATGCAATCAAAGCAGACAAAGGTGTTGTAATTACAACGTGAGGTTATTAACTAAATAAAGTTGATTTAGGTGAGACAAAAATGTAAGAAAACACGTTTTATAAACCATACCATATTTATATTGATTTACTGAGGAGGAAACATCACCCAGACCAAGCTGAGCCATTATGTCCCAGCTGTTCAGGTACAAGGTACAACACTGGAATCAGTGTCTCACCGGGGCTGGAAGGTCACAAGTTGCCCTGGAACTCCAATGCTTCCCCACTCTACAGCCACCTTAACACTGAATATCAGCAATTTAGTACTAAAAGGGAAAAAAACAAATCTCAGCCTCAGGAACCTGCTGCTCCCCGACACCCTCAGCCCTGCACCCCTCACTCTGCCCTTTGTGCTTGATGTTGGAAAGGTGAGGCACCACAGCCCTTAAAAAAAACAGCCATGGCTCCAAAGATGGGTTTACTCCTTTTTGGGGGAAGTTCCTGGGGGGGATTTATGAGTGGCAGCCCAGGCCCGGCCGGGGTCCACACGGGGCCGGTCCTGCCCCTCACACGGCAGCATCGGGAGCAGCCCCTGAGAGCCAAGGGGGGCGGCGGGGCCGAGGCGCGGGAGCCGCCAGGCGCTGAGGGAGCCCTGAGGCAAGGGGGACGCCCCAGAGGCAGAGACGGGTTCCCGTGGGGAACAGCAGCTGCTCCCTGAGGTACCTGGGGTCCCCTGAGGCGCTGGGGAGCGCTGTGAGGCACGGGCGGGTCCTCCTGAGCCACTGAGGGGTCCCTCAGGCGCTTCGGGCCCCCTGAGGCGCCGAAAGGAGCTCCCTAAGGAGCCCCTGAAGGACAGGAGTTGGGGGGGGGGGAGGGTTTCCTCCTCAAGCGCGGGAGACCTGAGGGCGCTGAGGGCTCCCCTGAGGGCAGACTTGGCCCGCCCCAGTCCGGCAGGGCGGTTTCCCTACCTACGCCACCCACCAAGGCTCCGCGGGCTCCTTCGGCCACGGCGCCGCCGGACCCTCGGGCGTGGGCGGTGCTGAGGGCGGGTGGAGGCGGGGGCGGCCCAACCCTTGAGGCGGAGACTTGAACCCGCCCTGAGCCTGACCCTGCTCCTGGCTTGTCACCTGTCCCTGTTCCCACGGTTATGACTGCCCTTGCTCTGCCCCCGTCTCTGTCCTTGTTTCTGTGTCTGTGCCCTGCTGCCCTGTCCCAGGAACTCGGGCGGGACAAGGTCCTGCAAAAGCATTGCCATGGAAGGGGCGGTAGTGTGGAATCATTCCTGTCTAAAATCACTTTATAGTAAAGTACTGGGTTTATTAGCAGCATATAACCCCAAAGGAAGTGCAGTTTTAAGTTACTCAAATCCACATTTTTAGAATACTTTGGTACTTTTCTAGGGAAAGGGAGACTTACTATGGTCCCAACTCAAAGGCATCAGGAACTTCACAAGGAGCAGAGTATTTTGGAGCCAGTATCATAACCTAGGCAAGGAGGATGGCTTTGCTATTTCACCAGTATCTTATTTACAGAATAATGTGCCTAAACCAATTCTCCCCATCTCCAGGCAGTTTGTTACCCTTCAGATACGGAAACATATTTTTTCCTTTTCATCTCTACTCCAAGCAATTCAGGGGGTGCTGGTGAGAGCACACCTCTCCGTTTCCCGGTTCCCCGAGCTCTGGAAATGCCAGTCTGTCCAGTTATGATCATTTGCCCAGCTGATAGGGGAGAACACAGTGTTTCTTGATTACTTGTATTTTTCCAGGCCGTTTTCTGATCTCTTTCCAAAGACCTTTTCCCTAGTTCACTTAACAACAGCTGCTGGAAAGCTCCTCCCTGAGGGAGGGGAGAAGATCTCATTGGTTTTTCAAGAATAACTTCACAGCACTGAAAGCAGGGCTGGTGCTGCTGTTGTGTGAGGGTCTGCAGGTGAGAGCTGTAGGTGTGACCCCCAGGACATTGCTGGATCATGTTTGCCTGTAGCCCTGGTGGAGATCCAGTGCCACCTGCAAGTCATGGAAATCAGGTCACTTTTTGCCTTGGGACAGGTGCCAAATGCTGAGCATTAAAGGAATCAACACGACCGTGGGGCAGGAGCAACAGGCCAGCATGAAGGAAAAAGAAGTGTTAGAAGATCTGGAAATACACCTTGCAAGGAGAGATGCAGAGGCCCTCTTCCAAGAGCAGCCTGGGACTGGGAACCCGTACTTGGAAGACACTTTGCTTCGGAGTTACTTGAAAACACACCTTCCTCCCAAGGTCTGTTTGTGTTTCTGTGTGTACCCACCATGGCTCTGCCGAGTCGCTGCTTCAGACTCTGAATTGAATGTTTGTCTGAGCCTTTTTGTGCCTTTGAGTGTTTAACTGGAGGGAATTTATCAGCATTCCTTAAAATTTGTTGTGTTTGAGGGCAGGGGTGACAAACACTTCCAGGACACACAGAGCAACTGGCTCAGTGGGCTCCTGGGACTGGGCTGGGTGCTGTAATGCTGTTTGGGGATTGTCAGTGTGGGCATTTGTTGTCTGGTCATGTAGAGAAAGGAATTTCTAAGAGAGGAATCAAACTAAGATGCTTCCAAACTTTGCTTTGTTCTTCCACCTCTCTTCCTAGGGAAAGAGGTGTTTTAATGAAAATTCCTGAGGATTGGGGCTGCTCTCAGCTGAGTACTCAAGAGGGTGGAAAGGCCCCTTGGGGTTTGCTTGTTCTCTGCATAGGTTGGTGGCACTTCTGGGTTCATTTTTCAGCCAGGAAAGGCTCTGTGTGGATTTCAGGGGTGCAGATGGGGGTGTGGGGTGAGACCCCAAGCTCTTGATGTCTATGCTGTGAGCTCCAGTTCTACAGGAACCCCTGGGAGGAGGTGGCTCACCTCTGGCTGGCCTCTGCCATCACCCCAAGAGCCACGGGGGCTTCCCACTTTTCAGGGAGCAGTTTTCGTGCACAGTGTGACCTCTTTCCATGATTTATTCCAGCAGAAGCAATGCCATGACTTCTAAAGCCACCAGGTGAGCAGAGGGAAGGGGACCTGGCTTTCAGTGAGGTCCCCTTCCCATTTGCTCTCCAGGTCTGTGAGGCCTGGCAGACACAGGGTGGGAAGAGTGTGGTGGCAGTGCTGGGAGCTTGTCACAGCCATCCCTAAAGAGAGGAACAAGGCCTCCCTAAGCACCACCGTGGCCTTCTTGCCAGAAAAGAAGGCAGGAAAGGAGGATGCCTTTGGGTAACTGTTAAGATCCTGCTCCTAATCTGCACTTTTGGAAGAAGCATGATTCAGGTCTCCCAGAGAATAAAAGGATTAGTACAACAAGGCTGTTCCCACTCCTTCCCCAAACTGAGAAGAGTGGTTCCAAAATCCCCCAGAGAACCGGGAGCAGCATCTCCCTTTCATTTCTGTGCTCAGTCCCAGTGGGGCAGTGTTGCCTCACTGCTGGAAAGGAGAGCCCAGGCTCTGCCTGCAGCGCTGAGAACCTGCTCTCCATGGGAGAACCCTTCCTCTCCAGGGCAGCAGCAACCCCTGAAGCTTTGTGTGTCCCACTGAAGCTGGAGGCTGATTCCTGTTGTGCTCTTCCGTGTCAAACACAGAAATTTTCTTCAAATGGCACAAAAATTTTCTTTCTCTGTTTGAAGGTGATTTAAGGAGAAGACAGAATTAAGCACCTGCTTTTACTGGGTGTTGTGAAGAGGAATCTACCAGGATTTGCTGCCCTGAAAATACATCCTTTAATATAAAGGATATCTATTTGAACTCCTAATGTGCATTAATTTGCACATTTCCCATATCTTAATGCTTGGGACATCAAAGGACAGTTTAGGGTGAATGGAACCACCCAGCAGCCTCAGCCCTGACCCAAACGATTTTGTCTTCTCCATATCCCAGCATCTGTTCTTTGGAGCACCGAGGCTGCTAGGTGTGACATTCAGCAGTCACAAGTGCAGGAGTTTTGATTTTATTCTTTCACCCAGGAAATAAACACGTTTTTTTGGGTAATTCAGTGGTTTGTCAGGCTGTGTGTGGTAGGGCATGAGCTCCCAGTGAGGCTGTTGGGGGATTTTAGGAAATATGGATGATGGTGAAAGGATTGTTTAATGAGTTCTTTGTATGAACTCAGACCAAGAGATCGTGGTAGACTCATTTACTGCCCACAAAAACCCACTAGGTCAACAGTTCAAAGATTCTTGTGCTTCAGCAAAGTCCATGAACTTAGAATTCCTGGGTTATGCCTTGAAAATAGCCTTCAAATTGTTGTGATAAAGACTGGAGGTGCACACCCATGGCAAATACGGGTGTGGCACGAGCTGGAGCAGCTGACAGGCTCTCGTGCATGGTTTTGGCTTGTTTTGTGATTTTTAACACTCTTTCACCGTTCAGCTGAAGGAAAACTGGCTGGTGTGAGGATGGAGACTTTCAGAGTGGCACCTGGGGTGTTTGATCCTCATCACACACGTGGAGTGGCAGAGGGAAGAAGGAATCAATCACACAGGATGTAGATTAATGGAAGGTCAATACAGGGACAGGCAGGGAAAGGAAAATGCCATCTTTGTATTTCATCAGCAGGAAATTAATGGGGTTTATAACTGCACAATTATGGGTGAAGCAATTATGGCGTTCACCTCCATTATTTTATTGAGGAGGGAACGAGCATCTCGTGAGAGGCAGAGAACGGCAAAAAATATTGCTCTCATGGAAACAAATCGGTTGCTTCTTTGACCCCAGCAGTCTTGGATGTGTTTAGGCCAATGAAGTTAAACAAGGAAGGAGGTTGGGTCTTCCTTGCCTGATTTTTCTCATCTAATATTCAGGTTATTTAAATCTAGGTAACTTCATTTGGCTTTGCTCATAGATATGGAAGAGAACTTGCAAAAAGGCAATTCCTGTCACCCTGAAACAGGGATCTGAGGGGGCTGGAATGAATCACTCCTCTGAGTGCTGGTTTCCCTCCATTAACTATGGACATATTACTCCATCCAGGTCAGCAAGGGCACATGAATCCTTCAGGAAGCTGGGTGCAGGGTGGGAATTTGAATCTGGACGTGTTGTGTGTCAGGCTGAAGCTGAAAAGACTGCTCCATCCCTCCTTTTCTAATCTGACAGGCAGGTAGCTGCTGATCCCAGTGGAAGTTTTCCTGTACAGATGAAGGCATTCAGCTTTTGGCAGCCATTCCCCTGGCATTCTTCTCTAGCAGTAAATCACAGAGTGGCTGAGGGACCTCTGGAGACCGTCTCGTCCAACCCCCCTGCTCTCGTGCATCTGTGTCATTCTCAGCCTTGACACTAAAGTGCTTCTGTCTTTTGTGAAATCCAGACACGCTGCCAGAAGTAACTTGAAAAAATGATTTTGAGAGAAAAAAGAGAAAAAGTGACAGCAGAGCACAGCTGTGCCAGCAGAGGCTGAGGGAGCTGTCGTGCTGTGTTATGGAATGCATGGAAGGGCCAAGTGGCAAGAGACCACTGGCACTGCAGGACGACATGGTCATTCCTCTGCCCTTCCAGCTGGGACTGAGGCTGGGATGTGCTGAAGGACTCTCCTTGTTGCTCCACAGGTCCTGGAGGAGGTGCATCAGGATCTGGAGAGGTTTGGAAACCGCCTGCTGACCAAGATCCAACCTCTGAGCTGGGAATGCGAGCTGAACCCCCCTGTGTTCCGGCAGTACGATGCCTGGGGGCAGCGCGTGGATCACATCCACACCTGCTCAGCGTGGAGGAGGATGAAGGAGATTTCAGCAGAAGAAGGGCTGATTGCTGAGGCCTATGAGAAAAGATACTCCAACTGGAGGTAACTGGGGGAAATTGGGAATGACTCAGTGCCTTATTATTCTTAACAAGGTTTATTCAGCATTTTGCAGGACTGAGCTGGTTGTGTAACTGGTAGCAGATGCTGCATGGACACCAGCACACCTCCCACTGTCCCCAGCAGCTCTGTCTGTCCACTGCAATGTTCCACCTCACCAATGATAAGCCATAACTAATGGCCCACACTTGATCATAATATTCTTTGATGTCACCTTCCAGACTGTGGGGCCTTGCAGTTCCCTGCACCATTCCAGCTTTGTGTGTGTTAGTTGTAATGCAGCTAAAGATGTGGAATTTCACTTGCAGGTTTTTTGTATTCCACACCATGGAGACAGACCCACATTTCATATTAAAAACTGCACAGGCTGGCCTAGTGCTGGCTGTCCCACTGGGACTGAGAAACTCTGCTGCTCCTCTTTCCTCTCCCTGGCTGGAAGAGTTTTTCTCCTCTCAGAGAATGAGTGGTCTCAGAAATGAGTGGTCTGATCCTCACTCATTCTGTGTGTAATTTTTCCTCTCTTCCCAGTCGAGATATTTCATCCTCCTGCTGTTGCACTGCTGTGTAACCTGCCTGTTTTCCCTCTGTCTCTCCCTCTCCCAGCCGCCTGTACCAGGCTGTCAAACTGTACTTGTTCTCAAGCTCCTCTGGAGGTTTCAGCTGTCCACTGGCCATGACTGATGGGGCAGCCAAAGTCATTGAGGTATGAGCTTGGCTGGTCCCTGAGGGAGCAGCCCACGTCCTGGCACTGTGGGTTAGAGGCAGGAGCACCAGCCAAGGATGGAGGAGCACTGATCCATCTGGTTCTGGGCACGGCCCTTCCTCACTCTGTGACTCAGCTCTGTCTCCCACTGCCTTTCTCCGTTAGGGACAAAGCCTTTGTGCCCACGCCAGCCTTTATATTCACTGACAGCGCCGTGTTCAATAAGGCCTTTGCTGCACATGGCACCTGTGACACTGCAGGTAGCTGGAAAAGTGTCCCAAGTGGAAATGTCCAAGGCTTGGAGCAACCTGGTATAGTAGAAGGTGTCTCTGCCCATGGCAGGGGCAGGGCGTGGGGCTGGATGAGCTTTAAGACCTCTTGCAACCCAAACAGTTCTGTATTTCTATATTCCTATGTTATGTTTTTGCTACAAGGTAATTTGTTTTCCCATTTTTGTGTGGAGTGGCACTTAGATATTATAGGGCAGTTCCATACCTGATGTAAATTCACCAAACCACGACAACTTAACAATTGGAACATTTGGTTCTGCATCTTAGTGACCCCCTCTGCATTGCCTCAGTGCCTACATAGGATTCAGAGGAAAATATTCCTTAGGTAGCCGACCCTGAGCATTTTAATTTACCAAAACTTAAAGCAGCACAAGGCAGGTCGCTCTTCCCTGCAGCTCTCTGGGTGCTGGTGACATCCAGTGTACATGAACCTGGCACATGAGCTGTTTGAGACCTCTCTCTCCAGAAATCCAAGGGGACAGGGATGCTCAGCACTCTGTGTTGTTGTACAGGTCTGCACCTTGTGTCTGCACAGTGCTGCAGCAGCTGGTGGGAGCTGGGCTGGCTCACAGGCTCTCAGCAGCACCTGCAGATGCTCTGTGGTGCAGGACACCCACCTGGCTTCCAGACTGTCTGAGCCCTGAACACACCAGTTAAGGCAACTGTCTAATGTCAACTGTTGGGTTTTGATCATCTCAGTTTATTTTCCCTCCCCTCAAACAGTCACTGGGTATTCCTGGATCTCTGAAAAATGCTTTTGACCGTCTGACATCCCGTGACCCTGAGAAGTTCTGGACCTCTGGCCAGTGGATGACAGAGCGAAGGGGTGGCTCAGATGTTGGTAAGTGCTCTGGGGAGGGAACAGATATGGCAGTGAGAACTGAACACAAAGGATGGGGGGAACCTAAAAAGGCAGGGAGCTGGGTTAGGACTTCAGCAGAAATCATCCAAATCCTCTGCACAGCTCTGCTTTTTAACCAACAAAAGGCCCAATCTCTGTGTTCCTGTGCACATGGAGCCCTTTGTGTTCTTGGCTGTGGTAACCCCTAAAGAACTGGAGGCACTGGATTATACACACTGCATTTCTTATCAAGGGTCAGTGAAAGAGATTAACAGCTTACCCATGCTCCATCTTCACAGCAAGAAGTGCCTTAGAGGAGCTGCTGCTTACACTGTAAATTCAGCATTGACACAGAAGTTGCCATAAGAGCAGGAAATTTTTTCCTCTTTTTCAGCGAATGGCACCGAGACCGTGGCCAGGAAGCAGCCGGATGGCACCTATCGTCTGTATGGATTTAAATGGTTCACATCAGCAGCTGATTCTGATGTGGCATTAACCCTGGCCAGGATAGCAGATGCTGAAGGACAGGTAAACCATTTCTGTTGGGTGGGGAACCAGGGGAAGGAGCAGGGGCATTCTTTTTCCTCCTTGTTGCATTGTAATGAAACCCTCTGTGTGCCTTGCAGTGTGTCCAGGGCTCCAGAGGCCTGTCCCTGTTCTTCCTGAGGGTTCGGGATGAGGAGGGGAAGCTGAACAGCATCCAGGTGCAAAGGCTGAAGGACAAGCTGGGCACGAGGCAGATGGCAACAGCAGAGCTGTGGCTGCAAGGAGCCAGAGCAGAGCTGGTGTGTAAGAGTTCCCCTGCCCTGGGGACTGGACTTCTCTAGCGTGGTACTCACCCCTGAGGCTTTCAGCAGAGATCCCAACTGAAAAAGTTCCTCTCTTCCACCTCTGTAGCTTGGCTGTCCACATCACAGAACAATTCACTGGTGGGGCTCTGTGTGGGGCAGAGCTGAGAAGAGCTCAGGAAAAGATATGAGAGAAGACAACAACAACAAAGTTGTTTTAGGCTGGTCATTTCTCTAATCCTGGCTCCTGAGCCAGCTGAGGGACAGTGTGTAGTGTGCAGTAGGAACAAACAGCAGGGACCAGAACTGATCATGACAGTCTCCAAAAGCAACTTCTGTGATCATAGAAACACAATCCCAGGATAGGTTGGGTTGGAAGGGACCTTAAAGCTCATCTCATTCCACCCCTTGCCATGGGCAGGGACACCTTCCACCAGACCAGGTTGCTCCAAGTCCCATCCAAGCTGGCCTGGGACACTTCCAGGGATGGGGCAGCCACATCACAACACAGACTTGGCTAAAATGAGACAAATGTATTTTAAAGCAAGCAGGTCTCTGAGTGCCTGAGGGCAGACAGGGACAGAGTGAACAGCCTGTGTCCATGTGTCTGTTCACACATGTTCATGTCCATCCCTATCCAAGGTGAGTGCAGGGCTCATGTCAGCCCTTGTTCTTGCAGATCTCTGCAGAGGGTCATGGAGTGGCCACCATCTCCAACATGCTGAACATCACTCGGATCCACAATGTCATTGGTGCCGTGGCTTCCATGAGAAGGTGAGGGCAGCATGGATCCCTCCAGGGCTGAAGGAGCAGCTGCTCAGGACGAGGGGACTTTGCAGTGCTCGGCATTGCAGCCGAGCGTCCCCTTTGTGGGACAGGCCTGGAGCCAGCAGTGCTGGAGGAGGGTGGCCTGTGAGTGGGTGACCTGTACAGGTGTGGTACAGCTGAACAGGGTTCTTACAGTGCAGGGGACTGGAAGGGAATGCTCAGAAGTGGAAAGTTGCTGGTGTAACTGTTCCCTGTGTGTGTTCCCTCCAGGATGATCAGTCTGAGCAGGGACTACGCCCGCAAGCGCGTGGCCTTCGGGAAGCTCCTCAAGGACCATCCCCTGCACGTGCAGACGATAGCCCGGATGGAGGTGAGGCTTTTGGGAGCCAAGCTGGACCTGCTGGGAAGGAAAGAGGGCAGAGACCCTGTGCTGTTAGTGAGCACAGCCAGATTTAAATTTAGAATTTGCACTCAGATTTAGGAGGCTATTCTGCTACAGCAAGGTGGATGCAACAAGGGAACTATTGTACTCTAGTGGGATTTGATCTGATTACAGACCTAGCTCCTCTGCTGGACTTCAGGTTATCCTAAACAATTACCTGGGAGTTTCCCTGAGAGAAAGTAATGCCCTTACTACGATAAGCCATGACTTCTGAAGTTGGGTGTTTGCATCAGAATCCAGGCCTGACACCACAGTCACTTGGCTCTTGTCCAAGACTTGTATGGACTCATCCAACTTCCTGGGAGCTCCTGCATCAGGAGATGGGCTGTAAACAGTATTTAACAGTATTCCCTACCTTTCAAGATGGGAAAAGGTGGCCAAGATCTGTCAAACATGACTTCAGGCTCCAGCATCTCACTGCCTGTGGCCAGAATTCCCCCTTTGAAAGGAAGGGCAGATCCTACATAGTCCTACAATACAGAGCTCCTTACCCTGATGCTTCCCAAATCCAAACTTGCCAGGGAAGTAAGCTGCTCAGGAAGAAATCTGTCACAGACCTTGCAGCTCCTGGTGCTTAGAGGTTGGCCATCATCTCACATCCCTTACCTTTGGAAAGGATGTGCATTTGGGGCCTGGATGCTTTTTAGGAGCTTTGATAAAGCTCAAGTAGGCTTGATGAAAGCACTGCCCCTTTACTGCCTCACAATGTCCAAGAGTGGCAGAGAACCTTTAATGCTCCATACTTTGTGCCTTGGCTGCTCAGAGGTCTCTGAAGCTGTGGGTCTGAGCAGTCAGGGGAGACATTTTACCCTGGAGAAATCCCATGCATGGAGTCTGGAATCAGCAGAGTCCCAGATCCCTGCCAGTGAGTCCCCCTGTCCTCTGCTCACAGGTGCAGGTGAGAGGGGCATTTCTGCTGCTTATGGAGATCGTTCGCCTGCTGGGCCTGGCTGAAACAAACCTGGCAAGTGAGCAGGAGCAGCTGCTGCTGAGGCTGCTCATCCCAGTGGCCAAACTCTACACAGGGAAGCAGGTATGGAACAGATTGATTAGCCCAGAGTGTGCAATATTGGTGACCACAGAGCTGGGAAGAGGAGTGAGTGACACAGCAGTGAGAGCAGGGGATACCTGCAGGACCTGCAGCAGTTCCTGCTCTGGAGGCTGCTGCTCCTGCAGGTCCTCTCTGTGTCACTCAGGCTTCATTCCCATCTCTTCCTCCTGCAGGTAATGACCAGCCTGCCTCAGGAGATGAACAGGATCCCGTCAGCCCACCCCAGCAGGAGCTGCTGTGTGGTGTGGGAGGTTGGATTTCCCCCTCAGGCACTGTGGGTCATGGCAGCTCTCTGCATTTTGCAGGCTTCTGCTGTGGCTGTTGAGGCAATGGAGAGTTTTGGGGGCCAAGGTTACATGGAGGACACAGGCTTGCCAGTCATACTCCGGGATACTCTGGTAAGAGGGTGGCAGGAGAAGGTCCTGTGTGTCACCAAGTCCCCTGCACAGCACTCTGGCTCCCTGCTAGAGACACACACAGCTCTCCTGGGCTCACTTCGGGTGTGGCAGCTCTTCCCTCACTGCCTTCCTGCTGGGCCCAGCCAGGCCCAGGGAAGGACAGGATGTGTTCCTGATGCTGTTCCCTAGCACAGCAATGGAGCTGGGCTCCACTGCTCCCTTCCACTTACTGGGAGACAAGGCATCTCTGGAGATATCCTTGGTATCCCTTACTTCTGCCCTGTGTCTTTGTTCCTTCACACTCCCCTTCTTTGCTGCAGTCACTGCAAGGGCTCCCTCAGGCTCTTCCACAGTCTCCTCTTCCCCACAGGTGCTGTCCATATGGGAGGGAACAACAAATATCCTGTCCCTGGATGTGCTGCGATCCCTGGCCAAGAGCAAAGGGCAGGTGATGGCTGTGTTCCTGTCCACAGTGCAGGTGAGCCCACAGCTGCAGCCCTGCTCAGCCTGATCCACCCACCTTGGCAAAGCCTTCTTTGGGCTTTGTGCTCCTGCCTGAGACTGGCAGGGAATAGGCCCAAACTGAAAGCTTTAGACAAGTACTCCAACAATTGGAATTGTGTCTTACAATTCTGCTCCTTAAATAGCTCTTCCAAAAGCAGGATGCAGGCAGTGCTCATCCTGGGATCCTTGTGTGCAGACACTTTCAGCTCAGCAGTGGGGAGCTTGGCACTGTCAGAGTTCCTCAAGACAGGTACCAAAATAAGTGTATTTTTAACGTGACTCACCTTCCTGAATCCAAAATAATTTTGTGGTTTTGTTTCTTAACTGGAAAATCACCACAGGACTGCTGAATATTGAACCTCACTAGGGCTATCTACTGCATTATGACTTTCTATTTTTATTCCCTGAAAAGATAGAGCCAAAGGAATTCCATTTCTGTCTCTTTGGATTTGCTGTTCTTTGGCTCTACTTTTAAAGCTGCTCAGGTGACAGGAGTTCAAAGTAGCTCAGAGTTTCATGAAGGTGAAGGAGCATCACCTGGCTTGGTGCATCCCAAAAAGGGAGACAGGAGGCAGGATCAGAGGGTGTTGTCTCAGAGGTGACATTATTTATCCAGACACAGCAATCCAGATCTCATTAGCCCAGACACTGCTGGAATTCTGGGCATCTGGAGTGCTGGATTTAGTTGTGTGCAGCCTTCACCTTCCCACCCAGACCCCATGAGAAGGGAAGGGTCTGGGACACTGTTCTCCTGCAGCACTGGGGGCTGGACAGAGCTTTCCAGAGCCTGAGTAGTTCTCACAGTGGCTGCAGTTGGCAGCTTGTGTCCCATCTCACCCCCCAGTTCAGCTGTGTTCTGTACACAGCAGCTCTCTGACCTCCAGCAGGGAGGGTCCCCTTGCCATCCTCTCAGACAACTTTTGAGAAGGAAGAAATACCTCAAACGATTTGGCCACCAAACAAGAAGCCAGATCTGCTCAGGAGCAGGACTGAGCACATTAGCTGGGGGCAAATCCAGCTGCTGGCAAACAGCTGCTTAGGCTGACACTGCAGGTAATGGATGGGGAAGTAGAGGAGCTGTGGGCAGGCTCTAAAATAATTTGGAAAGAAACAGTTTCCACAGTCTTGCACTGAGTTACACAAACACCCCACAAAGGTGCTGTGCTGCACCCTGGAGCACCTCCCTGGTGCAGCTGGGAGGGCCCCTCCAGCTGCTCAACAGCTGGATAATCAGGGAAGCATTAGGGAGCACAATGCCATGGTGCAGAGCAGGGACCTGCAGAGCAGCAACACGAGTCCCGAGATTCATTAATTAACGAGCTCCTCAGTGCTCCCATCAATCACGCTGTGGGTGAGGCTGGAGGGGGGTGAGTGCTGGCTTCAAGGTCTCCAAATTCCAGTAATGCCACTGCCTTTACTATCCATGTCACACTGAAGCTGCTGCATGTCCAGGGAGAGGGACTGGGTCAGGCTCAGCAGTGTGGATGCTCCAGTTCTGAGTAGAACACATCAGACCTGGCCAGTTTAAGCTTTTCCTTTATGCCTGGGGCAGCCAGGTGCTGGAAAGGCAACCTGGGAGGGATTTCTGTCTGCAGAGTTCTGCAAGAACGTGCTTGAGTTTTTATACCAGAATCAGGTTTTCACTCACAGGTGATAAACAACACATTTCTGAGCTCCAGGTGTCCAAATTCTTTCAGTCTGTGAGTCTGGCTCATTTTGAAACATCCCTCCCAATCCTGTCTAGTGAGGAAATAATTTAACCCACCATAAAGGGGTTTTTACTGTTCCAATCCATTTCCTTTTTATTGATGCACACAAACCGAGTACAGTTTATTTTATGTTTGTCCATCAAGGTTCTCAGCGTGCAAGACTTGTGCCCATTGTCAGAGGCTTTGCAGAAAGCAGCATTAGTGCCTGTAGAGCACTTGCTTGTCTGAAGGTCATTTCAAGGGTAACTCCAGGTTTTGCCTTTATCCTTTATCAGCTGTGTCTATTGATGGTGAGATGCTCAGTTCTGATCAGGATCAGGAACCAAGGGTTGTAATTATCCTCAGGAAAAGGGAAATATAGAGAACTTAGCCATTCTTGCACAATGTGACTGTGAGAAGCTGAATTTTTAGGGGTTTTAATACACAGGTGAGTTTGTGACAAAGCACCTTGTCTAGAGGATCTACATATGGAAATCCTGGGGAGAAGAGTGAGTTTGAGAGACAGGGATGGAATCATGGAATGATTTGGGTTGGAAGGGACCTAAAAGCACCTCTCAGCCCACTCCCTGCCACCTTCCACTGTCCCAGGCTGCTCCAAGCCTTGTCCAACCTGGCCTTGGACACTGCCAGGGATCCAGGGGCAGCCACAGCTGCTCTGGGCACCCTGTGCCAGGGCCTCCTCATCTCCACAGCGAAAAATTCCTTCCCAATATCCCATCTCTCCCTGTCCTCTGGCAGTGAGAAGCCATTCCTTGTGTCCTGTCCCTCTGCAGCTCTCCTGGAGCCCCTTTAGGCCCTGGAAGGGGCTCTGAGGTGTCCCTGGAGCCTTCTCCTCTCCAGGTGAGCATCCCCAGCTCTCCCAGCCTGGCTCCAGCCCTTGGAACAGCTCCGTGGCCTCCTCTGGACTGGCTCCAGCAGCTCCAGGTCCCTCCTGTGCAGGGCCCCAGGGCTGGGGCAGCTCTGCAGGTGGGGTCTCACCTGAGTGGGGCAGAGGAGCAGAATCCCCCCTCCCCTGCTGCCCACGGTTTGGGATCAGTCCAGGACACATCCTGACTTCCAGCTCTGCTGTGGTGAGATTTCAGGTGGATACTGCACAGGGCCAGTCAGTTCGTGTTGTACTAAAATTTTATTAGCTGGAATTTTGAGCCAGAGCCCTGGGTGTACTTTCAAATTCAATTACAGTCTGAAAAGTGCCTCTAAAATAGCCTTGGGCAGTTCGTTGATTATTGCATTTGAGTCACTTCAGGTGAAATTTGGGCACATCCCAGGACAGGGTCTCAGCACCAGTCCCGCACATGTCGTGCAAGGCTCAGAATCAACTCTTGCCTCAACAATTTCTATGTAGGGCTGTAATTCAGGCTGTAACTCAGGCTGTAAATCAGCCCTGCAATCTCAGACACATGAAGTGTTTTCAGGTCCTTTTCAAACCACAACCCCAATTTTCTGGCAGCAGGAAACAAATCGAGGTTATTGATGTGGGGCTGTGTGTTTGCTCCAAGCATTGACACAAAATTGTGCTTTTAGCCCTGTTTGGGATGTTCCTCCTGTCACTGTATTTTTAGATACTCATGATTAATCTTGTAAGTAAAAACCACTCTGACCACATTGCTTGGGAGCCAGTGCAAGCAAACAAACAAGCAGCATCTTAAAATTCCTCAGTGAAAACAGAGGGAATCAGAACTATTGGAGCTGTGAAGCTCCTTTGCTGATCATTTCAGCCTGTAAGGGGTGGTGGGCAGTGATGCTGTGTGTGCCTCCTCCCAGAGCTGGAGCAGAGCAACCAGGGGAGGACAGGAGCTGCTTCTGCCTCAAGCATTGCCCTGGAGCAGCTCCCAGCCTCTCCATCCCAAGTGCAGAGAGAGCATGGAAAAACCTTCCAGAAGATCCAGGACTTTTGGTTAGGAAAGGAATAAGCGCAATTGGAACAACAAAGAAAGTAAATTATTGGTGAGCAAAGAAAATACAAGGTCTTTTTTACCCCTTAAGGATAAATGATACTTTTACATTCCTGATCCATATTTCCAGGTGTTGAAACCTTCCAGCTGTGGCATCATGTTCATGTCCCAGCCACAAGCAGCCTGTGTTGTCTCCGTGCTCAGCCAGTGCTGTGCTGGCTCCCACCAAAACTGAGGGAGTTGATGCCTTTGGGATCTGTGATCCTCATTAGCAACAACCTCTGAGCTGCTTTAGAACACCTCATTAGTATTCCATGGGCTTGGAGGTTTATGGGCTTTATGTTGGCACTAGAATTGTTCTTGTATTTGACCAGCACATGCTGGGGCTGTTTCTGCCCCTGGAGCCTGGAACAGCAGCACTGGCAAGTGTGGAAGTGTGGGGTCTGAGCAGTCAGAGAACACAGAGCAAACCTGGGCTCAGCCCAGCCCAGATGGATTTTCTGGTCCAGCAAGAGGAGCTGCGGGATCACCTCAGCACTGAAAGCCTCAGAAACATAAAAAATTCCTTCTGTGTAGCTGCTGCTCACAGGCTTCAGTCTCGTCTGCAGGTTATTGATGGAGCTAATTAATGAGCAGCACCTCCCACCACACTGTGCTGCTCACATCCAGCCTTTGGGGATGCTCTCCAAGCTGATCCCTCAGTCCTGCTGCAGAGAAAGGGGTTTGAGTGAGGAAAGATGGGATCACAGCTCACGAGGCAGGGCCAGCCCCAAACACAGGCAGTGTCCCATCCTTCCTGGGAATAACAAAGAATCACTGATGAACAGTGTGGGAAGGCCGTGCCCAAAGAACAATTCCCGATTCTCTCAGCAGAGTATCACTGCTGCTTTCACAAGGGATTTGGGATGTGGCAGAACAGAAGCTTGGCTCAACCAGGGGAACTTTCAGGCAGTGCCATTGGCACAGTTAAATGCCCAATCTTCATCAGAATCATGGAATGTTTTAGGTTGGAAAAGCCCTCTGGGATCAAGTCCAGCTATTCCTGAGCACTGCCAAGGCCACCACTGTCCCATGTCCCCAGTGCCACATCCACAGGGCTGTTTAATCCCTCCAGGGATGGGGATCCACCCCTGCCCTGGGCAGCTGTGCCAGTGTCTGGCCACCCTTTTGGTGAAGGAATTTTCTCTAATACCCAGCTTGAACCTCTCCCAGTGGAGCTTGAAGCCATTTCCTCTTGTCTCGGGGCTTTTTCCTCTGACACAATTTGCAGAGGAAAGCTCATTTAAATGTGAATTTTTCTGCTTGGACACAGCTTGAGCATATTTGTGCAAGTAATAATAAACCCTGGGAGAATTAGACCCTGATACAGGTATAGAGAGAACTGGGGATGAGAGCAGCTGGGAAGCCAGAATGGAAACAGGAACCTGCTGGCTCTGCTCACAGGGAATTCTCCATCCCCAAGGCAAGGCTGGGAGCTTCCTTTTCAGCACATCCCCTTCCCTGGCTGCTCCACCTGTGCCAGTGGCAGCCACCTGGATCTGAGCTTGTTGTCAGCAGCTGGGTGTGCCCAGGGTCCCAGCAGCCCCTTCCCTGGCACAAGGCAAATACACTGGAATTTTTCCTGTGCTTGTTCTCTCTGCAGGAGAAGCTGGAGCTGGTTTCAAGCAGCAGGGAACTGGCCTTGGCCATGCAGCGGACACGGGAAGCCATCGGGAGCCTCCGAGAGTTCATGGCAGCTGCGGGCTCAGAGCAGACACTGACCATGGAGCTGGCAGCCAGGGACTTCTCCTACAGCCTGGCACGGATCTACACAGGCAGGGCAATGACAGGAATGCCAGAAACATGGAATGGGCTGAGTGGGAAGGGACCTCAAAGCTCATCCAGTCCCACCCCCTGCCACAGTCAGGGACACCTTCCACTGTCCCAGGCTGCTCCAAACCTCCTCCAGCCTGGCCTTGGACACTGCCAGGGATCCAGGGGCAGCCACAGCTTCTCTGGGAATTCCATCCCAGCCCCTCCCTCCCCTCCCAGGGAAAAATTCCTTCCCAATATCCCATCCATCCCTGTCCTCTGGCAGTGGGAAGCCATTCCCTGTGTCCTGTCCCTCCATCCCTTGTCCCCAGTCCCTCTCCAGCTCTCCTGGAGCCCCTTTAGGCCCTGGAAGGGGCTCTGAGGTGTCCCTGGAGCCTTCTCCTCTCCAGGTGAGCACCCCCAGCTCTCCCAGCCTGGCTCCAGCCCTTGGAGCATCTCCATGGCCTCCTCTGGACTGGCTCCAGCAGCTCCAGGTCCTTCCTGTGCTGATGGATTTCAGACCAGGGAAGGGTTGGGAATCAGCCATAGACGTGATTCACACCTGGGTCAAGGGTGCAGCTCTAAAGCTCAGTCCCCACCTTTGATGCTGAAGCAGATGAGCCTCAAGCACTGCTGAGAAGTATCCACCGTCCTTTTTTCCTGAGCCCTGGGCTGTTCTGGCAGGAGCCTGGGAATGCTGACACCTCCTACTCCCCTACAGGAGCTCTTCTGATGGAACACGCGGCTCGGGCCGATGCTTCCTCCGCAGATGCCTGCACTGCCCTGAGGTAGGCACAGCCCTGTCCACCCTGAGTGTTCTGGAGGATTCCATGGGCAGTGCCAGAGGCTTTGCTCTGCCTCTGGAATGATGCAGCCCCTGGCCATGGCCGGACCCACGAGCACAGCTGAGAACAAGCAGCGGCTGCTCAGCCCCGGGGCTTCTCCCTGCTCGGGAGATTCCCGCATTGATGGGGGATCCCACCTGGGCACGGCTCGGGTTGGCAGCAGCCCCGTGTGTGAGGCAGGACTGGCACAGCCCATCCCTCTCCCCATCCAGGTGGTGCAGCCAGGAGCTGTGTCCGGTGGCCGTGGAGTCAGGGAGGGGCAGCTACAGGGGCGGGGCAGCGCTCCAGGACAGCGCCCTGGTGTTCGGGAACAGCCGGCTCTGAGCGCCGCAGCCCCGGCACGGACACCAGGTGGGTTGCAATCCAAAAAATCCCCCAAATCCTCAGACTTCTGCAGATTCGAGGTGTGGTGGAATGTTCCGTTCCACGAGGAGCCAGAACAAATCCTTTAGGAGTGACCCCCACCTGCCCCGTGCTGAAATCCATGGCTTTGAGGTTTCCTAATGCAGACACAGCCCTGAGAGCTGCTCCAAGGTGCTGGAATGTTCTCACAGTGCTTTAGGAAAAGCCCCAGTGATAAAATCCAGGCAAGAGCTAGAAGCAGCAGCTCTTCAAGTGCCAAAACTCATCTTTTTGAAGAAAACCAACCAAAATCAATCTGAAAGTTTTCTGGAGCTGATTAAATACAGAAACCCACCGTTTTCCCCTGATCACCTTCCTGCTTTCCCGTGCTGACCACAAACTTCCACCCCTGGATGGGGCTTGCTCCGGGGGCAGCCCTTTCCACCACCCATCGACCTCATCAGGAACTGCTGCTTTCTGAAGAAAAAAGGGATTTTTATTCTCTCTGGCCTCCAGAAAGTTGATTAATTCCCTATGCACGTGTCCTAATGATGCTGCAATCCATCCTGACATAAATTCTACAGAAGTTTTGGACTGGAACCCAGTAATTCTCCACCTAAGCACTGGCTGTGGGCTTCTCCTTCCCCTCAGCCCATCAGTCAACCTGCTTGGTATTGCCCTGCTGGCTACAAGTTTTTAATTAAGAAGTTGCTAATAGAAGAAGAAAAGCACTAATAGATCGAAGACAGCTGGAATTTATAGCTGGGAAATGGTACAGCAGCCAGACACTGAGTGGGAAGAGGGGGAAGGAGCTGTTTGCTGAGATGAGAGTTGTCCAGAGTTTCAAAGATGGCAGAGCCAGGACACAAAGGGTGGCTCTGGGGAGGAGCAGAGTGGAGCAATCCCAGCAGGACACAGCAAGGGAGGCTCCATGGGGCCCTGGCACAGGGATCACAGGCTGAGCCAAGCAGAGCTTCCCTGAAATCACCAAAATGCCATGAACCAACCCCAGCAGCAAAGGGCTTCTGTTGTCTGTGCATTGCAGGGAACAAAGAGTGTTTGGGGGGGTTTGGAAAATCTCCTACATCATAGAAACATGGGATCATGGAATGGGTTGGGTGGGAGGGGACCTTAAAGCCCATCCAGTGCCCCCTGTGCCATGGCAGGGACACCTTCCACTGTCCCAGGCTGCTCCAAGCCCCATCCAACCTGGCCTTGGGCACTGCCAGGGATCCAGGGGCAGCCCCAGCTGCTCTGGGCACCCTGTGCCAGGGCCTGCCCACCCTGCCAGGGAACAATTCCTGCCCAATATCCCATCCATCCCTGCCCTCTGGCACTGGGAGCCATTCCCTGTGTCCTGGCAGCAGGACTCTGTCCCTGCAGTTTGGTGTCAGAGATCTCAGGGGTCAATGCACAGGAGCTGCTGTGCCCTGTAAGGCTCAGGAGAATGGGGAGGTGAGGGAGCAACGCTGAGCTCTGAGTGACGATGGCAGAACATCCACCCCCAGCTGTGCCCCTGGGTCCAGCAGCAGGAGATGGATGTGACCCAGGAGGGAAGGTCCAGGTGCTGGAAGTGTTTGCAGAGCTGATCAACACCTGGGGATCCCCTGCTCTCCCTAAGGGCTCAAATCCAAGTGCTGCCAATCCAGGCTTTCCCTCTTCCCAGCCCATTTTACATTTCTGAACACCAGGATTCATTTTTCCTCATATATGAGCCATAATTTGCCTAAAAATAAGCCCTTCAGACTGGGAGCTCTGCAGATGCACCACCACAGAGAACAAGGGACTATGAATTCATCATAGTGTAGGAAAATGACAAATTTATTAAGATCCAAATATTCACTCTGAGGCTACAGTGGAGTAAAGGCTGTTACACACGAGGGTCTGACACTTCCAGTGCTGCTGAACAGCTCTGCCCTCAGAGCTTGGCATGATTTCAAATATTTCATGTGGTTCAAGTAAGTCATTGAGACTTCAGATGTAATTTTAATATAAATCCCACCCAAAAAGAGGACAATCAAATCCATCACCTGCTGCCACTGCAAGGTCTAAAAATCATTTTGTGACAGAGCTGTGGGAAATCCCTTTAAAACCCAGATTTGTTAAATAATAAAGTCAAACTTCAGCAGCATTTATAAAATGTCAAAATCCAAAGAACTGAAGAGCTGAAATCCCAAAATGCAACAATGGGAGCTCTGGCAGCTGCGCTGTGGGAAGAGATGGGCAGCTCCAAGGACTGGGGAGCACTCGGGCCAGTCCTGCTCCTGGCAGAGCTGCCCTTTGCTCAGTGCTGACTCCAAACCTCGTCTGGACAGTTCCAGAACCCCCTGAGCCTGCTCAGCTTCCTGCACGTGGTTACTGCCCTTTGCAGCCTCCCAACACCTCGAAACCTCTCCCAGGGCAGGCTCCATCCCACCCCTGCAGCCTTTCCCAGGGAGTGGAGCAGTTCCCGAACTCCTTCCCCTTCCTTCCCCAGCAGAGCCTTTGGTTCCCACCCTGCACCTGCCACCACCTCCCTGCCCTGTGCCCAGCTCTGAGATCTGAGCCCTCCCAGGGTGAGATCCGCTGCCAGCTCCCCTCCGTTCCCAGCGCTTCCTGGCGCTCTTTGAGATCCTGACTCTGGAGGTTGTTCCACAGCCCAGGGGCAGCTCTGAAGCCGCCGATGGTGACAGCAGCGCCGGTGTCCTGACAGGTGTCCTGACAGGCTCATGGGCTGTCCGAGAGCTGGGACAAAGGAAACAGGGAAGGAGGCTCCTTAGGAAGAAATAATCTCGGGGAAATGAGCTTTGACACCTTCAGCTGTGTCCTCCTCTGGCACAGCTGCTGCCCCTGGCAGGAGCCTTTCTGCACCTGGGGAAGCTCAGAACTTCTCTGATCCCTCTGGGGCCCGGGGCCTGTAACATCTGCAGGACAATGAGCTCCTGAAAGCACTCAGGAGAAATTCAAGTATGAGAGGAGCTCCAGGAAATCCCATTGTGAGGTGTGAAATGCTTGGCGTGGTCCTTACACCACCAAACGTGATTCCTGCTTCATCTCCACTCCAGATCACACCAGCGGCTCTACCCCAGCCTGGTTTGATTTAAGGAACACCAAATCACAGAGGGCTTGTGTTCAAGGTCTTGTGATAACACAGCTCTGGCCCCAAATCCCTCACAACTGCTCAGACCCCCAAGAATTCAGGGCAAATCCTCAAATATGTAAGAGAACAAATAAATGATGATGAGGGGCTTGAGGGGACAGGAGAGTGCCCAGCTGGAATGAGCCAGGAAATTGGAGCCATTGGAAAATGGGAATAATCCCTCTGCAGGACAAACATCAGTTGAGTTTTCCACCTTCTGGGAAACAAAGAAGACTCACTCACCTGAGTGAGTCTGGTTTGATCCCAAAGAGCCACATCCCAAAGAACCCAGCATCGGGGTAAGGCAGGGGCACGTGGGAATGGAGCTTCCACTGCGAAACCCCACTGAAAGCAGGGGAAACTCCCTGGAAATCCAGGCTGCTCCTACATTTGGGTAACATCATCAGACTGAAATAGGATGGTTGGTCAAGGGGAAAAAGAAAAACAGGGTGTGGAGGGAGCTGAGACTCTGGCACCTTTCTCCATCCTGGGAAAACCGTGCTGATTGTGCCAACAGCAGGGTGTGTGCATTGTGTACCTCCCCCTGCCTGGGACTCCTGCACCAGGAAAAACAAGATTTAATTTTTCCTCTTAAGTTTAGGAGTGACAGTTTGCTGTTCCCTGGAAAGACACGGTGTGGAACAGGAAACCAAGGGCAGCAGCTGCAGCCTCCTTTCCCAAGGCCTTGGTGTTTCTGCTGAGCCTCCAATATGTCCCCTCCGAGGGACAGGGAAGAAAACTAAGAAAGTGTGTTAGCAAATGCTCCCATGCAAAAGTCTAAACTTTATTCACTTTTATTTATATATTTAACAATTCTAAAGTATTTACTTCTCGCTTTTGACAAAAATGAAAAATATAGGAGCACTTTACTCTCTTGTGGAGAGAAGGGTTATTTCTGTACACAGCTACGGAGAGACGGCTTCCTCCTTTACATACAAAGAAAAATAATATTAATAAAAAAAGTGCTTCATCGATCCAAAAAAGCCTAAAGAGCTGCAAGCTTTTATTCACACTGTACATCCCAGCCCCGGCCCGGACCCTCTTGGCACGTGCAGAGGCTCCGGCTGATTCTGCACCACAAAGCCACACAAGGTTGGGGTGTCCCCCCCAGCCCAGCGCTGCCACCTCCCCCTCGCCACCCCGGGAGGAGCCGCACGTTCCCTCGCCCCGCTCGGAGCAGCGACGCCTGTGCCTCTCTCCCACCCCCAATCCTAAACATTCCTTGGCTGGAAACACCATCCTTCACTTTGCTTTTCCCTCAGTGTCTCTTTCTCTAGACCTGTGCCAGGGAGATCCCAAGATGCTCCGTCCGTTCCCAGACCCCTTTCCCGCAAGGACGCAGCCTCCTCCTTCCTGGACGTGGACGCCAGCGCGTGGATCCGGCAGGGTGGGAAGGGCACAGTCCAACCACCTCAGACCCACTGAGCTCTGCCAGATGGTTTCTCCATGTGACCCTCCCTTTGGATGATGTGATTGTGACATTCCAGGGAAGGGAAATGCAAAATGATCCTTTCCCAAGGTTCTTGATTTTGAACTGTTGTATCTAGCATCTCAAATACTCCAGCAGGATTCTTGGGAATACCAGAGAGTTTGGGATTTTCCCTAGGGAATGCACTGTGAGCAGGATCTACTCTTCCTCCTTGCCTGATTGCACTAAGCAGGATCTATGGGAAGGGAATGGGATGAGCACCTACCAGTCGGTTACAAATGGGTATTTGGGAGTTTCACCCTTCAGTGAGGTGAGTGATTGGGACAGAAGGAGGAAGGGAAACCCATAATGTATTTTGGATTGTTTTAAGCTCCTCAGGCAGCTTTTTCCTATCTGGAGTACACTGAAGACAGCCTGGGAAAGGAGGAGCATCCCAAGAGGGTGCCCAGCACCAGCGCAATCCGCACAGGCCGAGCCCGGCGGGCCCCGGCCGCCTTCCGTCGGTTTGGATCGTCCAGTAAAGTGCGAGTGACCAGCCAGGACCTGACCATGGCAATGCTCTGCTCCCACAGGGAATCCCACCCAGATGTGGCAAGGACAAGGCAGAGATCTGCTCCTGTCCTCGTGGATTCAGTCAGGAATTGCATGGTCAGAGCCCTGGCGAGGCCCGGTGTGATGCCTGGCTCAGCGTTCCAGGTGTTCCCGCTCCGAGGGCTCAGAGCTCACGGATTGTGTGCAGGTACAGAGCCGCCAGCGCAGGAACCTGACCGAGACCCCCTCGGGCAGCCAAGCCCACCGTGAGAACAGAGAGGGAAAAGGTCTCGGGAAGGAGATTCCCACCTCTTCTAGCAGCAACAGGTTCCCAAACAGCAGTTTCGGGTTTGGAATAACAGGAGTGATTGAAAGCACTGGAGGCTGCAGCTATTCAGGCTCTCCACTCTGGCCAGCCCGGCTCCCTCTGCTCCCCAAAATCCTCGGCCTGCAGCAGTTCTGCAGCGGGACAGATAAATACCCACAGGGACCCTGGCTCTGCACCAGCTCCCTCCCCACCTCCAGGACCCTCCCGCAAACAAACAGATATATTATTATATACACACACACGCACGCGCGGGGACACGGACACACAGACAGGACAGGCAGGGAAGGGGGAAGAGCTGGACAAGGAGAACCCCACGATCCAGCGGCACATCCTCGAGGTCTGTCCCGCCCAGCAGCGCCCCACGCCCCGAGCTCCAGGCGCAGCCTCCCAGCCTCGGCCCCCCGGGATCCGCGTGTCCGTGGGGAAGGGTCGGCTCGGCTGCTCCCCCGCCGCTCCCAGGCCAGGAATTCAGTTGGACGTGGCAGTGATGGGCTTGTCCAGTTCGAGGTCCAGGCTGGAGCTGCCGGGGTGGAGGCTGCTGTAGCAGGATTTGCAGACTCTGCTGGGCTCGAAGAGCTGCTGGCTGGGAACGGGCACCTTCTGGTTACAGCAACTGGAGCAGAACACGTTGCCACAATTCCTTGTACCAGGAACAGAGGAGAAACGGGAAAAAAAAAGATCAGAAGGAGTTTGATAAAGTTAGCTGAGCTGTAAAATGAGATATTGCCAGGGCTGGGATGGGGGAGATACCTCCCTACAGGCCAGGCTGTGGGCAGGAACAGCTCCAACGTCTGTGCTCCTCCCTCCTAAGGAGGGAGCAGATCCAGGGAATGGGCACAGGAAGGAGCACAGAGCCAGGGCCAGTGTGGAACTGCAGGTCATTCAATGCCTCTGTTCAGCACTGCTCTGAGCCAGGCTGGACAGGCTCTTGTCACACAGAGAGCTCTCTGCCATTCACCATGGAATGGCTGAGGTGGGAAGGGACCTTAAAGCTCACCCAGTGCCACCCCTGCCTTGAGCAGGGACACCTTCCACAGTCCCAGGCTGCTCCAAGCCCCGTCCAACCTGGCCTTGGGCACTGCCAGGCTGGATGTGGGGCAGAGGAGCTCCAGCACGGTGCTAATGCCACACTGGGGCACCTTCTGAGCCAGGCTGTGGGGAATGTGGGGAACATTGGGAATGGGGGGCTCTGGCCCTGCTCATGCAGCTGATCCAGCCCCGGCTCACAGGAGGGATGTGCTGGGAGCAGGCTGGAGCTCAGAGCTGGAAGGGTTTAAACACAGAAATACCAAAGCCCTCGGTTGCTGCCATCCTCCCACTGCCCCCACAGCCACTCCAGCAGTCCCACACTCCTGCATCCAGGAAACTGAGCCAAGGAGGAACATGCAAAGCCCGGGGTGGGCAGGCAGGTGTTCCATGCACAGGTGGGCACGCGCAGCATTCCCGGCACTGGCGGAGCCGCACCGGCGCATGCACCTCGTTACAGCTCAGAGTCATTAATTACCTTCTGCAGCCCCCCTCAAAACCTGGGAGCCCTGTGTGCCCTGTCCTCCTCAATTCCTACAGGGAGCTGGGAGCAGCACTCCAGGGACCTGGGTTTTGCCCTTTCCAGTAACTCTTTGGCATCAGGATTTGGTGCCGTTGTTGTTCTGCACTGGAGATTTGCTGCTGCCAAGAGACTGCTGGGGAATTCTGCTGACACCCAGCAGCTCTGATTAATCCTTCCTTGCCAAGAAAGGAGATTTCCAGCTGCTGGTCACTGATGGGGAGAGAGGCAGCAGAGAAATCCCATTTCCCACTTCAGTGGGCCCATTTCCTCAGTTCCACACAGCAGCTCTGGGCAGGCTGACAGGGACCAGCCTCTCTGCAGAGGTTCTGGACTGGAGGGCTGGAAATCCCTGTCAGAAGCACCTGCAGAAGTGGGAACAGCCCTGGGAGGTGCCACACAACTCCCACAGCCCCATCTCGCTGCTGGAGGAATGATTATCCCAGAGCAGCTCGCTGATGGATGAGAGGAAAACCAACCAGAGGGATTAAAACAAGGATCTCTTTGTTGGAGCTCACCATTCCTAACATATGCTGGGTTTTTGTTGTTTTATCCTAGACAATGGTGCTCTGATACTGCTTTGGAAAGCTCTGGCCAGCTCATCCTTCTATCCTGGTGGTCCCTAATTCACTTCAGAGATTAAAGAGAGACGTTAAAAACAGGCTGGAAAAGGGATGTTGCTTGTTTGAGGAAAGGGGGCTGAAAGTCACCTCCCCACACCTCCTCCTCATCCCAAATCTCATATTTTCATCTAGGTTTGGTTATTCTGACCCTCCCCCAGCTCTGTGGCACCTGTTCCAGCCATGGGATTTTCAGTCCTTCTAAAACAAGCGGCAGGTTTTTGCCAACACCCTGCACAGCAATACTGGAATTGTTTGGTAACATGTGGTCCTTTCCCAAAAATATGGGGAAAAAAGGGAAATGATCAAAACCAAATGCATAAAACTTGCAGGGCAGTCTCCTGTCAGTGAGCAGTACACACATGGACTGACAGTGAGTGTTAGTCTGAACCACATCCCAGTTAAGCTCCCCAAAGCCAAGTCCTAAAAGCCTTTCTGTGAGGACAGATCCAACTCCAGCTCGTGCTGGCCACCCCCAGCTTAGTTCTGGTGATTTCCAGGCAAGTGAGAAACAAAGAGGGAGAAGAGCTGAGTTAGTTGGGAGAAGTCACCCAGGAAAGGCAGACGGACAACGGACAGAGGCTGCTGGAAATGCTCACCAGAGCTGATCAACTCGGTCAGTGTCCCTGCAGGGAGGAGAGAGAGCTCAGGGCAACAGGCAGAGGGAGCAAACACTGGCAACCAAGGAAGCTGGGAGGTTTTACCCTCCCTGCTCAAGGCCTTACACTGTGAGGTTCAGCTTATTTCCACTCCTGGGGAGGGCTGTAGATGTTTACTACAGAGATACTCGTGGTGCTGGTCTCACCAAGAGCTGGGGCACTGCACATGTGGAAGCTGAAGGAGCAAAGATCCTCCAGGGAGATTTAAACCCTGAGTCCATTTTAACTCCTGGCTGGGCTGTGAGTGACCTGTGTGTATCCAGGCTCTGGGAGCTGTCTCCCAAGCTCAGCTTTAGGGAACTGAGCCCTGGAGATACAAATTTGCACAAATACAGTGGGCATGGTAAAAAAACTGAAATTCAGGTTATTCTTCTTCCCTGGGTTTGGTTAACTTTACAAAACCAAATGGAGCAAAATAGAAACCAGACACAAACCCAAAATGATGTTCCTAACCCTTTGCAACTTCAAAAAGCAGCAGAGCATCAAAATGTGGTAACTAAGATTTATTTAAATGATGTATCCTCTAATAGTTTTTGTATGTTTGGAAACCAGGAGTAGGAATTTATTTGAAACAGAACTGGAAACTGGAGAATCTCTGGCTTTAGCTCCAGCATATTGAGTCATGTGGTCTCTGCCTCCTGCTCTTCATCAAACCCCTGCTGCTGCCTGAGCTGCTGTAGCCTCTGTGGCAAAAGGTCTGGCAAAGAATAATCCAGAAAACTTTGATCTCACACAGGTGTTCTGTTCAGATTCTGTAGGAGCAAGTTAATGAAAAGGGGAGAAAGGTTAGAGAAGGAAAGGAGCAGAATTCCAACCAGCAGTGGGAAGAAGATGCTATTCCTGTATTTCATGTAACTCATATATTGAATTTCAGAATGCTAAGAGGACAAAGCTCTATTTTGTACAAATCTAAACTGCCTCCAAATCCAATTTGAGGAAAGAAAGGTGGGATCTGTTTTGGCTGGAGTGGAGCAGACCCCAAATGTGGCTTTTCATTATCTCCCTGCACAGACTGAACGGAGCAGCAGGAGCTGTTCTGTTCCCTGGGCAGCACATCCCTGCTCCACCAGGCACCCCTGGGGCAGAGCTGTGTCTGTGCTGAGCAGGAGCAGCAGCAGTGGCCGGCTCTCTCTCCGTTACCTGCAGTGGTGTTTCCGACTGGCGAGCCAGAAGGCGCTGTCGCAGCCGTAGCAGTGCGCGGCCAGGTGATCCGGGAGCCACCGCGTCACCTGTGGGGACGGCCACCGGCATCAGGGACAGGGCAGAGCAACACTCCTGAGCTGAGCCCCCTCCCCAGCTCCCAGAGGTTGTGCAGCAGAGGGCTCATAGGCACAGGTACTGTCAGGTGCGAGACCAGCGGAACACAAGGAAAAGAGTTCCCAAGAAGTGGCACACGACCAAAGGCTGGAGGATAATTTGAATTAGGATTATCCCAGAGTGAGCAATTTACAGGGATTTAGTCTGTACCTCTGTATCCTGTTTATCCACCTGTTCCCAGCTGGCTTCAGAGAAAATCTCTGTGCTGCAGCGAGACAAGCAGTTCTGATCCAGATTGCTTTCCGAGTCGGGAATAGACGTCTGTTGGCAAACAAACAGAGCTGAACGGAACCCCCCAGATCCCTGTTCCACACAAATAACACCCAGAAACCCCAACAGGGCAGCTCTGGACCCTCTGGTGATGGGATGATGCGAGGCAGAGTGGACTCAGAATCCAGTTTCTGCTGCCAAGTTCTGGAAAGGCATTGGGTGATTAACCAAAACCTGCTCCCTGTGGGTCCAATTGCAGGGTCCTGATTCCTGTCCAAGGGTGTTTCACTTTCCAAACTATAATTAGTAATACAGATATCCTTTTGTTGGCAAAGATTCTGGAAAATACAAGCCAAATTGCATATGGAAACTCAGAATCTGAGCCATGTATATTCTGTGTATATGTTTTGGGAAAAATGTTTCTTTAATACAGTCTATCCAGGTAGAGGTGGATTTTAACTCACTTAAAACTCAGCCAGCCCTTAAAATATATCAAAATAGCAAGAAATCTTGAGTTAATGCATTTTTATGCCTGAGGAATGGGTAATCCTGGAGTTCCAGAGGAAAACCTGCAACTCCCAAGCTGAGGCACAAACAGAAGGTAGAGATCAGATCCTTAAAAATGTGGAATTTTCTGGAGGCACTGCCAGCCCTACACTGCAGCTTCTGAAGGCCCCTAAAAAACAGGAGCAGAATCCATGAAGCCAAAGCACCCAATTTCTCCAAGGAATTCAAGCTTTTAGCAGTGACACTGAGCCAAATGAGCACCTTATGCTGCATCTCCAATGGGAAGAGCCAAGAAGGCTCCAAGGATTTTTCACAACAAACGTACCTGGGACTATCCAGCACCTCTGCCACTTCTAAACAGTGAATTCAATAAACAGAAGCTGGGAACCTCCTATAAGTATTTTTCTTTTTCAATTTTGCAGGCATATAAACCATGTAGGAAAAGGAAATTTCTGATGGGTGTTGCAACAGTCTCATGAACTACAGGCAAGTGCTCAAACCCATAGGAAAGCACAATTCTCCACAGAAGTCTCTACTTTTACAACTTTAAACATTTCCAAATAAAAGCACAAATGTTTTAAAAGCTCCCTTAAAATTCTTAATTTGTTGACAGAAAAACCCTTGTTGAAATACAGCTGCCACAAAAGCTCAGGTAATTTACTCTGGTTAATTTAGAATTCTAGAAATTAATTCCAGTCATTGAGCCTGGAGCACCTGAAAGGGATGGTGTGACCCTGATGGGTTTGAGCTCACAGAGCTGCCAGTGCAGCTGGAACCTACAGAGAACCAAGGGAGCATCCTATGCTGCTGTGCCAAAAATGGCACAGGAAAGTATCTTTGCCCTGTGTGAAGACAGCATTAAACCAGGGGTTTTGCTGTTTTTATTGAGGTTTGGTAAACCCAGGGTTTGGTTGGTTTTACTCAGGTTTGGTAAACCCAGGGTTTGGTTGGTTTTATTGAGGTTTGGTAAACCAGGGTTTGGTTGGTTTTACTCAGGTTTGGTAAACCAGGGTTTGGTTGGTTTTATTGAGGTCTGGTAAACCAGGGTTTGGTTGGTTTTATTGAGGTTTGGTAAACCAGGGTTTGGTTGGTTTTATTGAGGTCTGGTAAACCAGGGTTTGGTTGGTTTTATTGAGGTTTGGTAAACCAGGGTTTGGTTGGTTTTATTGAGGTTTGGTAAACCAGGGTTTGGTTGGTTTTACTGAGGTTTGGTAAACCAGGGTTTGGTTGGTTTTACCAAGGCCAGGGAAGGTGTTTAGGTATGGCCAGGGGTGTGTGAGCTGCTGTGCAACACCCATCTCGAAATAAACCTTTCTGCTCAGTCTGAAGTTTGGTGACAGTATCAGTCATATCTGCCACTATCAGGCACTCAGGCAGTGTTTGCCCTCTCCAGGATGACCTGCAGAGGTCTGCAGGAGCCCAAAGTCAGGCCCTGAGCCGTGAGCCAGGAGCTGGGGCCTCGGTGAGCTCCGTGCCCGGCCCAGTGACGCTCACTCACCACTTCGTCCCCGTAGTCGCCGTTGAGGCGCAGGGAGCTGTTGGGGAGCTGGCTCTCCAGGCGGCTCTTCAGCTCCTGCACCTGCTTCTTGAGGGTCTCCACCTCCTGCTGATGGCCCGTCTCGATCTGGCGCAGGCGCTGCTGGATGACGTCGCTGTAGACGGGCATCCCGTCGTCGTCCAGGTGGCTGCGGGCCGGCTGCTCCGGGCTGCCGGCCGCCTGCTTCCCGAGCTGGCTGCACACCCATTTCTGCTGCAAGTTCCTCAGGTGGAGCTGAGCAGAGCTGCAGCTGGCAGCGGACACCTGCCGGCTCAGCGAGGCCTTGATCCGCCCGTCCTCGCCGTTGACGCAGTGTCCGTTGGTGGCGGGGAATTTCGGGGCCGTGAATCCCGCGGGTTTCTCCACCAGTTTGTTCTCCAGCTCCAGCTCCCCGTTATACACCAG